>NC_069082.1:8904033-9511332 GCF_025698485.1 Gossypium arboreum | reverse complement strand
GATTCTCGCTCATAAGAATGAAATATATTTTATGATTAATTATTATCTCTTTAAAATGTACTAATAAGAAAAGATTTGTCTTTGTTATCGACAATGAGTATCATGATTAGAATTAAAATATATTATTGGAAGTACAGAATATAATTGGAATATGATTTTTTTTTCTAAATACGTTTCAAATTGGATGAGAATTTTATTTTTAATTTTTTGAACAATCTCGTTATAGGTTCTGATCGTATCTGTTCTTTCTAACACAATATCTATAACTACCCATAGTCTCTCCCAAACCCATAAATAAGAAGATAATGCATTTCAATACACTTAAATTCATATCTTCCTATATTGATAACAATGCACACACTAATCGAATTAAGACTTAATCGACAAAATTTATTTTTAATTTTTAATTTCAGCCTACCACAATTTTTGTGACTACAATTGTAGTTTTATTTGTAGAATATGACGATTTTGATCATGAAATAATTAAAACTAATATAAAATATAGTATAAATTATTAAATTATTCATAAAAAAATTATATGGAAGACAAGAGTGTTGCTTTGAGAGGGCTTTACTGCATCCACAAGCACGTGTCCTCAAATGAAGGCCCACTACTTATATAATTAACAATATTTATGTCAGCTTAACTACTAAATTAATCTTCCACGCATCGATAAACTGTTTGTGAAATAAAATAAAATAAAAAAAAGATCGCTAGTGTATTAAATATTAACTCATATAAATAAAAATAAAAGATTCGTAGGTTAAATAAATAAGTATTACGTTCAAGCCAGTTTTGAGTTCATCTTATTTTTAGTTTCGGGTTCAAGTCATTTGCTTTTGCGAGTTTGGATAGATTTTGACCACTTCAAATTCTATCATTTCAAATTACTTTTCAAATCATTTTAAATTCTAATTAATTCAAGTTGATATCAATTGAATGAATTTAACTGGTAAACTTTTTATAATCAAATCAAGAATTCCAACCAATTGAATCGAGACATGAAAACAAGAAATGAAAAGTTTATAATCAAATCAAGAAGTCCAACGAATTGGATTGAGACGTAAAAAGGAGAAGAAGAGTTTATAATCAAATTCTTAGAAGAAAGGGAGAAATTTCAACATTTATTTAAAACAAATATCTAAATCAAGTCGATTGAATCTTAGTTCGTTTAAGTTAATCGAATCGAGTTATTCAAATTATTCAAGTCAACTTGAATAAGTAATTCGAGTTTCGAGTTCAAATCGAGTTGAATTTTATAATTCGAATAACAGATTTGTGTAAATATCTTTTTGGTCCTTGTCAAATTTGAAAATGAATAAGTTAGTCTCTTTCTCAACAAAACTTACAAAAAAATCAAAATATTTTTAAAATTAAAATATTTATAAAATTCTTAAATTTATATTTTGAAAAAATTAAAAATTTCAAAAAATATAAAATATATATAAAGAAAATTAAAAATTTCTAGAATAATAATTTTGGGGACCTAAATAAGTTAATTAATGATTCAAGTTTATCATACTAAAGTATTTTTTATTATTTTGCTTTGAAAAAATTTTAAATTTATGTGTTCTAACATGAAATTAGTTATATTGTAACAATATTTTAATTTGACAATGTTTAATTTTTTTAATTTAACTCAAACAATTTCCCTTGATTCGAAAAAAATTCAAATCGAGTTAGGATGATAAAATAAGACTTGTCAACTCGATTAACTCGAAATTTTTTGACTCAACTCGATCGAATGTTTACCCTTAGTTCTAGATATTGTGTCAAAATATATATAATTTTATATATATATATATATATATATATATATATATATATATATTAGAGCGATCATGGTTGGCGGTCTGCCCGCCCAAGGCCCGCCTAAAAATGGGAGGGTTTGGGTAAAAATATAGGCCAAAAATGGGCTTGGGCAAAAAATGAGGCCCGTTTAAAAAAGCGGGCGGGCCTCGAGTAAGAGTTTTTGGCCCGAGCCGGCCCGCCCAATTATATATTAATATATTTTTGTTTTTATTTTAATTATTTTAAATTTTAATATAACTATTTTTATTATATTGTTAATTTGTGTATTGTTTTAAGAATTGTTTTAGTATTATTTTTATTTGTTTTAATATTTATTTTATGTTTTTAAATATATTTGATTTATTATATTTTAAATTTTTTATTTAATAAAATAAGAAAAAAAATTAATATGGGTCGGGCCGGGCCGGGCTCGGGCTTAATAATTTTATTTTGGGCGGGCTTGGGTAAAATTTTAGGCCCATATTTCGGGCCGGGCCGGGCCCGGGCCTAGTAGACGGGCCTAAAATTTTACTTGGGCCTGGCCCGAACCCGGCCCGGCCCGGCCCATGATCACCTCTAATATATATATATATATATCAAAACCAAACAAGGGGTAATTTAGAATTCCCAATCAGAATGAAATGTAGATAGAGTAGTTGGGCCTACCAGATGTACCATTTTGTAATCATAAAAGTGGTCCAGTTCAATGTTTTTAGGACTTTGCAGACACATGGTCTTGGCCTCTTGCTTCTTCTTCAGGCCACTCTGCCTCCGACCCCACCCCTTCCCCATTTTTCTTCCTTTTTATTCCATAAATTCCAACCACTTGGCCACCTTTCATTTCTCCCTCTCAAAAAATCACATCTCTATTATTTTTCAAAGTTTTCGTACCTTTAAAAATAAAAAATTTTAATTTCATCCAACATTTTAAATTAATTTCTAAATTTTAATAATAATCTAATTAAAATTTCAAAATATTAATCAATAAATTTTTTGGTGGATTTTAACTTCATTTTAAACATTAAATGTTTACTTGAATATAACATAAAACGTTATTATATATTGTTAACTGTTTTATTGTGTTCTGATGATGGAGGAGATTCAATATTTATAAGATATAGTTATTGTTGATCAAAATGACATCTTAGATAGATTCCACGCAAACAGACATGTATACTATTCTATACTTAACACGTGTCGTTTAACTTCATATTCTCTACCTGCAAACACTCAAAAACATGCAAACTTGGCTTACAAACCTTCCTTACAAGCCCTTAATGTATTCGAGAGTTGACATTTCAAGTTGTATTCAAGTTTCGAATCAATAATGAAAAATATCATAACATATATGTATTTACGGCATAAACAATTTTGAAAATCCATTCTCAAGCCAAGTGAATCATTTTGAATGAAAAAAATATCAAAAACATAAAATTCAGACTCGTAAATAAATTGACAAAAAAAATCTAAAACTAAGAGTATAACAAACCCTAAAAATATTTAATCCAATAACAATTAAACCCCAACCTCAAACCTATCCTAGTATACCTAACTTCAAAAACTCGGAACCAACCGGGTTGACTCGACTGAATCGTTCACTGCCAGTTCTTTCCTTTTCCTCATTTCCAAAACTTTCCTATGGCTATTGGAGTGCAAATCACCGGAAAATGTGGGACTACAAGCCGGTCTATATTCAGGAAAAAGTCGACCGGACTTGTAACGAACCCCACAAGCGTTGCACAAGGTTTTGGCACCAAGAGGACCGGTTCGCCACTGTGGAGTCTTCTGAACTTGGCAATGACTGCATCGCCGTTGGAAAGGGTTCCCACTTGACAACCCACTACCTTGAACCGCCACCGGTTTTTTCTTCTGGTTCTTTGTCGGCGGTACTCTGAAACCATTAGCCAACTCCGTAGAAGTCATGGAAGACCCCGAGCAAGTACTCGAAGATGATGCTGTCGAAGACGATGACTCGGAAGTAGGCAGTGACCCAACCGACCATGTCGGGACTGTCGGTTTAGACCTCTTGCTCCTCGCTTTACTTGGAACCGACGATGAAAGAGACGGCGTTTTCACAAAAACCGGGCCGGTTTCCGCTTCAAACCGAGTTCCTGCATGGTTATCAGTTTCCTTCTTAAAAACAGGGCATGGCAAAGGAATCTCCGGTACCGAATCGTCCACAAAGTGAGACACCCATTCAAGCCCTGCTATTTCATCATCCTAAAGAAAACAAAAACAAAAAATTCAAAATTTTGAATTCAAAAAGAGGAGGGATTTTTTTTTTAAATTACTTAAAATTAATGAAAAATTACCGGTACGGAGAGTGTAAAACTGGTGGAATTAGAGTTACTACCATCATCTGCAACACGTTGTTGATATGAAGTAGAAACAGAGTTTTTTTCTTCTTCTTCAACGGAACCTTCATCAAATTCTCCGTTATTGAAATCAAGGAAGCAATCGATGGAGAAATCTTCACCCGCAACGGCGCCGTTCATAACATTCATGACCAAGAAATCATCGAAAACGTGGTGGGTGTTTTGCATGGTCAGTTCTCTTACACTCGATTTCAAAGCTCTCAAATCCATGCAACAATCCGTTTCTATTCCCAAAAACCAAATCAAATTCAACATCAATTTTCAGTTAAACCCCATAAATAATATATATATATATATATATATATATTATATGAAAGTATGATTTACCTGGTAAAGAAAATAAAGAACAAATGTAGGAACGAAGACTAAACTGATGGAAAAGGTGAGCAAATGGTTGAAGGCTTGTTCGTGGGCGAAACTAATGCTGGAGTTAATGGGTTTATCCTTTTTTATGTCTCTCCACCAAAATTTCTACTTAGGTCTAATTTTCATTTTACTCCCTCTTTCACTGAAATTTAATTATTTAATCCTTTTACTTTTATTATATCAAGCAACCACCTTTAATAATTAACAATTCAATTATTTGAATTTTTTACTATTATTCAATCATACAATTAAAGCCATCAACTGAATGTTTAAATGTCATTATTTTAATGAAAACAACTATTGATTTTATCAACTTAGACCTACTGATAATAATATTATAAAAATAAAAGATCGAATTTTGTCAAATTAAAATAGAAGAATTAAACTAAAATTTCAGCATGGTAGAGGGACTAAAACCAGAATTAAGCCTTTTTGATTTATGGTCAAAGTTGGTTAATTTGCTGTTGATGATTGGTCTGTGAGCGGGAGATTGTGACAGGCGATTACTGGCGCTAAGATAAGTTCAAAACACTAAAAAACGTATAATGAACTATCCTCGAAACCGCCGTCATTTTGATTTTTCTTGGGAGGTTTGAAATTTCCGAACTTAGCACACGACTTTAAGGTTATTTACAATATTAGGATTGCTTTGCTTTGCTTTGCTTTGCCGCGTTAATCTCGGCCTTTACGCAAATTGCCGCTCTTTCTTTTTCCTAATTTTGGAAGGTTTTATTAGCACGCGCCAAGGGTCAGGCTTTCTTTATCTGACGGAAACTAGGGGCTTAAGATTTAAATCGGACGGCTCCTGTGACGAGTGGAACCACGTGCTGGGTTTTATTCGTGTAGCAAAATTGCGTGTAGAAAATTCGTGCATGCAAAGCGTGTTGAGCTACGGCCTTCGATCTACCCGTATCATATCTGAAAATAAAGGTCTAATTCCAAATTTTATCCCTCAATTTTAATTATTAATTTTTCTATTTTAATTTCTTCTATTTTATAAAAACCGAAAAGTCAAACTGTTGGTATTTTCTCATTTGTTGTATATAAATTACTAATTTTCATAAAATATGAAATTATTGAGAAATTAAAATAAAAGGATTAACTTTTAATTTTAATAAATAGAAGGATAAAATTTAAAATATACTAAAACGTAGGTTTTAAATAAAAATAAAGTTTTTATTTTTTAATTCTTAGATAAGTATTTATACTTTTATAAAATTTAAATATTTTTTAACTTAAAATTTGAATTGTTATCTCTATTATTTTTTATATATATATTATATTTGTATTTAAGGTTATTACTTTATACATTGGTCGTTGCAAAATTAGGGCGCTGGCAAGGCCCCACCTCCACCTTAAAATAAAAACTTTTCTATATAATCAATTTAAAATTTTAAAATTTTAAATTAATAAAAATAAAATTACATATTAATCTCCTTGAAATATAAAAATTTGATTTAATTTTTAAAAATTATAAGGATATAGTCTATTAAAACAGTAAAATTATATTTTTCTATCGTAAAAATTATAATTTAATTTCGACTCTGCAAATAAATTTTAGTTTCACCTCTATACATTGGTGGATAAATTTTTAAGTCTTAAAAAAACTGCGAAATATCTTTAATTGATATTTAAAATAATAAAAAACAAATAAATAAATGAAACACATAGTGATTTCTTAAGGATATTTACGCCGTTATCAAATAATATTGGTTTTTCCTTTTAATTTTTAATTTTGTTAGATTTTTTTTAATAAACTTATTATACGTTCTGATTATATCTACTGTTTTTAATAGAGTACTTGCGACTATTCATAACCCTTCCCCAATCCTTTAAATAGAAGGATTATGCACTTGAAGCAACATCTTCCTGTACGGACAACAATATTTATACTAATCGAACTAAGATACAATCAACTAATTTTACTGTTTTTAAAACTTAAAAAGAAAATATAATCCCATCTGTTAAAGTCAAGGTATAGTCTTACTCAGTTCTTCGAAGCTGATAGTCATGATATTTATTTATTTATTTAAATTTGATTTTTGCTCACACGCTTCACATTTGTAACCAAAAATAACTTCCACGTTAGCCCTATAATAATATCAGATGGAAATTTTCATCTAAATATAATTTCTTACTTTTTTTAGGTAAACAATAAAATAGTAATTTTATTTGACTTAGATTACATTTTAGTCATTTATGTTTGAAATATTATGTTTTAGTTACTTACACTATTGTTTTGTTACAAAATGATTATTTTGTCGTTAAACTCCGTTACCTCCCTAATGGCAATCCTATGTGACAGCCCAAATGAGTTTTAAATGTCAACTTTGATGTCCAATTGGGATGAAAATAAATTTTTAATTAATTAAAATTAATTAATTAAAAAATTTAAATTGGGAAAGAAAAACCATTTGTCGCTTTTTTTTTCTTTTATTCTTTTTTCTATTTTAACTTAAAAAAATATTCTCATCCTAGTTGGACATTCAAGTTGGTATTTAAAACCCATTTGAAATGCCATGTAAGATTGTCGTTAGGGAGGTAACGAAGCTTAATGGCAGAACAAAAGTGACTAAAATTCAATATTTCAAATACAAATGACTAAAATGTAATCAAAGACAAATAAAATGACTATTTTATAATTTACTCTTTTTAATATTTCGTTGGGGTAAGAAAAGAAACTAGGGTGACTGAAAAGGGTTCCGATTCCTCTTAAAATTAAAATTTTTTATAGTTTATAGTTTATAGCTTATAGGGTAAAATTATATTTTAACTCTAAAATAATAAAAATTTAATTTAATATTTCAAAATTTTAAAATATATATTATTAAAATAGTAAAATCATATTTTTTATAAAAATAAAATATAATTCCGACAAAATTTTTTTCTAACTTCACCCTAAAATCCATCACTTCGCTTATTCAACAATCAAAAACCTCAAATAATTTAAAGCCCATACATTCAAACTACAAAAATGTGTTGTTACAACCCAGTAAAAAGAAAAAGAAAATCACAATAAAAAAATAATTTAAACTGTTTTTCATATGCTTTGAATTCTTTTTTTCTTTTTTTGGCCCACAATTGGCTGGTCTAATTTCGAGTACAATTTTTTTGACTAATTGACTTTATTGCATCAGTTCACTGGCTACTGAGTTTGCAGCTCTGCATTTCATGTTGTAAAATGAAGGTTTATTTTGTTATTATTTATTTGTGTTTATTAAGAGATTTTAAGAATATTTTTTAAATTGATCAGGTCTTAGTTCAATCGGTATAGATATTTATTGTTAATACAGAAGGACGTAGGTTCGAGTGCAATGAAACATATTATCCTTATATTTATGGATTAAGAATGAATTATACGATCAAAATCTATAAAATGTGCAATTCAACATGTCAAATTGGTTGAACTTCTTTAAAATTTTAAATAAATTTTATGAAGCTCAAGCAAACTTCAACACGAGTTATTCAAAGAAGTTTTTCATAAAAAAAAGTAAATTGTCTAAATTTTAAAGATTAAAATCCAAAATAAAACTAAAATAATAAAATATAAATGTTAAGGGCTAAATTTATTGTTAAAATAATAATATCAACTTGTATCGAAATATTAAAATTTAATGACAAATTTGATCACTAACGTTAGCACGTTTTGTCAAAATGATACTAATTGTATTTTGAGTCTTTTTCGGCCATCAACCTTTCTTTTTTTTTCAATACTTTTTTTAATAGTTTTAATGAAAGTGCTGTTAAAAAGTTAATGGGAATAAGGAATTTCATATGTGGAATCTTTTTAACAATATGTAATCTATTACTTAGATAACCCAATAAGATAATTGCATGTGGAAAATAAAAAAATAAAAATATATTAATTTTAAAATTTTACTCTTAATTTAAAGAAAATAAACGTAATTATCTTAAAAAATTAACTCAATAGAAAAACTTCTCGATAAACAAATGTATGAAAGATTAAAACCTTTTGAAAGAAAAGAAAGATGAAAACCTTGAATTTATTCATTAAATTTGTTAGAAAATACAATTTGAAAAAAAAATTCAAAGGTTGATAGCAAAAAAGAGTCAAAAATATAACTAGAACCACTTTAACAAAACATGCAAATATTAGTGGCCAAATTTATTATTAAGTCAAATATTAATTAAGGTTAGGGAGAATATTTAATGCACAGTCGTGCATAAGTCCCATGCACAGTCATTGAATAAGAACATGATCCCTCGTCATCAAATAAAACAAAGAAAAATGGAGGACTTATAAAAATCCTGATAACTTATTTAAACATAATTGAATAATAATTAATTATAAATAAATTTTAAAATTCTAAATTTGAGATTTTAGACTCTAAATTCAAGATTTTAAATTAGAAAATTATTGATATTTATTTATAATATTTACTATTAATATTTAATTATATTTAAATAAAATCGTTAATACATATTCTTTATTTAATTTAATGATAATTTTTCATATTTTTATTTATTGGTAGTGCATAAATTTATATAATTTTTATTATTTTGTTGTCAATGCCTAAACCCCAAATCCACTTGAAGTGATGAACCCACCCCACTTCTAGAGTCCACGTAGACATGCAGGTGACCTAAACCTTGACAAATTACAATCTCAAAATTAAAATCCCAAATCAAATCTTTGTTTTATGTATTATATGATAATTTTTGAATTTTAATAAAAAATTGAAATAGGAAAAATAAAATAAAATAATTAAAATATAATGATTTTAGGGCATGTAGAACACATTCCTTAGGGTTCTATATGCTTTCAAGATACAAAAAAATCTTCTGCATTCCGAACAGAATAGTAAAAATGATTGGATGAGCAAAGAAATCAAGAAGACAGATCCGAACCGATGTATTCGGTTTGGTTCGAGTTTTATATTGTTCAGTTTCAAGTTGGTGTTATCACTTAAACTGCACAATTCGATTTAGATTCAATTTTTCTACATGAACTCCGTTTTATCGAAATCAAACTTAATGAAAAAGAAAATCTATGTTTAAAGGAATATTATTATTATAAGCAACTAGATAGGATCATTCAAAAGATAAAGTTATGAAAATATTTCATAAAAAATTGAAAAATTGTAGTTTTATATTAAAGTAAGTGAATCATTTCTTAAATATAATTATTATAAATAAGTATATAATTCTAATATTAGGAAAATAATTTATTAAACTTTATAATATTTTATTTATAAAAGAAACAATTTTTCACAGTTTTATGTATCGATAGTTATGAATATTATAATCACTCGATTATAACTAATGGTTTATGTATTAGCCTTTTTTTTAACAACTTTAAATGATTTATTAGCTTAATAACTTAACTTAAAATAATTTTTAAATAGTGTTATTGACGAATACGATTTTAATTAATTATTTAATTCACTTTATAAATGAATCTAGAGCATATATTATGATTGTTATGAAAAAAAAATTCAAGAATTGCAATATTAGATTTTTTTGGGCTCAAAACGAGGTGATTGGTTTTTTTTTACAAAGCTCAAATTTGTTAAAAATCGCCGAACCGAACCGCGATTATCAGTTTCAGATATTTCGGTTTTTATTCTATACAGTTTCGATTTCAAAAGTGAAAAGCTGAATGGAATGGTTCGGTTCAATTTTTGTCCAAAAATCAAATTAAACTGAATACACCCCTAAAAAGGACCAATAGAAAAGACTTTTATATAAACAACAAATAGGTGTATATTTCCATGAGATACCTTTTTCTATGAATATATCTTTTAATGAGATACCCTTTTATAGAATTGTATAGCTTTATAAGACATATTTACTTAAAATTTTATCTTTATAAGATAACTTCACACACAAAAATTATGTATTTACAACACAATTACTTGGTCAATAATTATAATTTATTTGACTTTTCTATATGATAAAATATTATTACTATCAACATCATAAACTACTAATATTTACTCTTTAAAATTTAGAATTTTAATCACGACTTAAATGGTAGTCACTAAAATTAATTAAAATAACGTGATATTTTTTGTAAATATTTTGAAAAATAACAAATTAATATAATATTATACATACAATAATATATATTTTCCACACAATATTTATAAACAACGAGATTTAACTTCAAGAAATTAATGCTACCATTTGGGTAAAGTCCAAATTTCCAAAATTTGCAAAGTTGAACAACAAAAGTATAAAATTAAAGTACACTAATTAAATCTACCACTTAATCTATTTTATAAAAGTAGCATTGTTATGGTCCTACAAAGACAAATGAATAATGAAAGAAAAATGGTTTTAGGGTTAACGTAATAATTAATATTTAATTGGACAATTAAGAACACTAACCCAAATTTGGGGATGCTTAATATTTATTAATATCCCAACTCACGAGCCTTTAAATGTAATTAGGTCAGAAGTTGCTAAGCAATTTATTTGTCGTTACTGTATATGGAAGCTTTGGATATTAAGGTGTCACTAGAGGTTATCATGCCCAGGTCAGGTTGAGTATTCAAGTTTGATCTAGATAAAAAAAAATTTAAGCCTGGTCCGGCTCGTTTATATTAAAAATTTTATATTATTTTTATATAAAAAATAGAATACATCAAATATATTAAAATATTAAAATAACAGTTTTCCAACAAATTAAAAATAAATTAAAAAATGTCTTTATACTTAAATAACAATAAAATAGATGCAACTTAATAAACAAATGATTTACTTGAGGCTCGACCCATTTTCTAAATAAGTCTTATTTTTTCCAAACTTATTTTTTACACTTATATTTTTATCCAAATCCTCTCATTTTTTGAGCGGACCTTTGAGAAAGTCTACGATAACTGGAATTGAGTACTTTAACATAAATGCATAAATAATAATACATTTACGAATTATTATAATGGATGATAAAAGCTAAAACAAGTGAGATTTAAATCGAAATAAACTCTAGAATGACAGACAAATTTTTAATTAAAAAGTTATTAATTTTGACATAAAACAAAGTTTCAATGAAAATAGAAAATTTAAATACAAATACGATGAGATGAATAATACTAGATTATCTCAATATATTAATAATTATTATTTATGTATTTTTTTGTTTTTAAATCTAATTCAATTGTAAAAGTATCTAAAAGTTTTTAAATTGATACAATGCTTAGAACTACACATAATTAGAGTTGTTCATGGGCGGACTGGGTCCTAACAAAATTCTAGGCCCGATTGATAAGCTCGGGCCTAGCCTCGCTGACGGTATTAATTTTATTTTTATCTAAAAAATTTAAAACATAATATTTCAAAAACACGAAAATATTAAAATAAATGTTTACCAACAAATTGAAAATAAAATTTAAAAAGTCTTTGTACTTAAATAATATGTGTTATTTAACAAGCAAATACCTACAAAATTAATAGCAAAATTAATATTAAAATAAGAGCTATACAATATCCAAACAATAACAACAAAATAGGAACAACATAATAGTGAAATTGTAGCAAAACAGTGAAAAACAATAAAAAAACAACAGTAAAACAATGGGAAAACAACAATAAAACAATAATTTTTTTTACAAATTCGAGCTGGGTTAGGTCAGAGGACAAAAAACCTTACTTGAAGCCCGACCCGTTTTCTAAACGAGTCTTATTTTTTTGCCTAAGCTCATTGTTTGAGCTTATATTTTTTTCTAAAACCCTCCCAATTTTTTAGCGACTTTTTAGGTTGGGCCATGGACAAATTTACCCATAACTCAACTCAACCTTTAAATGGAAAGTTAAATTAAGACTCAATCGAAAATTAGCCATCTACTCTTAATTAAAGCATTTGCGTATTTTTTTTTATTTGTTTTGAACCTTTTAGACGTAGCTTGCTCCATGAGTCCATGAAACATGCAATTTGCAATACTTCAATTCATGTGATTTTTTATGAAAAAGTAAATCTTAAAATAAATTTATTTATAATAAATATCTAAATTATTATAAATTCTCGTTACATCAAATATTTAATTATTTTAAAAAAATTATAAATATATTTGTATTAAATTTAATTTGTAAACTTATATATATATAATTTACCCAGTATGTAATTCAAATTTAAAAATAAAAAATTATCGTCAATTGAGTCTTAGTTTAATTAATATTGATTTATTGTCAGTGCAATAGGACGTGAGTTCGAGTGCGTTGAAGAGCATTATCCTCCTATTTTATAAAAAAGAGCAGATATGATAAGAACCTATAATGAGATAAATTATTAACTTCGATCTTAACATTAACCCGACCCGAGCTTGAATGAGTTGGTTGTTTACCAAATTTTGAATTATGATGACAATAGCAAGTAGCAAAATTGTTTCAAACCAGTTACTAATATAATATCTCAATTAAACTTAAACTCGCCATACCTATTTTTTTTTTTTTATTTCTAATCTTTTTCCACCAAACAAATAAACATTTAGTCTCAAAGATGAAAACAAAATCCTCAAATTTGTACTCAACACTACTAATACATATAGCTAATTTGGGTTTAAAATACTAAACAATCCAAAATTTAATATATCATACAATGAACTAGCAAGGAGGGAAGCATATTCAAGAATGTCAGGACCCACAATCCATACATAGTTTTTTCACCCTCATCTAATTTGGGTGCTTAGCTACTCTATCATCACTCACATAAAGGCCACTACCTAGTTTTTGCAACATGTTCAATGCATCAAATCCAAAAAGAAAAGTCTCTCCCATTCGTCATTGAGCACATGTACATTAACTCCCTTGGCTCAATGACCCTCATCCACAAACCCACAATGGACCCCTACAATGGTCAAAAAGGAACCACCATTTAACTTTGTTGCCTTGTGTGTGTGTGCTTTGAATCTGATACATCAAGTACATTTTTAAAGATTGCAGCAACCAGACAAAGTAACTATTATATTTGATTTACTATGTTTATTTGTTCATTGATGCAGATTTTTAGCTATGGCATTGGCATCTCTAAATCATGTTTCTGAGTACAAGTGATTGTTAATGACAATTCTAACAACCACAGGAATTCTTACTACATGAATGCCATCTTCCCAGTATAGGTTTCCGAACGAGTATCTTCCTTGAACTTTTAGTTGAGAACAAAAGGTTACCTTGAACTTCAGCTTCTTTGTTGTTGAATTGAATGTCAAAATCCATGGCTCGACACTCACATCAATGCCTGCAGGAGCTTGAACGCGGGCTACGTAAATGGAGTTCACTGGACCGACATTTGTAACTGTTCTTGAGACAGTCATACGTTGCTTAAGCTCGGGTAATATTATAGAAGGCAAATTTAGATTTCGGAGGAACTTGGCTGATTTATGACATGGGGTGTGAACCCTAGTCATTAACCTGATGGCAGTGCTGTTATAACCCATTGCATAAAGGAAGCAGACATAATCTGAGGGTTTAATGTCATAAATGAGACCTGGGTCTAGAGCTTTATTTGGATCTACATGGCCACCTCCATAATCAAATGGGTCAGCTTGCTTGTGGGGTGCTCCCTCAGCTACTGTATGTTGGCCATATTCATCCTTCATAGAAGCTTCTCGAACCGATAAAGAAAAAAAGAGTGTTGCATTAACAAGTTGTAAAAGCAAACCAGAAATGAAAAAATTATGTTTTCTTACCTGTTGTTACTAGTGCAGACTTAATTGCTGCAGGGCTCCACTTGGGATGGATTCCTTTGAGAAGTGCAACAATGCCGGATATATGGGGACAAGCCATGGAAGTTCCCGAATCAAGTTTAAAGTTAAATGGAGATGCTTTAGTTTGAGGTGAATTGAGTAGCTTGTATGAAGAAGCAGGTGACCAGGAGGCCAATATATCAACTCCTGGAGCAGCAATGTCTGGCTGAAAATGCATTGACATATGTTAAAACAGAAGGCTATGTAACTTCTCTATGAAAAAAGACTGCTAATACCTTCAACACTGATGGTGAAAGGGAACTAGGTCCTCGTGATGAAAAATACGCTATTTCTGGGGCTAGCTGTTGTCCGATAACCGTCTTTGAGAAGCTGAACTTGACGACTGGCTTTCTGTTACATGAAAGAGTTCATTAATATATCAGAGACCTTCTGATGGAATCTCAAGACATAGGGTTCAACTCATATCTGATGCAAATGACCTGCTTGCAGCCATGTAAGTCAGCAGAGATGTCCCAGCTTCAAAGTCCACTTGGACACAGGGAAAACTCCATGGACAAGAGACATCTTTAGTAGGAAACTGTGCAAATATAACCCCTGCACCATTGATCTCAAGTACGGATTTCGAAGCAATGACAGCCGACCTCTGCCACCGAGATTGGAAACAAAGAATTACTTTTCCTCTTGCTAGAGTGGCATTCAGAGTTTCCAAATCACAACTTCTGCAAAAGTAAACAATATCAAAATGTTTAATCGTAGTCCGTATCTAGATCGCAAAGATTCATGTGAACAAGAACCTAAGTACCAGTCTTACCCTGCACTGGTTCCATCAATATTAGTGGCTGCAATATCTGCTCCATAGACAATAGGATGAAACTTGTTCAAGCCCCTTCCCGTATAGAAAGACTGGCCCTGTATGAAAAACGTAAAAGTAGCTAAATAAACAAAGAATACAATTGTATTTTTCTATCAATGACTTGCGATTTAGAATCGAATATCTACCACTAGATGGTAGTTCCATCACGAGCAAAACATGTCAGTAAAACCTTGCAAAATTTTTTTGATCATTGAGAAGAAAATTATGAATTACCACTACAGTTTGGTTGTTCCCCTGGGTGATCACTGCAGGGAAATCTCGATCAATAGTGCTTGCAGCAACAGTCATAACCCAAGGAGCAGTATTAATGACAGTTTGAGGATAAGGACCAGTGTTGCCTGCAGAGCATACAACAGATATTCCTCTTGCTACAGCGTGGAAAGAACCAATAGCCAGCGCATCATCAACGTAAGTTGAAAGTGGAGGTGGTGAGCCCAAAGATGCCGAAATAATATCCACACCATCAAAGATAGCATCATCAAATGCGGCAAGAATGTCAGCTGAGCTACAGCCACCAGTAGCCCAACAAACTTTGTAGATAGCTAACCATGATGAAGGAGCACCTCCTCTGGCTATTCCTTGGGCTAGTCCCCTAAAGTTTGCATTTTTTACTTCAGCACCACTTGCAGTAGATGAGGTGTGAGTACCATGGCCCACAGCATCTCGAGGAGACAAGAACTCAATCCCATCACTTGGGGAAAGCTTTCCAAATTCAGCTTCATACCCTTTAATGTACCAACGTGCACCAATAATTTTCCTGCTTCGAAAACCCTAGAGTCAGACACCTTATACTTCAGCCAACCAGAACACCAAACACAACATACAGTTCATTTGAACTTCGAAATGTTCCCTTTTAACAAATTTATTAGATATTACTTTGACAATGAACTTTGAAAAATAAAAGAAAATTTGGTCTTGATACATGCTATATGAATTCGGCAGCATAGTACTAACAATGGAATAGTAATTGTCAACAGACAGCAGGTCTTCTTAAACTTAAGCCAAATATGGCATCAAACTGCATTCATTCTTGAAAATCTGGGATTAAACAAATGCGAAAAAGAAAGGAGATTGCTTCTTAATAAAGGAATATTAAGAAATTCTCCTATTTTCAAACTCATTAGATAAAAATTCCAGTGGTAACCCCTAAATTCAAGAGTGGACAGATATGAATTCCTTTGCTTATTTGAAATTATTCAACAAGTTGTTGCCTGCAACATGATGCACATGATCTTGACATTGATTTGATAAAGGATAGCAAAAAAAATTGTTAGAGCAAGAAATGGTAAGAGTATTGATCAAAGCAATTATACCTATTGCAATGCGAACGGTTAAATCTGTTTCCTTCCTGGCATATCCCTTTCCATCGAGATGGAAACTTTCCCATACCATCATCTTTGAAGCTTTCGGACTCAGGCCATATACCTTCTCAGGAAAAAATGTATGACTAATATCAAATTCCTAGAACAACAAAGTTATATAGCTTTCAAAAAGAAGTTGTAGGCTGACCAGTATCCATGACCCCAATAATAGTCCCCAAGCCTGAATGGCCTTCTGAAAGAATACCATCCACAATTTGAGGCTTTACTTGCAGGAAATCCCAGCTTCTAGTAGTGTGCAGGTTTAGGATTCTATTTGGAACTACATGAACAACTTCGGGGACATCTGCATAGGCGACAAAAAAATCATCTAAAAGACTAGTTTGAGATAAATATGAAGGAGAACAAAACAGAGTTTACAGTTCACCAACATTGCTACACCTGCAATAAGCTTAGCTTGAGACTGACTGAGGACTGCAGCAAACCCTGAAAACCCATGTTTGTAGCTGTATAAAATGGATTCCTTGGCAGATTCTTTGCTGTGTTCAATTGAGATCATAGCAGTTTTACTATTTTCCATGTTCCAATCAACTTGTCAAAAACAAAGTCTGTTTATTCTTGTAAGCGAAAGTACTAACAGAACCAAGACACGCTTCCTTCTTGAATGATATAATTAAGGATAAAGCTGTACCAATGGAGTATAAGTGTATGCATATTTATAGCAAATCAAATCTTATTTATCAGTAATGGACTTTTTGCTACTAGTTCCATAATTGAACAACTTTTCACTATATAATGAGTTAGCTAGCTCGAGAGCTAGCATATCAACCATCTATACGCCATAGGTTATGGGGTCGATTCAAACCATAATATGAATAAATATACAGAAAAGAAAAGCTATTGAATAACTAGTGGTGATTGATGAAGACAGTTGAAATTGAAACCTTCCAAGAATGTCTGAAAGAATCTGATGATGAGAATCTTCCAGTAGATTTGGCTCATCAGTGTATCTCTCCCCCATATATACAATATAAACCTGTGAAAAAAAAAAACAAAGATTCTTATATTAAAGGCAAAGAATGATGATGAAGTGAAGCAAGAAACAAATAATGAAGAAAAACCCACATTGCTGGAAGCAAGCCCGAGAAGAAACAATGAACATAACAAAGCGAGCACAACACCACACGGCCATGAAGAAGGAAAAGAAGCCATAAGAGAGAAAAGGAATATGATAATCAAAGAGAGAAGGGAATGAAAGAAGATTTACAGTACACAGTGATTTATATGATGAGCTGCTTGCTAGGTAAAAGTTGAGAATTTGATCGTATATAGACAAAGCATTGCGGGGACCGCATTTGGTACCTGTTCCACTGCACTGCTACCGCCATTTACGATTAAAAGGCGCTTTGGTTGCCCCATGGATCAGTCGTTTGTCCGATTATGGCCATTGTTTTGTTTGCAATCTGCAGTGTCATCATGATTTGGAGCCTGAGGGTCTAATTATGGTTTTAGTCCCTCTATTATATCAAATTTTGAGATATTTAATTTTTATGCTGTTTTTATATATGGTTTTAGTCCCTCTATTTTACTATATATGTTTGGGGTTTGTGGACAGTGGGAATCTATAAATAATTTTATGAGGGGCTGGAATTAAATTATAAACTTTTGAGAGGTCGAAATGTAATTTTATCATGTATTAATTTATGATTTTATCATTTTTTAAAAAGGACTAAACATTTTTCTTTCATTTTTTTTTTGGGGGGGTCATGGCTCCTACTTACCCCTTTGCATTCCACCTTATTCATGGATGTCTCTCTTAACAAAATCGTCTCCCAGGAGCAAAGCCAAAATTTTTCTTAAAGGGGTTGAATTTGAATTATTAAATTTCCGAGAGAGCTAAAAATGTAATTTAGCCATTGTATTGATGTAAAAGCTTACAATTTTCAAGGGATTAAACTATAAATTTTATTTTTGGAGAGGGCATAATTTAATTTAAAATTTTAAGAGAGTCCAAAATATAATTTTACAATTATTAACTTAAAACTTTGCAAATATTCAAGCACTAAACTGATCATGTTATCACTTTAACATCAGCAACCGGTCATGTTAATAATCAATTTAAAGTTGAGGATTAAATTATATCAAATTGAAATAAAAAGATTAAATCTAAAATTTTAACACAGTTAAGGGACTAGAACCATAACAAGAGCAGGACAAAGTTTGTGTGTGTGCAGTTCTTTTCTTCGTTTTAAGTTGAAATTTCGTAGTGGAAGAAGAAACGTTGACTGAATTTTGGTTGGCTGAATATTTTAGTAAACGAAAGGAGTAATGATGATATTTGATAGAAAATTTTAATTTAATAGATTAATGTTTTACTTATAAAAAAATTGTTTTAAATTTTATATAATATAAATTATTAGAATATTACATTTTTCATGAGAAGCACCCATAGACGGACGGTTCTTCACTTTTCACTACCTAGTTGGTCATCTAGTGACCAACCATCAGCATGCCTCGGACTTTCTATAAGGCCAATCATCCTAGGCTACTAACTATCAGCGAGTCCTCCATAAGGTCACCCGCTAGTAGTAGGTACAACTTATCCTCAAGAAGGGATCATTAAGGGATCACCGAAGCACAATAATCTCGTAATATCTCAGCAAAGGGAATGTCAGAGTAGACTCCCACTTGATGACAATGAACGTGTAAAGAACATGCCACCTAGGCGGCCACATAAGCTGACTACAACTTGTGTACTATCGATGCCATGGCACCACCTGGCATAGGTGCCTTCTCTCTATAAATACCTTAGGGCACGATGATAAAAGGATTTTTTTTTCCTTCTTCATTCATTTCTTCAACAACCTTAAGCATATTGCTTAGTACACAACCTCCCTTTCCTCTCGTTAACTCCCTTCCCATACACCGGCTTTTCGCCTAACTCAAGTGAACCAACCTCCTTATCTCCACCACAATCTCTTCCTTGTCTCCTCCCTCAATATCAACATATTCTAATTTTTTTCTTTTCTCATAACAAAAAGCTATGTTAAGAAACAAAAAATGTAAAAAATTTGCTTAACGCTTTTATTCATTTTTATATTTTTTAAAGAATAGGTATTGAATATTTCTATACAAATAACATAGAGAGAAATTTTGGTTGGTTTAAAAACAATTTGAACTCATTTTCTCTCACTTCATCTATTTTTGAAATTTTTATTTTTACAATTTTCAAAATTTTAAAAATATCATTCTTTATATTCTTTATTATTTTATAAATAACTAGGATAAATTTGACATAAAGTATAAACATTAAGGACTAAAATTATTATTATACTAGCTAAAATTTCCACTTTATCATTTTCAATTCTCTCAAGACTCTAAATTATATCTCAATATTTTGTAGTACATATTTTAGAGATGGAATTGAATTGATTGCAAGATGTGGGGGTTTTGAAGATTGATTGGATTTTTGATGGACTTGCGAGAGAAAAGTGAGGTAGCTGTCAGAATAGGTACTCTAAGATACTTTCTAACAATGAAATATTTAAGGTGAGTTTGGATGGATAGTACGTTTACCTGCGGTCAGTGTAAAAACAGTAGTGGTGATTAGATTAAATACTGTAGGGATACTGTAGTGCGAGATAAAAAGTAAGTTAAATACACCGCGCCGCACCCAATTGCACATCCAAACCCACCCTTAAGATAAATTAAGAAATTTAGAGAAGATAAAACTAAATAACGATTCGATGGAGAAGATGATGAGAATCGAAAAAAATACTTGAGATTAATATGGGCCTCAAGGCATTGGTGAAGTGCTTTTGTCTTTGGTCGACAACTTTGGTAGGACAATGTGTGCTATTGACAATGCATCAATGTTGTTCTTGAAAGCTATAATTTGGACCCAATAATGAATTCAAGAAATTTTTTAGTAGGGTCGAAATTAAATTAAAAAAATTAAGAGGTTAAAAATATAATTTTATCATTTGTTATTTTTTTATCATTTTTAAAAGACTAAATTTTTATTTTTATTTTGAGGGGGTCAAAGTATAATTTTACCATATATTAACTTAAATTTTCATCATTTATAAAAAACTAAATTGAATGATTTTCATTTTTAGGGGCAGGGCCTCCCTTAAAATCGCCCCTAGAGGTTAACTTAGTGTTACTCGTTAGTTGTCAATATATTAAGCCTTTTGGTTGTATAATTCTTAGGTTGGCCTATTCAAAATACCCATTTCACTGTTTAAAAATAATAAAATAATAAAAATATTTTAATTGATATTTTATATATTTTTATAATTAAATTTAAATAATAAAAATAATTTTTTATTATTTAAATTGAATTCAGGTTAAGATGTAAAAATTATTGTCTAAGTTCAGCTCAAGTTAGATTGGGTCTATCGGGTTAAGCAAGCTACTCAACCATTGGACAAGTCTAGTTGGCATAAAACCCTTTGAATTATATATTTCAATGAATTTCACGTCTATACTATTATTTAAGATTTTGTCTTAATTAGTGTTGCCTGTCAATCAGATCCAACTCAATTGTGAAATTACTAAAAACTCCTTATTTTTATAAAAAAACAAATATTATGAGGGTATTTTTATCTTCTTCTTTTTTTACATTTTTATATAAAATCTAGAAAAATGCATGCATGTAATGTGATTTAAGCCCAATCCATCGTGATCTTCATTATCTCAATTTTACTATTTCGACCAAAGTTGCGTTCAATTTTCATATTCTTCACATTTTTTTCCACCTACATCGTGAGTATACCATGCTCTATTATACATTATCTTTGTATTAATCACTAGTCTTTTTCTTGGTTTTCACAAAATTTGATTCCTTTATTTTTATAATATCATTTTACTAAGTCCAATTTGATAACGCCATTAGTTGATAACATTAAAGAGATAGCATAGGATTCTTTTACTATCATTTATTACACAATTCGAGCCAACCACATTCAACCAATAATAAATTTATATGTTAGTTGAATATTTAAGAATGTTTTAAAAAATATTCATATCATCACTTAAAGATCAATATCTAATAGTATTATCATTTTGAATCGAGTCATAACATTATAAAAGTAAAGGCACCAAATTATATCAAATTAAAATAAAAGGACTAAATCCAGAATTAGACCTTTTTATCGCCAAGCATTGATCAATCACAGAATGATGTCTCTAGTTCATTGGTTTGGCATGTACCAGGTTTTCTTGGTAAAACAGGTAGCTGAAATTACCTTGACATGGCTCCTAAAATACAAAGAGGGAATGAGATGAAGAAATTAAAACTGATTATGCAATGCTAAATAGGCACATAATCATAAACTTAGTTCACCAAAAATAATGACTATACACACTCGCTAGCCACACTGTATCTATTGGCAACCCTTCAAAGCCAACAATGCAGCTCCATAGGCAGCCTCGGTTTGAGTTGCTCGACTCACAGGTAGACCGAGCACTCTCTCTCGAATCTTTGTCCATTTGTCGTTCTTTGCACCGCCTCCGGCGGTGAACACTTCATCGACTTGGGTCGCACCTAGATCCTTCAACAACATGTATGCCTTTGCCTAATGTATATCTCACCAAATTAAAGTGCAATTTAGAGTTAGCTTTCATCTGTACTAGCAAATAGAATGTTGAACAAGGAGCTATCCCTTTGTACCTCTATACGGGCGATTGATTCCAAAATGCCATGCAAGTACTCCACATCACTTTCCGGTCGTGGATGTAACCTGAACAAAATCGAAAACTCGATAGCATTTTGATCCAAACGCAATGTTTGTAAAAGCTATGTTGATCTCTGGCTCTTCCTTTTTTTCTTTAAGTGTCCATGTATAATGTATACCCGTACATGGCTGTGGGGATATAACTATCTAAGACGTTCCAAATATAAGGAATAACTTAGAAAACTAAAAATACCTGTGTAAGATATATATCCTTATCCAACACTGACACACCCGAGTCCAAATAACATGGTTCCCCCCTCTTCCATGTTCCTAACAAGCATTTTCACAATTCACCTAATGAATATACCAGTCACTAGATTTCTTATGCAGTCAACTAACTTCAAAATCCTCAACAGTTCTCAATAACACATTGTTATCGAGAACTGTAGAGTATCCTATAACAATGTTCTAATGTGGAGAGAGAGATTAAATACCTAGGCTCCATCTTCAGATTTGCCACGGGAAACCTCTCTCCAACTGATTTTAGGGGATAGTAGTCTAAGGGAGAGGCCTCCATGGGATTAATATGTTCACTCAGTTTTTCCAATTGCTCATCACTGAAATTTTCCTTTAAAACTGCTCCGCCAGTATTCGAAGCTCCTCCGACAAGCCACTTATCGTCAAGGCGATGACTGTACACTCCGTATCTTGCATCCTCTATCCTAGTTGTACTTAGTAGTTTAATTGCAAGGGTTGAACCCAAAGAGGTAACCTACATAAAAATAATAACCAAAATTGCTGTTGAGGTCCCCAAAAAACAGCTGCAAAATGCACCATGGCAGTCAATAGACAAGAGCCTTATAATTTTACAAACAGAATTATAGCAGAAAGATGCTTGTCTATAGTTACTTTGGCAATAATGAACCCCATATGACACAGCCTGATGAATATATGTATTACAACAAAAAACAAAGACGCTTCCCATTTCCTGATAAAACACAAACTAAAGTGTAAGTCAGAAAAAAAAATACAAACCGCTTTCCCGGGTTTTGTTGCTCGTGCTGCAAGAAAGGCCGCTATGCTATCAGTGGTCCCGGTACATACAATACAATCTTCTGAAAAACCTGCTATGAAAGTGTTAGTAAAATATTAATGGCAGTTTCAGCAGCTTAGGGCAGGTTTAACTTGCAATCAAAGAATCAACAACAATCAGAACAAATAAATATAAAACTCAGAGCTATCATCACTTCATAATGCTTAACTCTTTAACAGGTGCTAATTCTCAAATTGAACTATTCCCAATGTAAATGCAAAATCTTACATTCTGAGGAGTGAAAAGTATAATGCTTAAACCCCGAAATTTCCTGCCCTTTGAACCATCTAGGGAGGCACAGAAAGATATTTAATGGAACAAATTCATACCAAATTGTGTTCTAATATCGCCTTTCAAATGGCCGATTGAAGTTCCCGGCGCCTTGACCGTAGGTAAAAGTTGAGCATAAGGCTGAGATAACAACCAATCTGGATAGGAGTCAGCTTCGGGATCATAACCAACCTAGACACACATGAAGCAATATCTTAGCCATTTATTGCTTAAATTTGTTCTAGCTGTAGATTACCAGTTAGGAATCAAAATCCTATACAGTGACTAACGAGTTATTGCATGCAAGACCTTCAGAGCATTGTTATAATCAGAAACTCCAAGCTGACCATGAAGAAGCCACAACAACCAATCAGCTTGGTGTAATAACATTGTGGATTTTTTGTCTGAATCGTCATTGTTCCACCATGAAACAAGCTTGCACAGAGTAGATGAACCAGAGCACACTGTATGGTTTATAGGAGCAATGGACTTTACCAATGGTAAAGCGTCAGGACAACTCTCATTGTAGAGGTAAGGTCTGGCTAATGGTTCTCCTGTTTTGCTGCAGGTGATAAAATTCATACACCATATTGAAATTCAATCCAGTAATTGAGGAGGAAAATGCCACATAGATCAGCAAATGGTAATGTTTAGTTCTTTCAGATAATCACCTGTCGATGATCAGCGTAGTAGCAGAAGTCCCATCGAGAGAGATGGAAGCGACAAGAGGCCGGAGATGAACCGGAACATCTTCAAGCAATGAGAAAAGAGTTGTTTTCCATGACAGCGCCCAATCCAGGGAGTCTTCCTTCTTTCTAGACAAAGAGAAACAGCTTCATCAAATATGATGACAAATCCAAGTTTTCGAACTCTTAAACACATGCAATTTGTAAGGAACAATTTAAATCATCCAAGCAACTTAAAAACTAGCGTGAAACATTATATCAAGGGATTTTTTTCTTTTTAATTCTTACCATGTAATTAGGGTACTCTCTCTTTCCTTCAGCATGAATTGTCCCTTGCTTGTCAATCAAAGCATACCTAGCACCAGATGTACCGAAATCCATTCCAAGATAAAGCCTTTCACTAGCTTGAAAACCCATTTCTTGATTGTCAATCTTACATCCAACAACCATAGTTCTCAGCTTTACTGATTTCTCTACACTCTTCTCCCATGGATGAGTTCTTACATTCAACTTCCTTGAACTACAACATCCTGGAGAAAGGGTGCAAACGATTACTCAATCAACCCTTGGCAATAGACATCATGTTATATACACCGTTTAAATCAGTGAATGACCATTGGACCCGAATTTTTTGGATGTCAAAGAGCTACTACTACTAAAATAAACAGCTTACAAAAACTTTACAGTGACATCTTAATATGCAGAACATACACGAATTAAGAGAGACTTGAGAGGGAAAAAAAATACCTGGTTTTGGGGACAATGGATAAAGCAGGATGGAGAGGGTGGATGAATGGGTAATAGAGCTAAGCATGTTTTGGCACCTTTGATGTGCTGGCTTTCCGTCTTTCACACTGTGAGCTTGCAACGGATAATGGGGAAATTTATTGAATACCGTTGTTGGAACTTAGATTATTGGACTGATTGCTTGTGTGTGCTTTAAGCTCCACCCTTTAATTGGACTGGGCTAGATAAACAGGCTTGGCACTTTAGTCCAATTCATTGTTTTCTCATTGATTGAGTCTTAACTCGATTAGCATAAATATTATTATCAATGTAGGAAGACATGGATTCGAGTGCTCTGAAGCACATTATTCTCTTATTTATAAGTTGGGACTACGAGTAGTTGACACAATATTCAGAAGCTTGCCAACCTATAAATAAGAAGATAATACACTTCAGCGCACTTAACTCACTCCTGCATTGACAATAATGCTCATGACAATTGAACTAAGACTCAATCAACTTTTTTTTTTAAATATTTTTAAGTTATTTTCGTAAGTTTATATATAAATATTTATTTTATACTATAAATATTAAAATTAATTATGAATTAAATAAAAATTTTGATTTGATTTAAATAATATTTGGATTTAATCTTGTGAATCGAAAAAAGTAATTGAACCAAATATATTTAAGTAATAATTAAATTGAAACCACATTAAATTTAAGTAATTGATTTTATGTATTTTTCTCAATCTATTATAAACCTTTGAAATTATATATATATATATATATATAGTTTTTCAAAACATAATTTTTTTTTTGCTAACATTTTTACTCTCTCCAGTTACTACAATAATTTAGTATATCTAATAACATGTCCAATATTTTCAGTGATTGATAAAGAAAAAACTGAATAAAATTTTATTAAAAATAAAATCTATTTGTTTTGTACTTTTGAATAAAAATAATTAAATATTCTCACCGTTAATTAATATAATTTTATAAGGCTTGTAGAGTTATGTCTCGGATTTTCAATCAAACAGTGTGTGACATCGTAATAAAGAAATGTTTTTTGCGCTGACAACGCTTTGCCACGTCACGACGTGGCGATGTGCAACTCAAGTGTTTTCGATTTTCTTCTATAATCATATTTGCTATGAATTTCAGCCTATAAATAGGCCATAGTTACTCTATATTTTATACAACAGAAATATTTAGATTGAGAGAATTGTATTCTTTGTTTTCGAAGAGTTTATTTTTTTGGGGCTTTAGGTTTTCCTTTAATTCTCCCCATCTTTATATTCTTATTTATTATAATGAAATCTCATTTTGCCCGTGATTTTTCTTCTTCTTTTAAGGAATTTTTTCACGTAAAATTTACTTATTCTATATTTTTTTATTATAATTTATTTACTTGTTCATTGCATAACACGGGTTAATTCCCAACAAGGTTTTTAAATGTTTTTTATTGAAATAAGATTTTTAAATAAATTGATTGATTGAGTTGATTTTGATATACAAACTCAATAACCCTTTAAATATTTTTAAAGGATTCAATATATTTAGGTGAAATAAATGATTTTAAAATATTTTAATTTGAACAGTTGTATTAATTAATTTTTAAATCTTATTAATGGTTATTTAAATAGTAAAAATAATAGTTTTATTTTTAATCAAATCATTAATACTAAATTTATAATTAAACATTGAATTAAAAGATTAATGTCGCTACACTTTTATATGGTTTGTGGTGGGTCTTTTGGGATTACTCTTTTGTCTACCTACGTGCTTTAAGCTGATTCTTTTTGGATGATAGGATCAAAGATGATCAGAAAGGTTGTTTACTTTTGCAAATATTAAAAAATCACCGAGTTCTATTCGAGTAAAATGTAAGTAAGATCTTAAGTTCAAATATTATAGATAAAGAAAATAACATTTTGAGAGCTTCGTCACTTGTTTATAAATTTAATTTCATTCGACTTTATATTTAATTGAAATTTAATGTCGTTATTAAATACTGAAAATAGATATCGAAAGATACTTTAGAGGTTAGATTTTTAATAGGTAGGGTTTGATGTTTTTAGTACTGTTTTGGGTTGTAGCTAGGTGTTAATATCTTTTCCTTCTCAATGAATAGAACATAAGAGAAAAAAGTAGTAAGGTGGTTGATTCTTAGCCAATTCAAGGCAACAAACCAAACTTGATATATCAGAATTCCTACTGACAAATTGATTGGGAAATGATACTTGTAACCCTATGAAGTACTCTATATGAGATATTATATAGATGAGATATGAAAAAATATAGACTATACATCAAAAGTGGAACCCCCCCCCCCAAATCCAACATGTGAAACGAGACAGGTAAGGTCTAGCATGTGAGCCATTGCTGTTAGCAACTCAAAAGCAAAGAGGAAAAGAGAGAGAAAGAGAGAGAGGTGACAGGTATGAGGGTTATGCTCTCTCACAGGGCTCACAATGCCAGCACTTAAAGTTCACATTTCGAAATCATTAGGCCACCAAGAGGACCCCCCCCCCCCCCCGTCCTACACGAAGCCCCTCTCTGCACATGCTCATCAGTAAAATGGAAATGATAACCTCACACTGCTCTCACCCTTTTACCATTATTCCCCATTCTTTGCTTGCACTTCTTTCTATGGCATCATCAAAAAGTTTTTGCACACGAGAGGATTGATTTTATCTTGTACGAAGTTTACGAATGGTGGAAAAGCAAAGCCAAAATTGGGTTGGAACTAGGGTTTTAAATAAAGAGCGCGACCTTTATTCATGTTTATTTCTTTATTTTTTATTTTGTTCATGTTTGATTTGCGTTCATTAAACGTCGATAATGGCGGTAAAAAAACTACTGATAGAAGAAGAGAAATTTACTCATATTGAAAAGCTGATGATATAAGAGAAGTTCTAACTACATATATTTAAATGTTGAAAAATACTATTCTAATAAAAGTCAAATAGAATAGAATAGTTCTATATGAATTTAATTTGTGATGAGATTCAAGTTACACAATCTCTAACAAAAATTTTCAAATCTATGTTTGTGTTCAAACATTAAATGAACATATTCATAAATATATAATTAAATGTGTTTAGCAACATTAAAAATGTTAGAAGAAATCGTGTCCAAAATAAAATTTACCGATAAACATCTTTTTATTTTTAGATATAAATAAAAATAATAATAGTAATAGTAATATTTCTAATTATATAATAATCTAACAATAAATGAACTTTATGAATATAAATGAACTGGTCATATTTTGTTCAGTATTTCGTTTAATAAATAAGTCTCAAAATATTTTTCGTGTTCATTTGTTTAACTTGATAAACATACATAAATAAATAGAAATGAGATGCTTTGTTCATTTACAACCTTAAATTATAGGAAAGCCAGAGCTGAATTTTAGATAAATTTTTAAATTTATTTGACTTGATGCTAAATAATATAAAATAATAAATATTTTTATTTAATTTTAATTATTAAATATATAAATAAAACTAATAAATAATAAAATCGAATTACGAATATTTTATCTTTGACATTTTAATTCAAGATTTAAGTTTAAAAAATCTTGGTCCAAGCTTTTGATTTTCTTTTACATATTTGTCTGCTTTTAACTTGCAATGAGTTTTTATCCCTAAGTGGTTGGTTAGTTCAAAGGAACCCACCTTTTAGCCCAGTCTTAATTTTGGACCCACACATATTTACTATTTTTGAGGTTCAATAATGTGCATGATTATGTTTAAATTTGGATAAATTTAGTTAGGTCCTAATCTTAAATAGAAGAAAGAAAAAAGAAATTGCACCAATGCCATTTTAATTTTGTCCTTATGTCATGGGTCACAGAATAAAGTTCGTGATTATTGCATTCATAAAGTTCTATAGATGTCTACTAATAAGATAGGGCTTATTTGACCTGTTTAAACTGGTCCAACTTGTGAAATATATGGAGAAGCCTATGTACTTGAAGTTTTGGTGGTCTAATAAAACACTCTAGTAAAATTAGAATTATCAGAGTAATTGATGTAAATACTAAGGAATAGACATGTATAGAGTTTAAATCCCTTAAGACTCTCATATTGTAGATATGCATAAATCTTGACTATCGATATAACTTAATCTGTACCATTGAATTTGGGAGAGCTCAACTATAGAGACATTTCCCTTCATTTTTAAGCACTCGATTGTAAACTTTTAAGATAATAGAATACTTTTAAGAGCATTTACTCGAAACTTGGTTTGTGGCTTATTTCTTTTTAAGTAATTGTTTTCGCGATATTTTCAATGCCTTCAAGAATTTTTCAATTTGAAATAAAGAAATTATCTAAAACTACAAAAATTCTAAAATGGTGGCATTACACCAAAACTTCAGCCTTTTTGTTTTCTCTATTTACTCGAAATCCTTTCATTTTCAGTTCTTGATCTTGATTTTAAGCCTGAGGTTTTCATTGTTGTCATAGACCCCATCTCTAAGTTTCCCTTCACATAAATATTGCATCACATATTTGATTTTAAAGCAATAATCATGAAAGCATTGTCTTTTTTTTCCATCCAAACAATCAAATACTTTACCTTTATTTTCTTCTTTTTCTAACATCAGCTCATTATTATTATTGTGTTTCCCGTCTCCCGTTTTCATTTTCGTTCTCGTTCTCGTCTTATGTGTATATATAAAAAATGATAATTTATCAATAAGCGATTGAGTGTAATATTGGTAAGATACATTATGCTTTTAATGGGAATATTTAAGATCGAAATCTTAAAGATGACATTATTGAGAGGAGTAGTCACGAACCTCAAATATGAACCGTAAAACAAACATAAATAATATTTAAAAAATAAAAGTAGAGTGAAAGTTGACCACCTAAACAAATTTTTAATGTTATCGATTCTCATTATAAGTGATTCTGATCATATCTACTTTTTTTTTACACAAAAAATACTTAGAACTATTTATAGCCTCTCATCAACCCATAAATAAGAGAATAATGCGCTTCAACGCACTCGAACCCATGTCCTCCTACATTGACAACAATATCCATATCAATTAAGCTAAAACTCACTCAATTAAACTTCGATTATTAAATTAAAATAATGAAGAGATTTAAATCTTAAAAATAAAATAAAATATTAATTTTCAAACATACAATATCAAGAGCATACCTAAACAAATCAAAACGTATAGAAATAAATTTATGCTCAATATTACATTTTTGTTAGCCATTTTAAATTTTGTTAGCATTCACTTTGATTTTTTTTTCATTTTATTTTAATACTAATATTAGAACCTAAACCCTAAACATTTACTTTGGTCAAAGATAGATTTTTTTTTACGAAGACATCCACTGAAAAATAAATTAATTATGAAATTGCTCATGATTGTGAGTATGATCCAAGAATGATAAAACCAAATATGTAATAATATATATATATATATATATATATATATATATAATTTTAATTATTCTAGGACCATAGCTTACGGATGAAGTTATAGGTAATGAAAGTTTATTAATCTACCGGCAGTACTATTAGACCATAAATAAAGGGTTTTGATTTTAATATCTTCTTTATTTATAATTTTATTTTTTATTTTCACTTAACAGTATATTATTAGGGAAAATATATTTTATAGACATTATTCACGGTCCCTTTCTAATTATTTAATGATATTTCAATAAGTTTTTCGTGTCATTGATACATAATTTTGGTAAATTTTTATCTCGAACTTAGAATTCTGAATCTTGAACCATGAATACTAAACCTTGAACTTAAACTCAAACCCTAAACCTTAAGGTCCATGGTCGGGGTTTAAGGTTCAAGAATCGATGTTTAGGGTTCATTGTTCATAATTTGATGTTTGGAGTTTGGGGTTCAGGATTTGGTGTTTATGATTTGGGTTTATGGTCTAGAGTTTAGTGTTTAGTGTTCAATGTTCGGGTTCTTAATTTAGGGTTTAGAGTTCAAGGTAAAAAAATTAATGAAATGTCATTAAATAATTAAAAAGAGACCACAAACTTTATAGTGGAAAGAATCTCTAAAATAAGTTGTCATTATTAAGGTATCAAACTTCTCGATCAATCACCCAAATTTTAAATTAGTCCTAAACATCAAAACATTATAGTTAAAAGTATTAATATTACTAGTTTTCTTTATCAAGTGATGCAACTGTAAGTATAAAACTATTTAGAATATAACATATCGAATTAATCCCCTTGATATTTTATCTAGTGACTTTTATTCATATGCATTAGTATTTGGATGTAGTGCATGCCTTAATGCATGGTTTTTGTTGTTGGACAAATGAAAATATATGCAAGATAATGGTTAATTATGGGGATCAAGATTATAATGTTTTGATTATTTTTTTTACATATATTTTTGTTTCAAGAAAATATTCAATGAAATTGAATCACATTTGCAGCAACAAAAGGTTGAATGCAAGCGACTTTTAGCAATTACATATGGTAATGAATTTTATAGATGTTAATCACTTTAATTGAAGTTTAATTAATAGGTGAATAATGAAAATTAAGTAAATCAATCGAGTTTAATAAATATTGAAACAATCGTAAAAGGTGGAAACTGATTATAGTACATAATAGACAAATAACCATGAAATAAGGAATAAAGGTAGATGTTAATTATTTTGAATGTGGTTGAGATCATATATATGGTATGATAGTTATTATATGGTATGTCGGGAGATTTAAAATCACTGGCGTTGAGTTAATCGAGTTTTAATTCAATTGGTATTGTTAATACAAAATGATATAAATTTAAGTGTGTTGAAATGTATTATTTTTTTATTTAAGGAATAGAGATTATAGTTTTTAAAAAAGAAATTAGATTAATTTGATGCAATTAAAAATTGAAATTATTGAAAGCATTAAATAAGGAAGCCAGTTGCGGGAGTGGAGGACAGTAGCGTCCACCTCGAAATGAAGTTATTTGAACATAATAATGCCAGGCTAGGGATGTGGAGCCGTAATAGTTGGGCACGAATAGGCTGTAATAACGGAATGCTCGCCAAAATGCAAACTATTATCTGCGGGTGCGCCTACGCAATTGGGTAACTAGGGTTATAAAACTATACTAAAAATATGAGGGGTTGCTTTTACTAGTAATATAAAATTGTAGGCATTGGATATGTCTAAGTCTAATACAAATGTATCATATAATATCATTGTACAACTTTGGTTTACTAAAACTATACCATAAGGTCTAAATTTATGTGACATTCAACGTTAAATCATAAGACTTGTCAGACAATGACAGTTCAGTTATATGGAAAAAGTAAATGAAATATGAAAAATATAACAGTGTGAAGAGAACCAAAATGAAGCCTTTGTAGTTATTTAAGAGGTACCCAAACCAGAAACATCGTTAAAAGCATAAAAGAGAGAATCATTTGTGAATAGGAATATAGTAGGTGTAAATTATTGTAATCTTATGTAAAAGTATTATAGAGATTTTGTATTATTTATTCAAATAAAAAATAAATTAATTTATATACGTTAGATTAAAGAGTAAATTAATTTTTCTGTAAAAAAATAATCTATTTTTACTATTAAAAATTGAGATAATTGATTATATAACCAAATAGATACACGTGGTGTGCAGAGGCGAAGCCATAATTTTTTTAGGAGTACTGAATGAATTTTTAAATTTTTATAATTTATATATTTATAATTTTAAATAATTAAATCGAATTTTTATAAATTTAGGGGACCAAAATATAATTTTACATTTACTAATTTAAATTTTTAAATGGCCTAAATAGTATTTTTCTATTTTAGGGGCGCGTGTACTTTGTGCTGATTTATAATGACTAGTTTTTAATAGCAAAAATTGATAGAATTTTTAAAAAAAATGACCAATTTACTATTTAAATTGATGTGCAATGATTAATTTGTTCATGTTTTGAGTATAAGAGACAAATTGTAATCTGACTCATAGTACAAAAGATCTCCATGTTAATTTTACCGACTCTTATCCTATCTTTAAAATTTACCAGCATTGCTGGAATCGAACTAGATAAATTGAATCATGAATTAGTTGGAATACAATTTCAAACAAATAAGGTTGAATTAATTTCTAAACGAATTGTTTGAAGTCGGTCAAAATAAAAAACCAATAAAAAAAACAATTATTGAGTCGATTTTATAATTTTAAAATTATTTATTCAATTATTACTCAATTGGATCGAATTAACGATTTGACCGATTTGATTATTACTCTAATTATTAAAACTCTAATTATTAAAATATTAAATTAGACGAAAAAAAAAGGGAAAGAGAGTGGGAGAACGCTACACCATTTCCCTTGTTTGGATTTATCATTATTTAAGCAAAGAAGTTAAAAGGGAGTTGAATATTCAATGTTCTGTCTTGAATTATTTAATTTTTGTTTACTCTAATTTGCGGAAAATTTGAAAAAAAAATATTTAAGGTGAAATATCATTTTTATCTTGTTAATCTTGTACATAAATTATATTATTAAAAGAATATTATTGAAAAAATAATAATTATAATCATTTTTTTCATTTCTATTGTAATTCTCACTCTTTAGGTATAATTCCTCGAGAAGACTCCACGAATACCACTTATTGGAAATTCAGACCCACCTACAAGAGCAACCACAAAACGTTGGGGAGACCTCCTGACACATCATCTTTCGAAACACCAAATACACGAATTCCTTGAACCAAACATGTTCATATATAAATCATACTAGAGTCACACCTAACGTAATCACCCTTAATCACCAATAACTTGAGAGTATGTGACATCTTGAGATTATAACCCGCCATATATAAATCATCCCAGATCCCATCACATTGGACCAATCTCCCTCTCTCACAACCGCCTACATCGTTGGACCTTTTTCAATCATCGTTCTCAACAACTCTTCTCCATGCCTCAAGCCAAGTGAACCACCGATTACTTGCGTATTATCACCTTATTGGATCTTTGCATCAATAACTTCCACAAATTAATCGAACAAAATTTGTGAGAAATCTTTTACTTTCCATCCATTTACTAATTTTAACTACAGAAACAAATACACATATATAATTTCCTTTTATTTTTCTTTATATTTCTTTATTCAAATATAGTATTAAATTACAAAATCAATAATTTAGATTTTTTCAGAAACAACCTAAATAAATCAATTATTTACGAAAATAACTTACTTATAAAATCATGTACGAAAATAAACTCGTTTTGAACAGTGAACCTCGGTGCCGCCATTGCCATTGACGGCACCACCCTTTTTAATGGGCAAATCATTGCCTAGTTTTAAAAAATAATAAATTTTTTTGACGTCACTATCGTTTATTTTCATAATTAATTTGAATTATTTAAAAAAAAGCCGAATAATTTTTCACACTTGAGATGTCTTGAAGGAATTATTTTGCTTTTTATTTTTCTCATAAGCTTCAGTTTCACCTCGGTGAAAGGATATGCTGGTTGTTGGATGGAACTAGGGTTTTTTACTAAAAAAATATACAAAAAATAAAAAAATTCGAAAATAATACAGTAAAAAAAGTAAATACGAAAATGGTATAGTCGAGGTGGTCACGGCACTCTGACAGCAGCCCTACACCCCGACGCACAAGACCAAACAAAGAAAAAAAAAAAAAAAAAGGGACATGTTGGTGCAGGGCGGCACAGTGTTGCCTCTGGCAGAGGCGGCACCGTGTCTCTGCTTTTGTCCGATTGACCCTCATGCAGAGGGTTTTGTTATTTTGTTTGGGGACCATATATTATGGTCCCCAAGCTTCATTTTCAGCAAAGAAAAGAGAGAAGAAGGGAAGAAGAGAAGAAGAAGAAAAAGAAAAGAAGGAGAGGAGGAGAAGGAGGCCTACGGCTGAGAGAAGAAAAAAGAAAAGAAAAAGAAGGAGAAGAAGAAGAGGAAGGAAAAGAAGGAAAGAAAAGGTAATTTTTTTATAAATTTTAGTAATTAATGTTAGTTTAATAACGTTTTAGATTTAAATCAGATATAATTTTTATTTTTATTTTTTCTAAGGTGTTATTTGGTTAAGAAGAGATATTAAGGTATGTTCGTATTTATTTTATATTTTCATTGAAGTATTAAGCATTTATGTGTAAAGAATATTTTTGTTATTATTTTATGTAATTTATTTGTTAAGTGTGTGTTTTAGGTTGTTTAAAAGATTTTTTAATTTATTTGATTTATTATAGAATTTTTTATTTTTTATGTTTTATGTGATCGGAGTTTTAAACTTTTTACAAAAATAATAAAAATTTAAAATTAAAAATATATTAATGAAAAAATACGAGAAGAAATAAAATATGAAAAAACTTTATTGGGGAAAGTGGTGGTGACGAGTTTTTGTTAAAATAATATAAAAAATAAAATATGAAAATAGTATAATTAAAAAATAAAATTTGAAAATAAAAAATACGAACAAGGTGCCAAAGTCAGTTACTTATTAAATTAATATAAAAAACTTAAATAATACATTTGAATGATTTTATGCTAAAATAAAATACCAAAATAATATATTTTAAAAATAATATACTGAAAAAATACGAATAAAGTGCTAAAATCAGGGTTATTTATTAAAAAATATAAAAATACTTAAATAATACATTTGAAGCATTATGTACTAAAATAATATAAAGAAATAAAAAACGAAAATAATATATATTAAAAAATAATATACGAAAATAAAAAATTACGAATAAAGTATCAAAATCAGGGTTATTTAGTAAAAACCCTTAATATAAAGAAACAGTTAATTAATACATTTGAATTTTTTTGCTAAAATAATATAAAAAATAAAATAAGAAAAAATATATTTTAAAAAATAATATCTGAAAAAATACGAATAAAGTGCTAAAATCAGGGATATTTATTGAAAAATATAAAAATATTGAAATAATACATTTGAAACATTATGTACTAAAATAATATGAAGAAATAAAATACGAAAATAATATATTTTAAAAATAAGATACAAAAAATACGAAAAAATGTCAAAATCAGGGTTATTTATTAATTAGTATAAAAAACACTTACATAATATACATAATACATTTGAAACATTTTTGCTAAAATAATATAAAAAATAAAATAGGAAAAGAATATATTTTAAAAATAATATACGAAAAAATATGAATAAAGTGCTAAAATCAGGGTTATTTATTAAAAAATATTTAAAACACTTAAATAATATATTTAAAACATTATGTACTAAAATAAGGGTTTTAAAATTAAATAATCTGAAAGTAATATATTTAAAAAAGATACTGAAAAAAATACGAAAAAGTGTCAAAATCGAGTGTTATTTATTAAATTATTATAAAAAATACTTACATAATACATTTAAAACATTTTTGCTAAAATAATATAAAAAATAATATCTGAAAATATTTTACTTATTATCATTTTAAAATAATAATAATATTTGTATTTAAATTGGATATATTTAATTTTTTAATGTAGTATAGCAAAAGAAAATGTTGTAGAAAAATTGTTTGCTATTTTTTATTAAGTTATTCTAATAAATATTTAAAATCTATCAAACAATAAAATTAATAACCGAAATTTATTTTGAAATTGCGAGCATCGTAATGGCTTCATTGATCAATAAGAAACTTTCTCACATATGTGACACGCTTAATAATACGGTAATATATTGTTATTTATTACGCAAGGGTTTCATTAAAAAATTTACGTAATTTAAGAAAATAAATTATGTTATTATAACTATTTTTGTAATTACACTTTATCGGGACTCGTCTGCATATTAAGGGCGGGGTGAATGGTGTAGGATATCCCGGATGCACGATCGATGCCGTGACTTAGAGCTAATGGATTCGGATCGCAGACATTGACCGGACGTTCGATTTGCGATGCGATTTAATATCCGCATTGGTCGAGCGTTGGCGACCGAAACCCACACTTTTCATTTACCGTGTGGGGAGTGCACAGTTACTCTGGAGGATGTTGCATTGCAGTTTGGGCTCCCAATCGACGGGGATGCCGTCACGGGCGTAAGTGCGATAGATGAGCCGGCTGCACTTTGTTACAGCCTACTAGGAGCCTCGCCCGGCGATGCTGAGTCTACTTTTTCGGAGTTGAAATTTACATGGCTAAAAGCCAATTTTCAACATTTATCAGATAATGCCACCGAAGAACAGGTTGGTGTCGCAGCTCGGCGTACATTATGCATATCATAGGGGTGTATTGATGCCCAATTCGAACAACAACAAGGTTCATATCCGATATTTACCTCATTAAGCGATCTGCGTAGTGTTCGCTCCTATAGTTGGGGTTCCGCAGCTACGCAATGTTGTATCGTGAGCTTTGTCGGACGACAAAGCCTAATGTCAGAGAACATGGGCGGATGCCTTATATTGTTGCAATCATGGGCTCTTTATCGGATGCCATTCTTGGCATCGGTTAGTCACCAACCATACGTATATCCGCTAGTTAACGGTGATAAAATTTAACTTGTTAGTAATTGGCAATTTCTTTATAATAATACTATTCTAATGAAACTATATTTACTTGAAAATTGTTTTCGTAGATGAAGTATTTATCCGGTATCGGAGGTCGTACCTCGTCCGATATATCGTCGATGATTGAACAACATGCGGGAAGGGTAAGCTATTCAAATATTCGTGACATGTAATTGCTTTTTATATCTTACTCCAACCGTGTTAAATTTTAATCATGGTATTAATCGTGCGGTTTATATGGATGCCATACCGTGACCGAAATTGCGGCTATTATACCTCGTCGCCCTCGTTGATTCTCGGTTGTGGTGCACAAACGCACCAATTATTAGTTTCAATGTAGTCGAGTGGTACCACGGAGATCGAGTACTACTGACGGTTTGGTTGCATCCAAGACATCCGGATCCGCCAATGCGGTGGGGAGGAGGTTCACAGTAAGAACAAGAGAGGAGACATGGACAGCATTGGGGGTTACGCACCGGAGATATATTGCGGTGTGGGAGAGTCGGATGGCTCGAAGACCTTAGATGGATATGTCTTCCGATTTGCGCCCATCGTTAGAGTACATACAATGGTACTTTAGTATGGGAAGCCATATTTACTTGGTGGGCGATCGACTATAGTCCCCCGACGTCAGCGAATGATCTGGGGCATACGAGCGATGGTCGATATAGAGCCGATCCACGACCAGATGCCGAGCATGACCCGAGCCGGGCAGAGGTATGCCCGGAGGCGAGTCCGAGCGATCGCATTCACATTCGACCGATACTTCTTATCATCCGGATTGGCGGTGCAATGACTATTTCTGCTCGTCATCGCATTCACTTTGGTGATACTTCTTATCATCCGATTTTGCGGGCAATGACAATTTCTGGGCTCATCGGGGCGGATACCATTACTGATTTGATATGTTTGGGTCGTACACACCGCAAAGATAGCACCTCTCCGGCCCATATCCACCGCATTATAGATCGCCTCTACCGTATCCACTGCGATTACTCCACTCCTCTTGGGTTGTATCCACCGCAGACATGGCACTCCTCCCGCTCAAGTTCATCGATGCCATTCGAGCCATATGATTTTTCTTCTACGTATCAGACACCCTCACCTGCGATTGAAGAGGATGTTGGTCGTCGCGATCACCCACAACGTGAACGTCGACCTCCGCAGAAATATACCCCTAGGACCACACCATCGAACCATCAATTTTAGGGGTTTCTTCGGTTTGGTTATATATGCAAGTTGAGTAAATGTAAACTCAACCAGTACCTTATTTGTATATGTCAATTTGTTGATTGAGTGTAGGTAATTGGTAAAAATGTTTGGTTATGTGTGCTTCATGAGAATTAAATGATGATTATATTAAGTTTTATTGTGTAATTGACCATGGGATTGTTAAAATGGTGAGTTCATGATTAGTTGTAAATGATATTATGATAAATATCATTATCCAAATCCCGTACTATAATATAATTTGTTTTTAGTTAATAAGGGTGGAGTGTGGAACAAAGAAAGCAAGGGTAACTTTAAAGAATAAATTGTACTAATCGGCTAAATAAAAATTCTAAAAATTTTATGGTAAAAGATATGTTAGCTTAGTTTCTAGAAAAATTAACGGATCTTAATTTGGAGTTCAGTAGCTCGGATATAAATAAATTAAAATCGCAACTCCAAAAATAGCTTGATAGATTTTTAACAAATAGAGGAATATTTACAATATAATTTTTTCATATAAAATAAATACATTACAACATAAGTTCAATTTCTACCGATCGTGACGATTGTCCGACATGATAGTTTCATTGCGGGCATTTACTCCGATTATGACCAGCTAACTGCATAATCCACAACGCGCATCGTCGGTTTCTCCCTAATGTCCATTTCATTACGGATTCTAGTTGATTGCGGACGACCTCTTGGATTCTGCGTAGCCTACATGCAGGACAAGTTCGAAAGTTATCGGAAGCACTTCCCATGTAGATGTCGGGCGGGACAGGAATTCGTTTTCCCATACACCTAACGTGCGATTGAGTGTGTACACATCTTGAAAAATTGTTCAACATTAAGGTTCACTTTAGCACACGCAAACGACATGCGCATTACGGGTAATGAAGTGTTTGGAATCTCCTACAATCGCATTGTCTATTCCGGAGATCAACTCAGAGGACCTAGGTGGTAGACCGGTCGACGACCAATGGTCTCCGTAACTCGAACGCGTTCAAGGCGTCGTGAATATATTTCTACATTCATCGACCTCGCCATCCGACGGTTTGCAACCATTGCATCCCTAATATCTTCGACAAATATGTGTCCCGCCTCAATCTGGTTAACTTGTTGTCGACCCATTCTTGGCATCAATGTAGCCAACTTTGTAGAATGTAGCCGAGAAGACTGTTGAAATCGGAAGGTGTCGTGTTTTCAACAATACGCGTTGACCCCTCAACTAAGTTTGTGGTCATTTGACCATAACGAAAGCCCTCACAAAACTTTGAGCCCATTGCCACGGCTCCATAGTACCCAACCACCGCCGGAAAGATGTATTTGTTTGACCCTCCATGTCACTCTCAAATCGAGTCATCATTTGGCGAAAAATGTGTGGCTCTAGCTCGTCTGTTGTATATGTATTAAGAATAGATAAGTTACTGATGTGCCTAAAACTTATATTGAAAGGATAAGGCAATCGTTTACCTATTTTCACAAATTGTCTTTTCCAGTTTGCATTTTTATAATCTCTAATGAAGTTAGCTGCGATGTGACGGATGCAGTAAACGGATCTCCATGGTACACCGGAACGTCTAATGGCGGCAATTAATCCTTTCCCTCTATCAGAGATAATACAAATATTATCGTTGCTAATAACATACCTTCGCAGTTGGTAAGGAAGAATTCCACGATTCCATGTTCTCCTTATCTACAATGGCAAATGCTATCGGAGCATGTTCCTATTGCCGTATTGAGCAACCGCTATAAGTAAGATCTGTATATTTTCCATATAGCGTGTCCCATCCACTTGCACAAATGGCTTGCGTTGGGGAAATGCGCACACATGGATCAAACGTCCAAAACATCCGATGGAAAATTCGTTTTCCCAAGCGTAGTTGGTCATCCGCCGTAATAAGGTCGTGTTCAGAACTCAATAACGGTCCTCGATGCGTACTCGCGCATAGCGGCTATCCATCCACAGTAGCTCGTTATCGACGCGATCGAAATCCCCATACAATTGCTCCATTGCCATCTGTTTTGCTATCCATGCCTTTCGATATGACACTCGACATCGAAATCGTGCTTGTATTTCGACAATCGATCAAAAAACTTTAATGGTCGGCATGTCCTTCACCATTGGCATGATACACGTCAGATAGTTTTAGAATCAAGTTTTCGATGATCTTCATCATACGTGTTGATGTGCATGTGAGGCCCAACAAATTTGCGTATCTCCCACATCTGCGAATTTTGAATAAATGCATTTCGTACCAATTGCGCCTTCCCGACTTCCAACACTCCCAATATATAATGTCGGTTTCGACATCGCAACTTTATAATCTCTCGATATATTCATGCTATACCGCTTAATAGCAAATCGCACTCTTCTTTACTTTCGAATCTCGGCCGACGAATAACTCCTCGGGATCGAATTTACTGCGGTCGGTGAGCGGGAAGTATTTCGGTACTCTGAAACTTCGGCTACATCGCGCGCGACGGGTCTATGAGCGACATGTGTGGCCCAGATTATTGTGAATCACAACCGTCGCATCGGTTCCCGATCAAGACGCGTTAATGTTTCTATCGTCATTCACGTCTTCATCATCAATATCATCGGGACATCGTCCACATCGGGATCACTATCACTATCGACTTCTTGATAACAAGGATCACTACTATCGTAACCATCATCACCAACCACATCCATATCGGTGTGACATTAAGATCGATATCGATCCCACCTATAGTCGATTCACTATCAACGTCGATATTGGAGCCATCATGCACGGTTCTTGAGCTCTATGTTCTTCACCATATGCAGTGAGATTTTCATTTTCCTCCATACCGGCTAACTCAGCAAATAAGTGAATCGGTGCATTTTTGTCACTCCCATCCCTACAAGAAAGAGCGATCATTGTCTCCACGTCTTCGCTGCTCTACAAGTTCCATTTCAATGAATTTGATTGGATCTGTCGAACCGGAAACTTGTAGAAAAGTTTGAGATCCTTCTCCCACAACGTCTGACAATTTTTACATTAATTCTTCCCTTCATATCATCCAACGAGACATTTCTATTAAATCTCATTGCTATTTGTTGCCGACATTCAAATATACATCCAACGGTTGTTGTCAAGATAATTTCATCGAAATAAACGCATACTGAAAAACCGATTATCCATCTTCAATGCTCAATCATTAAAAATAAATAAACTTTCTCAAAATAATTTGAACACCAAATAAACTACTTAAATAAAAATTTAATTACTCAATATGCAATTTTTGTCATTCATAAGCTCATAGTTTTTCAGTTCTCATTTTATACATAAATAACATTTATCTTTACATTTAATCATTTAAAATCAACCTAAAACGAGTTTTTTACCTAATAATATAAAAATAAAATAAAATACTAAAATAGGTTGTTTGAAAGATTAAGTGCCAAAAGTGCCAAAATGGTACTTAATCTTTCAAACAACTTATTTCGCTATTTTTTATTTTTATATAATATGGGTAAAAATCTACCTAAAACACATATAAAAAATAATATATTCTTTACATTACATAAATAGGCTTTTTAGGTTTTTTAACAATAATAATAACTAACAATAATTATAGTTTTTACTAACAATAATAACAATATTCATAATCGACAACAAAAATAATAAAATCAACAATAATAATAACAAAAAAGCACATTAACAATATAAAATTCATTATTTAAAAAAAATTATACCTTCTTTTTTCTTCTCCTTCTTTTTCTTCCTTCTCTTCTCCTTTCTTTCCTTTTATTTTCTTCTCCTTCTCGCTAAATCTTGCTCCGGGTTCTTTGGTTCGCTTGGTTTTATAGTGCTTAGGTGCCGCCTGTGGGACCCACACAATTGGTGCCGCCTCTGCCAGAGGCAACACTGGTGCCGCCTCTGGCACCCACATGTCCAATATTTTATTTTTTTTTCGTTTTTCAGCTTTTTTTTTAGAGTTTTTTTTTTACTGTTTTGGTCTTGTGGCGTCGTGGTGGTCTTGCTTTGTCGAGTGGCGTGACCTTTCCGACTATACCATTTTCAGATATTACTTTTTTATTGTATTATTTTCGAATTTTTTATTTTTTATATTTTTTAGTAAAAACCCATGGAACTAGAAGCAAACAAAAACAATTAAAAAAAGAACAATTAAGAAGCTGGCATTATTACTAACAAACCACTTTAATGAATACAAATTATAACGCTCCACTTGAAAACCAGTCTCACTTAGAATGCACTGTCTGATTTGTGAGTGTTGATTAATTGATCTGAAATTGGCCTATAAATACTGCCATTAATACTTCACTATATGAACGGTAATGATCTTGATTCTATGGCGGATGTAGCGAGGGGCCTCGAATCACCACTGATTTAAATCCTACGCGTAACGCGTAACGGGTAAAGACAAACATCACATGGGAGAATATCTCTCATCTCCACATCTCCACCGTTTATTATTATTTTTTACAAAAATTCCACTACGAGATAATATTTGATGTATTATGAATTCATCATTAATAAATATAAAAACACGACATATTATTATTAAGTAAAATAAAAATAATGATTTAAAATTTATATGGAGTTTAGAGTTTGAAATTTAAAATTATATTTAAATAATATTATTAATATTTATTAATTTATAATGAAATTTTGTATTGTTCTTTTATGATGCATGATAAAATAAACTATAAACTTTCAAAATTGAAAGAGATTATGTGTTTACATGTTTAAACTTATACCTTTTAAAATTTACAATAAAACTGTCAATATTTTTCCGAGCTAGATCGATGGTTTGAGTTAATCAATAAATTAAAATTAAAATAACAATTTCATCGTATTAAAAAACCAAATATAAAAATCAAATTTGAAAAACACTCATTCCATAATATATATACATAATAAATCAATATATAATAAATCTTCTAATTAAGCTTAAGTTAAATTAACCTCGTTATTATTATAACAATTTAAGAAAACATCAATTTAAACGTACTTAAGTGTGTAATATCTTCCTCTTTAATATGAAAAGGTTACGAATAGTTTAAACATTATACTGAAAATTTTTCCAAAATTTTACTTTTATATTTTAAATTTTTCACTTGTACATTTTATTACCTTATTACCAATAATTAATAATTTTAAAATAATAATTATCTATTGAAAATTCCTTGGTATTAATTAACTATGCTTAAAATATTTGTAAGTAAAAGTACTATAAAGGTTTTTATATTACAAGTTGGATTGCATTTTATCTTCTCTACTTAAAAATAGACAAATTAGTCATTGTATATTAGATTAAAGAGCAAATTAGTCATTCTGTTAAAAAATTATCCATTATTATTAGTTAAAAATTCATTCATATCGAATGAATTACATGTGGCATATTAGGTGTAATTGTCGGGTTATTTTATTAGTCATACTAGTTTTCAACCATATAAATGATCAATTTACTCATTGATCCAATATTCAAGAATTAATTTACTCATTTTTTAGATAAAAGAAAAAATATAATTTAACTCCTAATAAAGTCCTTCCAAGAGAATTTTACCATTTATTTTCCAATTTGTCTTACTCCTAATCTCAGCCCCGCGGCTATTTCCGCTCGTTTTGGTCACTTTCTTTTTATTCAAAAATCCCTCAACTAATCCTTCGAGGGTCCATTAAACTCCCAGCTACTCTCTCACCTTCCACGTCACCGTCAACCTCCACGTCACTTACTCACTTTTTTAAAGAAAAGTAATAATTTCAAAATTGTAAAATTTTCAAAATCAGAAAAATTACATTAAAACACACACACAGAGACACACAAGCCCATCGTCCTCTTTCTCCCACCAGTGGGTCCTTTGGATTGGAATCCCTTCTTTTAAATTTCATGTCTTCAACTCATTTTTAAAAATATTTTCGTCTCTCTGCAACTCATTTTTTTGTCATAAAGTCACTAGAAGAAACCATCTCCCGTCTTCTTGCTTTCTATTATCTTTGCAAGCAATAAAGCGTTAAATAAATTTTCTCTTTAAAGAAAAAAAAAAAGAAAGAAAAGGAAATGCTATTCGCTTTTGTGTGTCAAGACATGTGAACTTACTGACACATTCGCTTCTTGTTCTTCGTTCTTCATATTCTCACGCATTCTCTTTACCGAGTTACCGACTCAGTGAGTGCTTCTTAAATGGCCTCTTCTTCTCGAGCAAGGAGCAGTTCGCCGTTTTCGTATCGGAAAACTCCCAGTCCGTTCTCTTCAACTTCTTCAACTTCTTCGTTTATGAGCAACAAACTAATGCCTCGTACGTGCTCTTCGTCGGCGTCTTCCTATTTCAATTCGGGAGGTGGATACGGTACTCGATCCATGACGCCGAGTCGGTCCAGGTATGATTCGACGTACCAGGGTTCACGCGGTTACAATGCTCACTCACCGGTGGCTTACGCGCCGGAGGAGATAGTTGGCGAGCCGATGGAAGCGTCGAGATCGGGAGATAGTATTTCAGTTACGATTCGGTTTCGGCCATTGAAGTAAGTGTAGATCTGAGTGTAGCTGGTGAGATCTATGTAGTGCATTCTTTTTCGATTATATTGCTGTCAGTGTTTTATGTTCAGGTAATGAATGTGTTTTTTATTTATTTACTCATTTTTATTTTGTCTGATTATAGTGAAAGGGAATTTCAGAGAGGGGACGAGATCGCGTGGTATGCGGACGGGGATAAAATTGTGAGAAATGAGTGTAATCCAGCAACAGCTTACGCATTTGGTAATTTCCTAATTGCTTTTCACTTTTACTGTTGAAACTTACTGCCGATGGTTTCCCCAACTTTTTAGTGTCAGTTTCGAAATTGATTAATTATCCCTTTTGAAAAGTACTGCAATTAAATGAAGTGATTTATATTATTTTGTTGGGCGATTTGGCGGTGTTACATTAGGTAAACTAAAGTTTAATTTATAAAGATTTTATAATTTTGTTAAAACTGATTTAGTATGAATACGATGTTTAACCCTTGCGATGATGTGGATTACGAATGAAGGTTATTTTTTTTTTTTGATAGACAGAGTATTTGGACCTCATGCAACTTCTCAAGAGGTTTATGAAATAACTGCTAAACCAGTAGTGAAGGCTGCAATGGAAGGTGTTAATGGTATGAAAATGAATTAAATATTGATTTGTTTAAGTTAATTTCTAATTAAAGTTTAAAAAAAAACCTAAAAGATTAATTGATTGGAAGTCACTTATTGTCATGTTGCTCAATCTTGTTGGTTTGCGTCAATTCTGAAATTATATTACGTTCTCAATTGAAGCTAATATTGGCTGGTTGGAATTATAGGAACTGTTTTTGCTTATGGTGTTACAAGTAGTGGGAAGACGCACACCATGCATGTAAGCTTCGCACCAAACTTCTTTCATCTACTGTTTCCTATTTTTCATGGGAGTGTCATCAGAACTCCTATAATCTGGTCGTGTCAACTTTTATTGCTTTGTATGAAGTAGATATCGTTTTTTATTATAGTATCAAATTCGGTTGTAAAACTGTACATATAGTATTTTAGCTGTAGCAAAGTTACAAGTTTATATTACATTTTTTTGAATTTTCTTGATAGGGAAGTTGCGGAAGGGAACTCCTAAGATAAATAACCATAATATGGATTTTCTTCCCTAAATGGTACCTTTCAAGTATACAATCTAAAATCTATTGGCAATAAATATGGGATAGCACCACTTAAGACTTCCTTGATGTGGACAACCTCAAATGGGGCTGAAAGAACAGCATAACAAATCTTGTGCTTTGATATCATCTTAAGGATCTTGTCTATAAATAATTGGTAATAGGTGGAAGGTCCAACTTTGATAGAAGTCCACAGGAAATTCAATACTTAGCAGATAGGTCATGACACCACTTAACAATACAAATATCGAGTTGCAAACAGTAGATTTATTACACAATCAAATTTGCAATACCTCTTTCTGGGCATAAGCACTGCCTTTGAGTTTTTTGAAAGCACTGTTCTTTTGTCACTTTGTGCTTTGTAATTTGAGAACCTTAATCCAACTCCTAAATTTGCTTTCATCATGTTGTTCATTGATCAGAACATCTTTTACTTAAATATAAGTACTAAAGAACTGAGCCATGTCTTCATTGTCAGCTTAAAATTTTATACTGTCTGCATCTCTTATACACCATGAGAAACGAAACTAAAAAGGAATTTTGAATTCGTGTTTCAATTCATATTTACCGTCTAACTTTTGCAATAGAGCTGTATGCTCATTTGGACACCGTTTTTCTGAAAAAGAAAAACTGATTTTAGTAGTATACTCTTGAGGATTTTTATTTATATTACTATTCCAATCCAATTAATATTAACAAGCTTGGCACGATACATCCTTAAAAATTTCAATAATTTCCTATGTTCTTCAGTATGGGTCTTATGTGTGTGATCCTATCACATAACTATATGATCATTCCTGTCATCTTACTTTGACTTGTTTCTTTGATCATATATATACACAGGGAGACCATAATGCTCCTGGCATTATACCATTGGCAATAAAGGATGTGTTCAGCATTATCCAAGATGTAAGTGCTATAACATCATTTATTAGGCCTAACTGGATAACTGCAAGATCGACGCCATTTTTCCATTCCTTTTCATCAAGTATTGACCAACTCTGCTTATCATTCAGACTCCAGGGCGAGAATTCTTGCTACGTGTGTCATATCTTGAAATCTACAACGAGGTGAGTTGCACTTTTAAGTTTATGATTATATTTATGAAATGGCCTTGAAGTTAGAATTTCAGTTTTCACATATGTTACTGCTGTTTATTTTTTGGCTTAGTGAGATGTGAGAATGGTTTTGTTCAATTATTAATTGTATACCCTATGGTTCAATATCAGGCCTTCAGTTCCTTTCCTTCTAAGCACCAACTGTTTTTGGTTTGATTTTGTGGTATTTGCTTCTTATATCAGGTGATAAATGACTTACTTGATCCAACTGGTCAAAACTTGCGTGTTAGAGAAGATGCCCAGGTCTTTTTCTCAACTTTTTAAAAAATTTTGCATTGTTGTTTGGCTTATGACTTCGGTCTTATTTTCTCAAAAAGTGACATGAAACGCAAAGACACTATTTGTCACATGTAATATCAATCTAAAGGATCCCGAGTGGCTCCAGGTTGAGATTGTCAATGATACAATAAAGTTGCTGATTTAAATGCTTGCAATCAATGTAATCAGTTTTGTACTTCTGCTTATGTTAGCATTATTTTTTCAGGGAACATACGTTGAGGGCATAAAAGAAGAAGTGGTTTTGTCTCCTGGGCATGCCCTTTCGTTTATTGCTGCAGGGGAAGGTGCTTTCTGGGGTTCTTATTGCTGTTTTCCCACCTATTATATGAAATGAATGATCTATTTGTGAGAGTTTTTCTACTAATTTCCAATCTGTTTCTTTGTGGGTAGAGCATCGTCATGTTGGTTCAAATAACTTCAATCTGTTCAGTAGCCGAAGTCACACCATATTCACATTGGTAAACATTCTTGATTTAGGAACTTACTCATTTCCCTATCAAAATTTTGGATAAATCTCAAAATTGGCTTGTTCATTTAGTTTATCTTAAGGAATTTGGATGTCTGGTTTCTTGTTGCTTCACCACAATAGATACTTATGTTGCATATGCCTTTTTTAACTCTTGGCAAATTTGCAGATGATTGAGAGTAGTGCTCACGGTGATGAATATGATGGAGTGGTCTTCTCTCAGCTTGTATGATTTAATTCATCTGTCATTTTTCAAGAAAGAATATTGCTCTCTGATAAATGGCTTGACTTGCTACTTTCCTGGTTCCTTTGTCCAGAACTTGATTGATTTAGCCGGATCTGAGAGTTCAAAAACTGAGACAACTGGGTTAAGGAGAAAGGAAGGATCTTACATAAACAAAAGTCTTTTGACTCTTGGAACTGTAGGTGCCTTGAATAAGCTTTGTATTGATGAATGTTTATTATCTCCCCTTGCTGCATCTGCACTGTAGTCTAAGGGCAAACTATAGAAAGCCTTGAGTATGTCCCTTAAACAGCACTGTAGGATTACAGTTTCTGTTAAGTTGGTAGGAAAAGTATGAAGAGAATCTTCAAATTTATTTTCTCCAACAGTTTCAATTAATTACTGATGGCATTAGCATCCTGGAGTGGATAAAAGTTTCTGGTCAAAGAAGTCACTGCAGACTTGTTTTGCGTGGTTGGTATCTATGACTATTATATTTAGTTTTACAAAATCATCTTGTTTCAATCTGCAGGTAATTGGAAAGTTAAGTGAAGGAAAAGCATCCCATGTTCCTTATCGAGACTCCAAGCTTACCCGCCTTTTGCAATCTTCACTTAGTGGGCATGGACATGTTTCGGTGAGTTGTTCATTTTATTTGAACTTTTTTTAATAATTATTTAGGTTTATTTGATTTTACCTCCCTCCAACCGAAAAAAAAAAAAAAAAAAATTCTTGCATCTTTAAATTATTTTTCTAATTTTGATATGCAATTATATCATCCTTATCAATACTCGACAAAAAGTTATTCATCTATTTTACCTTTTTTTTTTCCCCTTTAAATTACAGCTCATTTGTACAGTTACACCTGCTTCCAGTAATATGGAAGAAACTCATAATACCCTAAAGTTTGCTAGCAGGGCAAAGCATGTCGAAATCTACGCTTCTCGTAATAAGGTTTCTATAGCCTATGCGTTATTTCTATTGTCTAGTTACACACATATATATTTAGGACCTAATCTCATGCTACTTTCAAAACTAAATTATTTACAGATTATTGATGAAAAATCATTGATTAAGAAGTATCAAAAGGAAATTTCAGTCCTCAAACAGGAACTTGATCAACTAAGGCAGGGAATGGTTGTTGGAGTTAATCATGAAGAACTTATGATCCTAAGGCAACAGGTTTGGCATTTTCCTTCCATTGTCATATTGTTCTATTTGATGGCACAACTATTTACTGTATTCTTCATGCTATGTATTGCATGGGACAGTTGGAAGAAGGTCAGGTGAAAATGCAGTCAAGACTAGAGGAAGAAGAGGAAGCCAAAGCTGCTTTGATGAGCAGAATTCAAAGGCTTACCAAGCTTATACTTGTTTCTTCCAAAAATACAATTCCTGGATGTTTGAGTGATTTACCAACTCAACGGAGTCTTTCTGTTTGTGAGGATGATGTAAGTTTTTTTTATAAATGGGCCAAACAAAAATGTGATTCTTTTATACTGATGGTTGATGAAGTAAGACTACACAAAGAGCAGGCACACACGTCTGTATATATATATCCATATCTTTTCTTTTTTTTTTTTTGAACAAAATAGATATATCCACATCTATTTCCAAAAAAGGGTATGTATATCTTTATCTATTTCACAGGAAAGGGAAATGCTCCAATGATAAGATGAAACAAATTATGTTCTATAACCTGGAAATTTTGAGTGTTGATACTTCACCTATGCATCTGTCTCTCTAAACCTATATCTCATTTATTGAGTTTACAGCTATCCCTGTCTGATTTTCAGTAATGACTGGATTATCTAGCCATGAGAACTTTTTGTAGGTCGTGTTTCCCTCTTGTAACATGATTGTGATGCTCACTTTTGGCACTTTTCCTTGACCAGAAACTGGATGTACAGGATGATGGTACCATACTCATAGATAGTGAGAATAAAAAAGGCTCTTTATCTTCTCTTGAGGCACTTGCTTCTGATCCATCTTATGAGTTTAAACACCGAAGATCCTCCAGCAGGAGGAATAATGAGCTCTCACCATCTAGCAGTTCTATCCCTGAGGCAACTCAATCGGGTGATCTTATTAGTGGGACTAAACTGCTGGCAGTAAGCTTCACTTGTTTCGGTTATTTCTATATTTTAACTCTCACTTTGCGAAGTTTTGTTGAAATTTCAGTCCTCTTAGATCCTTTTTTAAAAAAGGTTATTTTTATAAGGGTATTAAGTCTCTTTTATTTTTGTTTAGTAGCCTCCAGAAATATGCGCCCTTAGACCTATTAGGTTAATTTTTGGGGGGAATGATATATACAAATGAGCTATAAATGGATCTTGCTAACATTAGGCAATATAATGTGTGAAAATCATCAGGCACTTAAGTTGCCATTTTAGACATTTGCTTTTTGGTGGAGGAGCATCATTTCAGCAAGAGGCTGATAGTAGTTTGACTCTATTACTGTATTCCTTTTCTAGTTTAGCTGCAGCTGAAATTTGGCATCCCCTGGCCATCAACACAAATAGATTTGTGTGAAGATTCTTGCAAATCAAGATATAATAACATACCATCCTCCATCATTGCTTCATTGTATCACAAATCAGTGCTGCCTTCACCATTGGTTTAATCTTTCTAGTTTTCCTCAATTGTTGATTCTGTAATGATAAAATAAAACTCTTCTGTGGTTATAGGGTGGGATAACATCAGATCAGATGGACCTTCTTGTTGAGCAAGTTAAGATGCTTGCTGGAGAGATTGCATTTAGCACCAGTACCCTGAAACGCCTGGTGGACCAGTCTGTAAATGATCCTGATAGCTCAAAAGCTCAGGTACTCTTTACTCTGTCTTACATTTATAGCGCATCTTAATTCAGAGGCATAACCAATAGATGTTCTTGTAGCTGGATGAATTGGTGGATTTTGTTGGTATTCTAGGTGCAAGTGTGTCTTATATTTCTGTGGCAAAAAGGAAAGATTGTACTGATCTATTATTATTTATTAATACTTACTCTAGTAGCTGTTTATAAATTTTAATATTATCTGGATGTACATGAGGTTATAAGATTAAGTTTGAAGCTAATAATGCAAAAGGAGTGTTATCATTTCTAGTATTTCTGTATCTATCTACTCGATGGTAAATTTGCATATATCTTTTAAGGTCCTTATTGTTTTTCTACATATAGATTCAGAATTTGGAAAGAGAGATTCAGGAGAAGAGAAGGCAAATGAGGGTGTTAGAGCAGCGTATAATTGAGAGTGGTGAAGCTTCAATCGCTAATGCTTCATTTGTGGATATGCAGCAGGTAGTTTTGCATCCTGTTTATTATGTTGTCCATAGTAATATTTCAAACTTATGTTAATTTGTTAGGGAACTAATGCCATTGGCATTGGCTTAACAAATTCTAAATGCTTTTTTGTTGCAACAGACAGTTATGAGATTGATGACACAATGTAACGAAAAGAGTTTTGAGCTGGAGGTGAGTGATTTGGTTTCTTCTTCTCATTTATGGAGTTGAAAGGCATTTGATGGGCACTGTTCTGCCATTGATTAGGCTTGTTAAACAGTGATTCTTTATGTTAATTGTGTTATCATGTTGATTCTTCTCTTTGATACAGATAAAATCAGCAGATAATCGTATCCTCCAAGAACAATTGCAGAACAAGGTGAAAGCTTTGTGCTTGATGTCTTTTTTTCCTCCATTCACAAAATGACATTATTTCTCTAATATAAATTTTAGAGTATAATTTGGTCAATCTTTAGAAGGTGCTAGCTTCTCTATTAAAGCAAACATATGTTTTTGACTTGCGGTTCTGGATGTTTGCAGTGTTCTGAGAATGAGGAATTGCAGAATAAGGTGAATCTCCTGGAGCAGCGGTTGGCATCTTTGTCTGGTGACAAATTATCCTTGTCCTCTGAACAAGGAATATCTGAAGAATATGCTGATGAGTTAAGAAAAAAGGTTCAATATCAGGTAAACACTTATTGCTGGGATTGTCCAACTCTTAATGGCTTTAGTTTTCTGTTGTCACAAGTTTTGGGCTTCAACTGCTTTATTTTCATTTAGTAGTATTTCCTCTTCTTATATGATTTCATGAAATATTGTCAACATGCTTCTGCCAGAACTCATCATTATGATAATTGCGAAGAATATCATTTTAATCATGTGTCAATCAATTGTTTGTTTCTTTTGTTTCATATACCTTGGGAATGTTTTACACAATCAGTTGCAAGTTGCAATTAAAGTTTTGCAACGCCATTTGATATCTTAGTGCAGCACGGCAATATCTTTAGACATTTCTCTGCTTTTTTCTCCTATTGAATGTTGATTCTACTTCCTACCTGTAAATCAGTTGCATTTGTTGGTTGATTTTAAGACCCTTGCTATGAAATTCTAAGGTACACAAATGTTGGGCTTTATCCTGTTCTTAAATATTTCTTCACAATTTAAAATTGGATGAATTTTTATATTAAGATGGTTCATTAGTTTGCCTTTTCATGTTCATAATTGTGTGTTATAACTTCTACGGGTTAAGAGAAAGATTTGCTTGTCTTTAGCATGGTCCTTTGTCTTCCTTGCACCTTTGAACTGATTAAGACTAAGTTGTGCTTATCTATGCAGGGGACTGAGAATGAAAAACTAAAACTAGAACAGGTACAGCTTTCAGAGGAGAACAGTGGGTTGCGTGTCCAAAACCAAAAACTGGCTGAAGAAGCTTCATATGCAAAAGAATTGGCGTCTGCTGCTGCTGTTGAGTTAAAGAATTTGGCTAGTGAGGTGACAAAGCTCTCAGTACAGAATGCAAAACTGGAGAAGGAATTATTGGCTGCTCGAGAGTTGGCAAACACTAGAGCTTCTTCTAATCAGGCTGTCAATGGTTTCAACCGCAAGTACAGTGACAGTGGGAGACCTGGGAGGAAGGGACGGCTCTCTGGCCTCCCTCATGACCTATCTGGAGCAGCTGGTGATGATTTTGAGTCGTGGAATCTTGATCTAGATGATCTAAAGATGGAACTGCAGGCTAGGAAACAACGGGAGGCAGCTCTTGAAGCTACACTAGCTGAGAGGGAATTCATAGAAGATGAATACAGGAAAAAGATTGAAGAAGCAAAGAAGAAGGAGGAATCTCTAGAGAACGACTTAGCTAACATGTGGGTGCTTGTTGCTAAGTTGAAGAAAGAGGTATCTGCTACACTTGAGAGTAATACAGATAAGCAAAATAGTCATGGAATGGATAATGTTGAAGATCCAAAAGCAAACAACAATGAGAGTAACAATGTCCTGAAAGAGCGACAAGTTTCAGAAGTGTCATCAAAACCAGCCAATGAAATACCCAAGGAAGAACCCCTGGTTGTTCGGCTAAAGGTTTGTTCTCATTTCTCATGTACCACCCTAGCTCATTTCCTTCACTCTGCTACTCACTTATAGGCTGTTTTAAGATTCTCTGATATATAGCATGTTTGCCCCTCTTTTTGAGCTAAGCTCAGTCATACTAACATGCAGCACATCTAGCCATAGGCTCATTTTTCCTTATGTTAATTATTTCATGCTTATTTAGTAGTTATTGTGCTTTGTTTTTTTCTTATTTCATGCTTATTTAGTAGTTATTGTGCTTTGTTTTTTTCTTAATCTTGTCAAATCATACATTTTAGTATTCTGAGTATATCTTGCATTATTGAATAATATTGCTAATGTCGATAGTGTTAGGAACTTGTTATCGATTCATTACTGAGAATTTTTTGAAAGAGCTTGCTGTGTATGATTATTCCAATGCTATAATGGTTTCACATACACCACTGCAACTTAATATCTTTACTACTTGTAGGCCCGAATGCAAGAGATGAAGGAAAAAGAGCTCAAATCCCTGGGAAATGGAGATGCCAATTCCCATATGTGTAAAGTATGCTTCGAGTCACCAACTGCAGCAATTCTTCTCCCTTGCCGGCATTTCTATTGTAAGTCCCTTTCTAATTCCATAACTAAATTCTCACACCTTAATAAACTATTTTCTGAAAATGCATCCATTTTGATGTTGGCAGTATGTAAATCTTGCTCGCTTGCTTGTTCCGAGTGTCCAATATGTCGCACAAAGATATCAGACAGGCTTTTTGCATTCCCTTCTTGATACACAACCTATTTCTACCCTCCTAATGAAGGTAATGTAAATCGCTCTTTTTTTTCTTTTCTATTTTTCAGTTTCTCAGATGAATGTTGACATTTTTTTTTTAGCTATCTGCAGGGGTTCGTGACCACCTGTTTGATATTTTCAATGTGAGAAGCGGGTGCAATTCTTTCATTAGTCTGTATGTAAACAGTCTAAAAAGGTATATCCATATCAATAGTTTGTTCCCTAGTCTCTACTCATTAAAAGGCTGTAAAAATAAGAACGAGATTAAAGGTTAAAAAGAAAGGAAGAAAAATAAAAAAGAAAAGTAAATTCACTATTATATCCAAAAGTTCAGAAACAAGATGTTGCTCTGTTTTGCAAGGGTGTCCGTCTTTTCGAACTTTCAATTTTCAATTGTTTAATCACCACTGAGAATTGAGGATTTATAAATAAATATTAATAATTTTATTTAAATATATTTAAATATTAATTATAATTCCTTTCCTTTTTCCTTTCTTTTATTACAACAAAATTTTAAATCTTTTAGCTCTAAACTCAAAAAATAAAAAATAAAAACTCTAAACTTAAATAATAATTTTAATGAATTTTAATTTTTGTTGTAATGATGAATATATTTATTGACTATGTAGGAGAATTATATATTAATTGTGCAGCAATTATTAATTTTAGAATATCAATGCATACTTAGAAAAAAAAAACAATGCACCTCTTTTAGTGCAATTTTTTTGTAAAAACTTTTGATAATGTATAATTAGTTAGTGGGTGAAAAATTAATCTTATTATACACATTACATGAGTCAAAGAAACTAAAAAGAATATTTAAGAAATATATTTTTTAAAATTAATAATTATTGATAAGATAATAAAAATATAATTAGTTTTTATGGAAAAAATAATATATTTTGGTTAAAGAGTAAAAGAGGAGAGTAGTTTTTATTTTATGTTTTCTTTTTAAAAATAAGTTATCTATATAACATTATTAGTAAATCAATTTTTTTATTATAACTTTTTTATTTATTATCTAATTAAATTGATGTCATGTTAATCTGTTACATCAATTAAGTGTTTTTAGTATTGATAAAATAATAATTTAAATGTAATTAATATATATTTTATCAATCGAACTTCGATTAAATTTGAATTATTGTTATTACAATAATAAAAAAATTAAATTTGAATATGTTAAAATGGATTAGTAGTGATTGAATATTAATAATTATTTTTTTTGTAATAATATTTCAAAATGATCAAATATCAATTTTACTGTTAATATAAAAATATAAACAACCTCTATCCAAATTATCAAATTTATAATTGAAGAGTAATTCACTTATAGTGATATAAATAATTTTATATCCTTTTATATATATATATTATATATATTAGCAATTACTCTGAAAGATATTGATAAATTACATAAAATAGCAAAACAAAACAAACTAAACGCCGAAAAATAGAGCGAAACAGGGCACTGCATTCATATCCGAAGAAAAATGAATTGAACATTCCACACATTCACCCTCGCTATTTATTATTTTTTCAATAATCTCGGTAAAAGATGGAGTCATATTCGTTCTTTTTAATTTTTTTAATTTATAAATAGAAAAATAATACATTTTAACTTACGTCTTGTTGTATTAGTAATAATGTTCATACTAATAAAATTAAAATTTAATTGATTTGTTAATTTAATTATTAACACGAATATTAAATAAAAACTCAAATAAGTGAAGTAAATTTAAAGCATGTTGATTTGAATATCACATATTAAAAATAAAAATAAACTATTTCAATAATTACATTAAAATAAAGTTTTTCTTATTTTCGTCACATTAATTTTTTAAATTCAATAATTTTAATTAAAATAATTGTTTAAATTAATCACTTTCATTCAAATTACTGTTAATCACTAACGGATTGTTAACTCAGCAATTCATCTAATTTTTTAAAAATATTCAATAATATTTCTTCTTTTTTTTCTCTCTCTCACGTTGACTACCACCATTGACTAAAATAAAGAAAAGAAAAAATTGGATATTATACTCTCTACCATCTTCTTCCTCGTATCATTACCGCCTTTGTTTCTCTTGCTGATCTTCTCATTCCTCGCCATCAAAGTCGTCGCCGGAAAATAGATCAACGATCCCGATTACCCGCCGGTGGAGGGCTCCCTTTTCAATCAGCTTTTATATCTAAACTATCTCTACGACTACCAAGCAGAAGCAGCTAAAGAACGATCAACTTACAGGCTACTGGTTTTAGAACAGAGTAAATACTTCATCTTTCAAATGCTCAACCTTAAACTCACAAACTTTTAACAGGTTTTGTAGAGGAAGACAATCCTTATTCCACAGAAGGTCAGAAAGGAACATATTATTTCGAGTTCGCTAAGCCACTGAGAACCATGGATCATTTACAACAGGTTATATAATCTTCTTCTACCTTTGACCTTTTAGTGTATTTGCTTCTAGTTCTTTTTTGATATGTAATATCCAGACAATTAGTAAACAAACATATAAACCTGCTGCAAGAAAATTTGGCTTTCCCATGTCAAATCCATAATGTCATACAGAGGTATGTGTTAGATTTTTCATCATTACAAAGTAACTTCTTTGTTCGGGATTGCAGGATGTTCAGTTCACAATTGATGGATCGAGCAAGATGTAATCGATGGGTCGGGTCTGGATATTATACCATCAACTGTGAGTGGGTTCCATTGGATATTGCTTCAGGTGGTTCTATGTTAATCGAGTCTGCATCAAGTACTGCCTGGGACACGGCCAGCGCCTTCGCTGGTAGCCCGTAAGTTGCCAGTTCTTTGGGTGCTTCCGCGTGGTAGTTGTAAAGATAGTTTAGATATAAAAGCTGATAGAAAACGGAGCCCTTCACCTGCGGGTAATCGGGATCGTTTTACGGCGACGGTTTTGATGGCGAGGAATGAGAAGATCAACAAGAGAAACAATGGCGGCAATGATATGAGGAAGAAGATGTTAGAGAGTACAATATCCATTTTTTCTTTCTTTTGCAAGTGGTGGTAGTCAACGGAAGAGAGAGAGAAAGAAGACATATTATTTAATATTTAAAAAAATCAACAATACTAACGGTAATTTTGTCGATTCCTATAACTATTGGGATTAAATTGAGAAAAATATTAGAGTGATTAAAATAAGGAAAATTTTATTTTAGAGTGTTTATTGGTGTAATTTATTCCAAAATTTATTCCAAAATAATAATTATCTTAAATTTTAATAACATGTAGGGTGAGAAAAATTAGTTTCGATTGAAAAAAATATATTGAATTTTGAGTTATTGAATTATTTGAGTCAACTTGAATAAATATTTCGAGTTTCAAGTTTGAATCGAGTTAAATTTTACAATTCGATTAATTTAAATAACATATTAGTATAAATACACTTTTAGTCCTGTCAAGTTTGAAAATGAGCAAATTAATCTCTTTCTCAACAAAATTACAAAAAAATTTAAAATATTTATAAAAATTCTAAAATATATAAAGGAAATTAAAAATTTTAAAAGTTCTAGAATAATATTTTTGGGACCTAAATAAGTTAATTAATGATTCAAGTTTATGAAATTAAAGTATTTTTTATTATTTTGCTTTGAAAAAGTTTTCAAATATATATAGTTTCAATTTTATGTGTTCCATCATGAGATTAGTTATACTGTAACAGTATTTTAATTTGACATGTTTAATTTTTTAATTTAACTCGAACATTTCACTCAAATCGATTCGAAAAAATTTCAAATCAAGTTAGAATGATAAAAAAAGACTTGTCAACTCGATTAACTCGAAATTTTTTTACTCGATTTGATTGAACACTCGCCCCTACTGACATGTCTTTTTTTAGCATGTCATATGATCATATCCAAATTGTAATTGCATTAAGTACATACGTATTTACAAATTAATTAAAATATTTTAAATATATTCTACATCGAATTTGAATTAATATTTAACACCTAAATTTTCAGCTTGATGAAAGGAACTGATTAATTTATTACTGATAATTTAAAGACACAATCAGAACATTTTGAAATTCAGGGACTAATTTTAAAATCTAAACTATAAGTTAGGGAGGTTTAGTGAAATTAACCGAAAGAGAGATGGAAAAAAAAATTGGTCGTCCTTGTCCATCCGCAAACAAAAACTTCAAATACCCAGATTTCTTCGGATGATGAAAATGGAGCCATATTATTCCCCAAATAATCTCCCTTTCCTTGCTTAAAAGTCTGCTCACACAAACAAAACATTATTATTCAAAAAAAATGGGTCCTTCCTTGATAAGATCAAAACCATGTTCTTAAATCTCAATTCAAGATCTAAAATTCTAAACCTTACAGAAACCATTAGCATCACCACCAGATGAAGGGTCGGGAAAATCATCCACATTCCAACCTGGTAACTTTTCCATCAAGTACTCCGATATATTATTGCTCGTCGAAATGGAAGCATTATCTTGGAGCCTGTAAGTGGTTGAAGTGGAAGCCAATGATTTGTCCATTGGAGAAGTGAAGTTTTGGTTATTAGGAAGTGAAAAACGGGACCTCTTGGAAGAGTGGGATGAAGAGCTTTTGGTTTCAGAGGACGATGAAGTTGGGTTCAACGAAAGGGAAGGAGAGAGCTTAACGCCGGTGAGAAGAAACCTGTTATGTTTCTGGGTAATTTCATTGGCTCTGTGAATCGAAACGTCGCATTCTCTGCAAAACATTGCTCTATCTTCTTGACAAAATAGGAACGCGCGTCTCTCCTGCAACATTTCATATTAAAAAAAAGGTCAAATTCTGGTTTTGCTACCTCTATTATGCTTAAATTTGTGATTTAGTTTATATATTTTGATTTGCTACAATTTAGTCATCTATTTTTATATTTAATTTAAATATGTAACACAGATTAACCATTCCAAATAAAATGGTGGTGTGGAGTTTTTCTTTTAAATACCCTTTGCTTACATCAGCATTTTAATCGAAATTGTTAAAAAAATTTATTATTTAGACTAAAGTCTAGTTTAGCATTATTATCGCGATTGAAAATTGTTGTTCAAATTTTCGTGTAAAATTCTAACTGTTTAGTACTGTTATTAAAAATATTAAGAAAATTTAAAATATTTATTTTAGATATAATGTTGAATAATAAAAATAAATTAATGTAAATAAATACCTAATATAATTTTTTTTTGTAATTTATAATTTGCATATAAAATTTTAAAAATATTTTTTTCATATCTATAAGAAAAGGGTAAAAATGTTTAACTTAACAATATTATAAAAGAAAATGGTAAATTTATATAAAATTAAAATATTAAGACTAAATCTAAATTTAACCATAATACATAGACCAAATTGTAACTCAACCACTATAAAAACTATCCATATATGTATTTTTGATAATTTAAGGAGGGGAACGGGATTGGTTGATATTAACCTAAATTCTCATTCTTACAACATAATACTTTTACTACTAAACCGATAAAGTTTTCCCATATATATTAATAATTTAGGGTAGAAAATGAGATTGCATGAGATTAACTCAAGTTATCGTTCCTACAACATAATCTTCTTGCTACTACAAAACTACCCATATTTTAAGAAAGGGGTAATTACCTGACAAATATCACAAAGTGGGAATTCATTGGAAGAAGGGTGAAGGAGAGAGAAACGAGAGTGTTTGGCAGCAAGCTTGTTGGCATGGTGAACTCCAACATCACACCCTTCACAAAGAGCAGCTTCATCCGCACTGCAAAACACTGTGGCTTCTTCTTTGTCGCACACATCACACCAAATCTTCATCCTTTCTTTTCTTTTCTTTTCTGGGTTTGCCTTTTTCTGATTTGGTCGTAGGGTTTTTAATATCTATAAAAATGAGTTGATGAAAGGCTGAAAATGGGGAATAGAGACAAAGGTTTTATGGGCATATGGGGGGGTGGGCAATGATTTGAACTGCCAACTTCATGTTCAACGATCTTCTACCTCTTCTCCTTTATATCTTTTTATTACTATTATTATATATTATATATAAAATATTGCTACCCAATGTGAAATTTTGTAGAAATATCCCCATACTATACTTTTTGGTTGGTTTATTTTTTTATTGTAATTTAATCATTTTTAATCTATTTATTTTTTGAAATATGTTGTTTCAAGTTCAAGTACAACTTGTGTGTGTGTTAATTTCATCAAATATTTTGACTCTCATTTCTTCTAATATTTGTTTACAAGGGTTAAATTGATCAAATATGTTAGTAAAGTAAAAATTTAGGGAAATAAATTATTTTTAAAAAGAGTGTGTGGACGTGCTTTCATGTCGACATGTTAGGAAAAGTATGCTCAATTAAAAATGTTTTATAATAATTACAAAGAAAGCGCGTCTAACTGGGCAAACTTTTCCTAACATGGCAATAGAAAAACTCACCAAATTGAGGCGTTTTCCTACCAACTGTGTTGGACATGTTTTCTTTGTAATTATTGAAAAGCGTTTCTAGCTAGGCATGTTTTCTTGTAAACCATGCAGAAAGCGTGCCTAGCTAGACACGCTTTTATATTCTCTCTAAAAAACGGTCTATTTTCTTAAATTTTTAAAAAATTAACTTATTTGACCAATTATTTTTTTTTGACATGTTAGATTTTTTCATATTATATTCTTTTGTTTTTTTTAAATATGTAAATAATTTGTCTAACTATAAAAAGAAATTGAAGATGCATATACCATTTTACCACATGTTTAAATAAAAACCATTAAATTATTTATCGAAATTAACAGAAAAATTGAATTCAAGATTGAAAATATATATTTTGAAAAGTAAAAATTAAAATTTGAAAATATAAAATAATATATAGTGAAAGAGGGTTGTATATATTATTTTTTAAAATTTTATCATACATTTATGTTATATACAAAATTAAGGGATATGGTCTAGAGACTTGCCTATTTCTTCTTCTCACATTCTCTTTACATTGAATAAAAATGCAAGTGGGAAGTTGGGGGGTTGTAGAGTTTTAATTACCAGTGTTTTTTTTTTGCTGAAGCTTTCACTCTCACTCTGAAAGTATGGTCTGTAAGTTTTGGCCTTTGGGGCCATTGCCCTGCATGGCCTGCATTTATATTAAACTCTCCCCCCCCCCCCCTTCTTTTTTCCCCACCTTTTATTCTTTTAAAAAAAAACTGGGTTAAGTGCACTTGAATGTCTTTAAATAGATGATTGTATTCTGGTAAGATATTTAACATCCCAATGATTAGGTATATTGAAAAATCGAATGAATAAAATATTAATATTTTAAAAACTCAAATAAAGTATCAGACACTACATGAAATTACGCTTTTAGTGACGTTTAGACCAAAAACACCGCAAAAGTTATACATTAATGGCGCTAATCGAAAAACGCCACAAAAAGTTACAGCTATAACGGTGTTTATAAACTATACTGGAGTTTGCCACGTTTTCAGTTTCTGTCTTTTTAATTTTATTATTATTTTGTCTAAATTCTTGAGCTGGTCAATATGTTATTGTGTTGAATATAGATCTGGTTATGGATCAGGTTATACGTTCAAACTCGAAGATTCGTCCGAAACGTGAGAGGATTTGAATAAAAATTTAGATCTGAAAATGGGCTTGGATGAAAAATAAAACTCGTTTTCTAAATGGGTCGAGTCTTGGTAGGATTTTTTGGCTTGAATCAGTTATTTTGTTGTCGTTTCGCTACTATATTGTTATTATTGTTTGAATATTATATAACTTTTGTTTTATTGTTAATTTTACTATTGTTTTAAAGATATTTGTTTGCTAAGTCGCAACTATATTAATGTTATTTAAATATAAAAATTTTTAATGTATTTTCAATTTGTTAAAAATATTTATTTTAATATTTTATATATTTAATATATTATATTTTTAAATTTAATTTTATATAAAAATAATAATCTAAAAAATTAATATGAATAAGCCCGATTAAACTTAAATTTAATATTTTAAATTTAGATCGAACTAAAATAAAATTTTAAACTTATTTTTTAAATCGAATCGAAATTTAAAATTTTGTATTAATCCAATTCATTTCGAAACAACTAACGATTACGTCTATTCAATACACAAACTACTTTTAAATTACTAAATTTAGAAAGTTAAGTAGGAAAGCCAGAAATGGAGGCTCCTCCTCGCCTGTACGCTCTAGTCCAGTAGGTAGATGAAATCTGACACTAAATTTAATACTTCCTTCCCCCATGCGGAAGTATATATTAGGTTAAATATGCTTTTAAATTTTGTACTACTCTTTATTTTTAAAATTTAATCCTCTATTTTTAAATTTAAATTATTTATTAATTATTAATATAATTATATTTTTATTAAATTTAAATTCATTATAACATTTTTTCAGTTATATATCTATTATATAAGTATTCATTTTATTTCAAAAATTAACAATGTCAACAATTAAATTTAAATTTTAAAATCTAAAAATAAAATAATAAAATATTTTTCAAAATTAAAAAAAATTAAATTCTAAATTTATGAAGAGTACAAAAATTAGAAATAATTAAAATGTACCACAAGTTCTTGTACTTTTTAAAATTTATAAATTTAGTCCCTATACATTTATTTTATGAAATTTAGTCTCTCTATTTTTAAATTTCAAAAATTCAAGCCCAACTATTAACATAGTTTTTTTTGTTAATTACAAAGTTATTTTTTAATTACATAGCTACCAAGTGATTTTTTATTTAAAAATGTCATAGCAACAAATTTAATAAAAAAATTAACAGTGTTAATAATTGGACCTAAATTTTGCAATATGAAAAGTAGAAGAACTAGATTCCATGAAATAAAGGCATAGGGACTCAATTCTTAATTTTGAAAAAGTACAAGGACTTATAACATATTTTAACCATTAGAAACTTATAGCATACTATATTTTATAACAAATGATTATGGGTGGATCCTAAAAGATTTTTATTTAAATTTATTGGTCTTGTGTTTGATTCTGAAATAATTTTTAATTATTTTATTTAAAATATTATACAAAAGTACAAAATAACAAAAATACATTTATAATAATATTAATTACCTTCAAAGTAATGGTATTTTAGTAATTTCATAATCAAGTTAATGTGGAGTTCACTATTGACATCAACTTAGTCATCTATTTTATATATACTAGATTTTATCACACTCACATTTTGGGTGTACGGAAATATTTTATATTAAAAGAATATATTTATAAAAATATATTAACAAACGATTATTAGTAGAGTGGCAATGGTTTTTTATACGGATGTGTTGTTATTGTATTTGATTCTTAAATAATATATTTTTAGTTGTTTTATTTGAAAATTATAAAAAAAAAAGTATGAAAAGATGAAAATACCCTTGAAATAATATTAATTGCCTTTAAAGCAAGGCGAAGTTAGAAAAAATTTTGGGGTAGAATTAAATTGTATATTTTATTATAGTAAAATGTAAATTTACCATTTTAATAGTCTTTATCTTTATAAATTTTAAAGAATTAAATTAAATTTATCATTTTAGGAGGGCAAAATATAATTTTATTATTACTAATTTAAAATTTTATAAATTATATAAGTGTCTAAATAAAAATTTTATATTTTAAAGGGATCGGGACTCTCGAAGCCCTAAATTCACCACTACTTTTAAAAGATATGGCCTATTTGTGTTCTTAGGTAGAAATAGAATGCTTTTTGCAGTGGGTCATGGACTCACCCTTTGTATGGAAATAGTTTGTTATAAGAAAGAATTATTTATATTAATGAGGGGATATATAAGAGGATAGCTTTTCTAAGAGAAGTTTTTAAAGTATTGTTTGTCGAGTAGTTGATATGGTCCGCAACAATCGTAGGTATGATCTCGGGATTCAAGTTTTGTCTCTCAACTTTGCGGAAAATCTTGAAAATTCATATAATTTAAGATCTTTTTACTATATTCAAATTTGAGATTTAGCTCATATGATTTTAATATAATTCAATTATCTATTTTATAATATAATTAATTAGTCTAATTTCATGTTACAATGATGAGTTAAAAGGTGAGCATTTCAATTGAAAATATTAATGGTGTAAAATATATAAACAAATTAATGAAATTATAAAATAAATAAATTAAATTATATCAAAATTAAAATAAAATAACTAATTTCTAAATTTGAGCATTGAAACTATAAATTAATCGCTAAAAACTTCAAATAAAAACAGTAAAAGCCCGAACTCTTCTTCAATGTAAGCCCAATTTTGTGCCCCCAAAATACCCCGAAGCAGCCCATTAATTGGCCCGTAGTGTATGAAACAGCCAACTTCCTCTGAAAGAGCAATATTTTTAGAGATAATTTAGTTTTAAAATCTCAACAGAACGACTAGAGGTTCATGGTCTTCTGAATTTCACCTCTATTAATTTATTATATGCAAGATGATATATCAGAAGCTATCTCGATTGCTCACTCCATTGTGGATCTTGGGATTAAATTTTGAGGGATATGGTGAAATTTTTATAAATTTAAGAGTTTAATGAGAAAAAATTTAGGGGTTTAATTAAAAAATTTTAAATTTTTGAGAAATTAATGAGAATTTTTAAAATTTTCTAAAATTTTAAGGGAGGAATGACAGCTTTCAAAAATTTGGAGAGATCTAATTAAATTTTCTCATTTCCCAAATTTGAGGGCCACCATTTATCTTCGCTTCTGCATTCACTCATTGCCTAGGGCAATTTTATTACATGCGCATCGTGTTACTTGAGATTTCACGCCTCTATGTTTTGTCTTTGTTTTTGTATTCTAATTATATTCATGTTGATATTGGATTTAGGACGAATGTTAAAACCGGTGTACGGGGTAAACTTGTAGGCTGAATTAGTTTACATGTTGATAATGTTCTGCTTCATTCCTTCTTTTTAATATATTATTCTTCTAAAATATATATACAATTATATTCGGTGTTGTGGTATTATCTTAACTATCGTTGTAATGTTACAGTATTAATTTATCACTCTATTTAAAAATAGACAATTTTAAATTATATATTTTATTATTTGTTTTTTATTTTGAGATTATGCAATCAGTATTAGGATTTTCTTGTAAGTCCATAAACAGTGGGAGGTATGCTTAAGAGTTGGAGATATTCATTTTCATCCTCTTGCTAGGAGAAAAAGAAGGTGATTAAGGGATTTGGTTTTCAATCAAATTTCATCATTATTTGGAGGACTTAACCTGAAAATGGGCAAATTTAAAGGGGTGAGCAAGCCTCCGATGCCCTTAAACTTTTCAGATTATATTTTAGGTCTTATAAATTTTGAAAAATTTTATTTTAATCCTTATAATTAATATTTTATGTTTGGTCCCACTAAAGTTTTTAAATTGACTTTATTTTGTTTTTGGTTTCCAATGTTTTTACATTGGAAATTTTCGTAGATTTTGTACTTTTCTGTAATAAATTTGGTAACATTTTTAGTTCAAATCTCATTAATTTTATTATTTTAATATTTATATTATATTTTCAATCAATTAAAAATATTTTTAATTATATATAAAAGTTAAAAGGAAAAAATCTCAAATTTACACATGAATGGTCAAAAGCCTAGAAAAATACACAATAAAAAGCCCAATGGTTAAGCCCAACCAAAAATCAATTTCCGAGAAAAACACTAGCAGCTACTTGATGATAGAATATGGTTACACATTTTAGGCCATAATTCACTCACATTTGGATTGTTTTTTTAGTAATTTTGTTTAGTTGTAGTTCGAGTTTGTTTTACAACTATTTATTGTAAAATGAGTTTTAAATTATTTCTAATTTTTTTTTTATGTTTTTCTAGTGGTTTTGAATAAATAAGTTTTTGTAATATCTTTTTGTAAGCATTGAATCAAGTTCGAGAGAGAAAAAGTTGACTTAGAAAATGTGAAACAATGAAAAAGCTAAAAAAAATGATGAAATCTCATCCTATCCAAGAAGACCACGACATTGGACTTTTCTAGAATTATTTTTATTCTTATTTTGATGGCTTTTTTAGTCTTTTCACCCCTAACTCGAGATTTTGCCCTAGAAAAAGCCTTGTAAACAACAAAAGCAAGTAAACTTCCTTAGCTTTTTAGTATAGTTTTCAAATTTAGAGCTTTGTTAGTCATTATTACATCTAATGCAACACCTTTCACTTGGGTCATCAATGATTTTAGCTAAACAATGTTACACCGAATGCCCTAATGCATTTATGGTTTCTTTATGTAGAATTACAGTTATTAAGAAATATATTTTGACAATAAACAACCAATAAAAATCATTTTCCATAGTCAAACAATTCGATTACAAAAACTCATTCAATGATCGTGTAAAAAGAATTAATACAATCATTTGTAAACTCACATTAAAAGAGTTGTTATATACAATATTAACCTATGTACATGCCTTGTTGATAACAAATTGTAAAAGACTTGGACATAATTACACTTCTGACTAATATGACTTGTAACAACCCAATTTCAGTGAAATCGGAATAGTGGTTTCGAGACCACAAATCTGAGTCCGAAAAATGAAATTATTTAAATTTTATAAAATGATAGGTATTATTATAGAAATATTGCATGAAAATTTTTATCGAGAAATTTTATCAATTATATGTCTAATTGCAAAAAGGACTAAATTGAATAAAATGTCATAGTTGAATTCTAGTAGTTATAAGGATTAAATAGCTATAGAAATAAAAGTGAGAAGTCATTATATGACAATTAGACCATTGATGAAAAATGTGTAGATATTTTTAATGAGTCATCCATGGAAAATTTGAAAATGGTTAAGGACTAAATTGGAAATTGAATTAAATAAAATATTATAAAAGATTAAATAGAATTAAACCCATTTTATATCATCTTCTTCTTCAAAAAATACATGGAAACCCTAGGAGAGAGAAAGGAAATTTTCAAGCTTGAATTGGTAAGTTCTATGTCCCGTTTTTAGTAATTTTTATATTTTTTAGATCAGGAAAGCTTAATTTCTTTATTTGGCTGATTAAATTGAAAGAAAACAAAAGTTTAGAAAATTACCCATGGATGAATATGCTGTAAATTGAAAGTTATTTCTAGAAAATGAAAGATTATTAATAGACAAACCACTTTTACAAAGTGATTTTTAATGAAAGCATGTGTAGGGATTAAATTGCAAAGTAGTGAAATTCTTAGAAAAATTCTGAAATTTATGAAATACATGTGCTGTAAAAGTTATATTAGAATTTTGAATAAGCTTCGAATAAGGAGTAAATTGGATGAATTTCAATTTCCGAGCCTAGAGACGAAATTAGAATTAATTAAAAGTTTTTGGGCAAAATGGTACTTTTGCTAAAATGTGAAATGGGCTTGATTGAATGTAAAAGTCATAGAATTGATGATTAAATTTATTTATATAGATCCAGAAGTGTCGAGCAAAGAAAAAAATCGAGGGAAAGAAAGAATTTCGGATTAGTAGATACGATCAATTGTCAAGGTAAGTTTGTATAACTAAATTAAGCATGTAAATGTGTTGAATTGATAGTTAAATTATGTGCATCGTGATTTGTAATTGGTATGTACATGTAATCAACCAATGTTGATTTGTAATTTACATGTAAATGATGAAATATTACATGAATCCGTTTGAATATTGAATTTCGATTGGACAGGAGATTACCGTATATTTGAGATCCTGCATATGTTGCAGTAAAGGTTGTTCCAAAAGAATAATCCTTTGATCTCATCATAAAAAGGAATGTACCACTTGAAAAGGAAAGATATACTTTGAGTATATCACTTGAAAAGGAAATGTACACTATATGTGTACACTTGAAAAGGTTATGTGCACTTCGTGTGTACAAATTGAAAAGGGTATGTACACTTCGTGTGTACGACTTGAAAAGAGAATGTGCACCTCGGATGTACAATTAGAAAAGGAAAGGTCCATCAGAAATTCAAAGATTCAACGAAAATGTATTAACAAGTGAAATAAGAAGAAATGACTTGATGAGCTCATCTATGCATAATAATGTTTTTGTACTAACCAATTTGGTTGAATGTTTGTGTATAGGTCATATTTGCTAGTTTGCTAAATTAATGGATACATTACTTATTGTATGTATTACTTGATGATCTTGACTGGTAAGTGTATTTTGGTTATATGAACTTACTAAGCATTTATGCTTACTAGGTTTATTTTTCCTGTTTTATAGTGCTCAAGGCTCATGAAGGTTGGATTTGGGGTCGGAGTAATCATCACACTATCAATCCCTTTATTTTCGTATAAATGTTAGATTTATTTTAATATAATGGCATGTATAGGCTAATGTAGACAAGTAATACTTAAAATGTTGGTTGTAATTTAGCCATTGGAATGGCTAGTAATGTATGTTTTAATGATGATATGGTATGGTATTGTATCATGAGTTGTTTTTGGTTAAACAAGTTAAGTAAAACCATCTATGAACATAAATTGTCAAATTTTATATACAGGTAAGTTTAGAAGCATGATTGAAAATAGGGACATATCAATTCGAATATTGGTAATTGGTTGGTATATACTTGTAAGGTTTTATGCAGGTAAATGATTTGGTTTGGGGTGAGAAATGAGGCTAGGAATGGCCATATTTCGTCCACATGGGTAAGACACACGGGCGTGTGTCTAGGCCGTATGTGACACACGGTAAGCCCACGGGTGATAAACCGTAATTTATACATATTTTTGTCCTATGCTTGGCACATTTATGGATGGTTTCTCCTTAGATTTGGTGAATTTAATGCTCTTAATTCTTTAATTTCATGTTTTATACTTAGGTGAGCATAGGAGAGTAAAAAGAGCGAGAAACGGGCCGAAAATGGAGAAAATAAACCCACGTGGGAAATCAACACGGCCTGGACTTCCTCATACGGGCGTGCCCATTTGGCAGGATCGAAGCACGACTTACATGGGAAGACTACACGCCCGTGCCTATTCAACAGCCTTGACCACGGGCTGGAGTAATCGTACACGGGCGTGTCCCTGCCGAGCCCAAGTATAGTCCTATTCAGAAAAGGCCACTTTTGAGGGCTCTTAGGCATTCTAAAGCCTATTTAAACACCTGATGAGGCACTTAGAAGACACACACGGAGTAGGAGGCAAGGAATTACTCAAGGGAAGCCAATTGGTCCATCTCAGAAGTCGGATTCATCGTTAAGACTGAGGATCTCCCTTCAATTTCCATTCAGGGGTTTTAAGTTTTCTTTATGATTTGTATTCATTATTCTTCTGAGATGTTTTCTTTTATAATTATGAACTAAACCCCCTAAATACTTAAGGGGCATGAAACCTAAGACGGATCTTGTTATTATTATCTAAATTGTATGATAAATATTTGACTTATTCTTAATTATGTGTTCTAAATTCTTGTTTTAATATTCCAGGATATTGATTCAAGTTAATGCTCTTATTCAGAGGAGGAAAAGATCTTGTCTAAGAGTAAATTTGTCGTAATTAAGCGGAGTTGATTGCACACCTAGAGATAGGGTGATAAGATTTTACCGGATTAGGGTGAAGCCTAATAAGGGGATCCATAGATCGAGTTAATGCAACACTAGAGCGTTAATTAGAAAGAGATTTCAATTAATCAACCTAGGGTTAGATGTTATTAGTCTCGAGAGAGATAATAGTATAACTTAGGGATTTCTATGAATCAAGTCAAATGAATAAATCGTCTGATTCAGCGTCAAATAACAAGTGAAGTCTAGGTGGATTTTTCCTTAGGTATTGTTTTAGTTAATCGAGCTTTCCCAAAAGCTTTTTCCCAATTTTCTCTCTGTGCATCCTTAGTTTGGTTAACTAGTTTAGATAAACAAACCCCTTAATTTTAGGCTAGATAATAAAAAGGAAGTAATTTATAGTACTATTGGTTCCTTTGAGTTCAACAATCCAGTCTTGCTAAAGCTATACTACAGTTCGATAGGTACACTTGCCTTTATCGTGATAATATTTAGTTTCAAGAATGATTAATTATAAATCTTTAAAACCTGCCTCGAATATCACGTACTAAAGTTTTGGCGCCGTTGCTAGGGAACTAAGATATTAGGAACACTCGATTTTATTACATTTGCAATTTTACTTTATTTGCAATTTAAATTTTTATTTTATTTTTAATTTTTCTTTTATTCGTTCCTGACAGGTTTTTATAGTATATGACTAGAAGAAACCTGTCGGGACCATTGCTGTTTGATAGTGAGATCGATCGCATAGTTCGCAGAAATCGAAGAGAAATAAGACAAAGCTTAAAATACACAGAGGAAGAGCAAGAGGACGACATTTCAACCACAACCGAGGATATGACTGAAAACCAAGAAAATTCGTTACCTCCTGCGATTGCTGCTAATCAGAATCCTGCTCTACGTACTATGTAAGATTATGCTAAACCTACTTTAACAGGAACTGAGTCAAGTATAGTTAGGCCTGCTGTTGCTACAAATAATTTTGAATTGAAACCTAACACCATTCAAATGATCCAACATTTTGTTCAGTTTGATGGTTTGCAGGACGAGGACCCAAACGCTCATTTGACAATTTTTTTTAGAGTTTTGCGACACTTTTAAAATCAATGGCGTTTCTGATAATGCCATTCGCCTTCAGTTGTTTACCCTTTCGTTGAGAAATAAGACTAAACAGTGATTGAACTCATTACCACAATGGTCAATCACTACTTGGGAATAAATAACCGAAAAGTTTTTATTAAAATATTTTCCGCCGGCTAAAACAGCCAAATTACGTAATGATATCTCCTCTTTTGTATAGATGGATTTAGAAACACTCTACAATGCATGGGAGAGATATAAGGATCTGTTGAGAAGGTGACCTCACCATGGGTTACCATTCTGGCTACAGGTTCAAACGTTTCACAATGGTCTGAATCCTTCGACTCGACAGATGATTGACGCAGCCGCTAGTGGAACTATCAATAATAAGACACCTGAGGATGCTTATTAAATTATAGAAGAGATGTAACTGAATAATTATCAGTGGCAAGTCATGAAAACAAAACCAATGAAAACAGCCGGCGTTTTTAACGTCGATTCGATAACCATACTCTCTAATCAGGTAGAACTTTTGAACAGAAAAATTGACGACTTTCTTGGTTCTTCGCAGGTTCACCCAGTAATGCAGTGCGAAGCAAACGGAGGTGGATCCAACAATTCAGAATACCCACCCTATGGCCACAACATGGAGAACGAGCAACTAAATTATATGGGTAATAATCCTCGATCTCAAAATAATCCTTATAGTAATACTTACAATACAGGATGGAGGAACCACCAAAATTTCTCATAGGAAGGCCAAGGGAATCACAGACCACCACCATATCCAGGCTTCCAACAACAACCTTACCAGCAAGAGAAAAAGCCGAACCTTGAAGAGATGCTAACAAAATTCATCTCGGTGTCAGAAACTCGTTTCCAGAATACCGAGACAGCACTTAAAAATCAACAAGCGTCGATCCAAGGGCTTGAAACTCAGTTAGGTTAGCTAGCTAAATTGATATCTAAATGACCAAAAGGTAGCCTGTTGAGTAACACTGAATCTAACCCAAATGAGCAACTCAATGCAATTACCATTCAAGAAGGGTTAGTTGCACCTAAACCAGAACCGAGGCAAGAAACTGTGGTAAGTAAAGGTAAAGGTGAGATGGACCACAATGACCAGAAACCAATAAGTAACGAGTACAAACCTCGTGTGCCATACCCTAACGCGACAAAGAAAAACCGCACAGATGAACAATTTGGTAAATTTTTTAAATTATTAAAGAAATTACATATTAACTTACCGTTTATTGAAGCTCTTTCACAGATGCCAAACGCAGTCAAATTCTTAAATGAGCTTTTAACAAATAAGCGGAAGTTGGATGAGGCACCGCATGTGGAGCTAAATGCGGTTTGCTCAGCCATACTACAGAATAAGCTGGCCAAAAAATTAAAAGATCCAGGGAGTTTTACGATTCTCTGTTTAATTGGTAGCCTAGATTTTAATAATGCTTTGCTGATTCGGGGCTAGTATCAATGTCATGCCTTACAAAATGTTCAAGCAACTAGGTCTTAGGAAACCCAAACAAACTAGGATGAGTATTCAATTAGCCGATAAAACAATCAGATTTTCTAGGGGGATTATTGAAGATGTACTCGTTAAAATTGATAAGTTTATATTCCCAGTTGATTTCGTTATTCTAGACATAAAGGAGGATAATAATATTCCTTTAATTTTAGGAAGGCCCTTTTTAGCAACCACTAGAATAATAATTGATGTTGGCACAGGTGAACTCACACTTCGTGTGGGAGACGAAACAGTCACCTTTCAAGCTCGTAATACGAGTAACACATCAAAAATTGAAGGTGGTTGTATAAATTATTCTACTAAAACCGACCATGTAGTGCAACCTCCTTTACAGGAAATAAGTTAGAAGAACCTACATAAGCCATGTTCAAACAATAACAAATGACCTATCTATGAAAAACGAAGGCTACAAATCAAAAAACTAGATGAATGGCGGACACATAAACCGAGGACACACGATAAACCAAAACCGCGTATGACGAGATCAATGTTACACCAAATTAACTTAAGGTTTGAGACAAAGTACTGCTAGATGTAGCAGACCCTCCTATTGCCACTTCCGAACCTAACGGAGCAATCCCTCTTACGATACACAGTATTTTCCCATATGGTACAGTCGAGGTAATTCATCTCAAACTCGGTATTTTAAGGTAAACAGTACTCGGCTTAAGCCTTACGTTGATAAAATTAATAGCAGGGATGAGGAGTGTAAACTCCTCGCATCGCCATGACCATCACCAGAAAGGTAAGTCGAGCTTAGACTATAAATAAGCGCTTCGCGGGAGGCAAACCGAGCACTAACAATGTTAACCTATTTAAAATTTTAGTTTTTAACATCTAATCACTAACTGAGTCACTGAAACACAGGTTTTCTAATCTACACGACCAGGCACACAGGCGTGCCTTAGGCCGTGCTAACAGCATGGGAGGAGACATGGCCGTACAATACGGCTGTGTGAAAATAGGGCAAAATTTTTTATGTGGCCGCGGGCGAGTCTGTCAAACCAACACGGGCGTGCGACACGTCCGTGTCCAGAAATCATGGTTGAAATTGAGAATTTAGCACGGGCGTGCAACACGTCCGTGCCCACCCGTACTCAAGACTGATAAAACAACACGGGCGTGCGCATTGAAACACGAGCGTGAGAGAAGCAAACGAAGTAGGGGACGGTCATGCGACACGGCTGTGTGCACCAACACACCCAAAGAGCACGGGCGTGTGCGAGTCTTAAACGTGCCTAAATTTAAAAAATTACGAAACACACGGCCAAAAAATTATGGCACACGGGCGTACCCCACGGCTGTCTACCCCAAAATCTATATAAACCCCTCACTATTCATTATCCCTTCCCCAAAATCCTTAACCTTAGCCGCTGAAACTTCATACGCCCTCCCTCCCACGCCCGTGCGCCGACCATAGCGCCACCTTTGACGACTCAAGCTCCTCCTTCTTGCATTTGTTCACTATTTTCCTTCTATTCCCTTCAATTCTTTTACTTATGTTATGATTTTTTATTATTTTATTTGACTATTTGGGCTATTAATATTCATAGTTCTAGTAATAACCATGCTTATGCTCTTTGTTTCTTGCTATTGTAGTTGATTATGGTACATTCATTCTTGTGTTGCCATTCTTTATTCTATTTTATCATTCTCATATGCATTCCTTCACTAGGCATTATTCTCGTATTCCTCTTTTTAGTAATGACTTAATATTTCTGATTGCATTATTTTAGTATAGTTGTTCTTTCATACATGACTCCTATAAAGTATCTCTATTAGTTTTACCATGCATTTTTTTTCCATGCTATTGTTGGAGAGTAATTTATTTTTTATTTCGTCTTGCCATTGCAGATATCATGACAAAAAGTGGTAAGAAAAATGTTGTCCCCACCTCGAAGAAGAGGAAAAGAGTAGCGTCATCCTCAGGTCCTACCGTAGAGATTAGGCACCCGTTCCTTTAGTTTCATTTTGGACCCAATAAGGAACTATTTCAGATATTACGGGCCCGACCCCTAGGTGTGGGCAGTTGCATTGAGAGGGCCGCACTTGAGCAAATTCAAATGGCTGACGCAGTCCGAGCCCTCCTGACGACTGAACCGTGGGGGTTCTTCTTTGAGAACATCGAGCCGACATACCTCGAGCTCCTAATGGAACTCTGCTCGACCTTCCATCTTCAAGTCGTCATGACAAACTTCGACGATCCTGGAATGGTCCAGTTCCGCCTTAGTGGTCTAGTGCGCCAGTTGAGCGTCCCAGAGTTTGGAATTGTATTAGGGCTATATACGGAGTAGTTCATGGACGAAAATAAACTCAATACCCTCCACCGCCACATCCACTATTCTCCCTCGAAGTGCTGAAATGCACTCATCCCTGCCTCGGCCACTTATGATCCTAGCCGCTCTAAGGCATCGGCTCTCCCTCCATCCTTGACGTACCTACACGCCATCTTGGCCCACACTCTGACAGGGAGACGAGAGAGCACCGGCATGGTCAACACTAACGACGCCTACTTTCAATGGTGTGTGGAGAATAAGCGCGTCTTCGACCTCAACTATTTCATTGCCCTCGCTATTCGCTATCAAACGGAGTGGCATAGGAAATGAGTCATCTCTATTGGTCCCTATGTGATTTGATTGACTCGGCACTTCGGGCTTCTCAACACAGCGGCACAATCATCCTCCCTCTCTCTCATCAGCCAGATGTCCTCACAAGATATCTCAAGCATGCTACATATGAGGATGATCGAGAAACGACGTGGAACTAACCCTCCTCAGTACCGTCTCATTCAGTCTACCGAGGAGTAGGACCCCGAGGACATTACTGATGATGCCCCTCCATAATATGAGGACCCACCATCTCAGCCACCACCCATCCATCGTCTAATTCATCTAGCAGCTTCATACTCTGACATCTCTAAGCTCCTTACTCAATTTGAGCAGCAGTGTTTTCAGCGCTTTAATCACATTCATGCCACTTTTCATCAGATTTGTTAGCACCTTCATATCTCATCACTACCACCACCTTGCAAACTATCCAGCGATGATAATGTTTAAAAACTTTTTATTTATTTTTTCATTTTATTTTCACTTTTCTCTTTATTTATCTTCTGAAAGTACTTTTTATTTTATTTCTCTTTGATAATATTTCATTTTTAGGTTTTATAATTTTTATTAACAATTTATAATTTGGTTATTTCATTACGAGTAATTATTCTTCTTTATATTTCTTAAAAAGTTCCTGATTCTATCATAGTTATAAAAAGCTCCAAAGCTCACTGTTACTTAAGAACTTGAAACTTCACTGGAAAAGGTTCTCAACGACTACCATGCCCTGCTCGACCACGACCATAGCTACCATAAGATATAATATTCTTTTGGTGCAGCACTTGTGGAACCCAACCTCTACCACCACCGGAATATTCTTCTCCACTCTCCATAACACCAATTCAAGAAGTTCATCCATCATTCAGGAAGTTTCACTTCTCTCCCTATCTTATGATTATATATCTATATTTTATAATATATCTATCTTTGTACATTGAGGGTAATGCACATTTTAAGTATGGGGGGTCTTCTATATCATTATCAAAAATCTTTAAACCCTAAACCCTAAACCCTAAATTTGACACCACTACTTGCTCGGGGAAAAATGTCATGTGTATTCCGATCACAAAAGCCTCAAATACTTTATGACTCAAAGAGATTTAAATTTGAGACAAAGACGTTGGCTAGAATTATTGAAAGATTACGAGTTTGTCATTGATTACCATTCGAGCAAGGATAATGTGGTTGCTGATGCTTTAAGCCGTAAATCACTGTTTGTTTTGCGAGCAATGAATGTGTACCTATCTGTATCCGCTGGTGATGTGTTAATAGTGGAGTTAAAAGCAAAATCGTTGTTGATGCAACAAATAAGTGAAGCTTAAAAAGGTGATGATGAGTTAATTGCAAAATGAGCACTATGTGTTTCGAAAGATAATTTAGAGTTTTTGATTGATAGCATCGATTGTTTGAGTTTCAAAAATTGATTATGTATTCCAAGAAATTCAGAGCTTATTCCGATGATTTTGATCGAGGCTTATAGCAGTCGAATGTCAGTTCACCCGGGTAGTACGAAAATGCATAATGATCTGAAACGTCAGTATTGGTGGCACGGTATGAAACGAGGCATTTCTGACTTTGTTTCGAAGTGTTTGATATGTCAACAAGTGAAAGCAGAACATCAAGTGCCTTCGGGATTACTTCAGCCAATCATGATACCCGAGTGGAAGTGGGATCGAGTCATGATGGATTTTGTATCCGGGTTGCCATTGTCTCCGAGCAAGAAAGATGCGATCTGAGTTGTTGTTGATAGATTAACAAAGTCGGCTCATTTTATTCACGTACGTAAAGATTATTCACTTGATAAGTTAGCCGAACTGTATGTTTCTCAGATTGTAAGGTTACACGGGGTACCTACTTCTATTGTGTCAGATAGAGATTCGAGATTCACATCACGGTTTTGGAAGAAATTGCAAAAAGCATTGGGTACTAAGTTACATTTTAGCACCGCTTTTTATCCCAAAACCGATGGTCAATTCGAACAAATTATTCAGATACTCGAGGATATGTTGATATGTTGCATCCTTGAGTTTAGTGCCTCGTGGGAACGATACTTGCTTTTGGTTGATTTCGCAGATAACAATAGTTTTCAATCGAGCATCAAGATGGTACCTTACGAGGCTTTGTGCGGTCGTAAATACCGTACACCGTTATTCTGGACCGAGCTTAGTGAAAATAAGATCTTCGGAGTTGATTTAATTAAAAATGCCGAACAGAAAGTAAAAGTGATCCGTGAAAGTCTAAAAGCAGCATCAGATCGTCGAAAATCATATGCGGACTTGAAACGGAAAGACATAGAGTATCAAGTCAGAGACAAAGTGTTTCTTAAAGTTTCCTCTTGGAAAAAGGTACTCAAATTTGGCCGTAAAGGCAAGTTGAGTCCGAGATTTATTGGACCGTATGAGATATCAGAATGAATTGGGCCGGTAGCGTACAGATTGATCTTGCACCTGAACTTGAAAAGATTCATAATATTTTTCACGTTTCGATGCTTAGACGGTATAGATCCGACCCTTCACATGTGATTAGTCCATCAGAGATAGAAATTCAGTTTGATTTGAGTTATGAAGAGGAACCGGTTCTTATTTTGACTCACGAGGTGAAAGAATTGCGGAATAAGACAATTTCGTTAGTGAAAGTGTTGTGGGTTAAACACGGGGTTGAAGAAGCTACTTGGGAGCTTGGAGACTCCATGAAAGAACGATACCCTAATTTATTACTGGTAAGATTTTCGGGGACAAAAATTCCTAAGGGGGGAGAGTTGTGACAGCCCTAATTTGACCCTAATCAGAAATTGGTTTCGGGGCCACAAAATCGAGTCACAAAAATAATTAAATGTTATATAATATGTCTATTATATGTGAAATTGCATGTGTGAAAATTTCATGCTTTGATTTTGTCATTTGGATGTGGAATTGTTAAAAAAGACTTGTGTGATAAAACTTAAAAATGTGATAGGTAGTATTTAGAGGGCCGAATAATGCATGGTATATTACAAGGAGGACTTGCATGTCAAATGGACCACTATTAAATTAGTTACGACAATGATGATAGATGATAAGTAATATATGTATTTTGTATTAGTAAAATAATAACTTAATGGATATTATATGCATTCCATATTATTATTATAATATTTAATGATTTTATAAGAGGAAATATATAAATTAATAAAAGTAAATAGGTGATGAAAACAAAGTTTTCATCCATTCTTTCTTTCATTTACCGAAATCTAAAGAACAAGGTAAAACAAAAGGCTCTTTGATATTCGGCCTTGGTGAATATAATTAGAGGCATGTTTGATTTTATTTCTTGATAATTTATGTGAAATTGAGTTAATTGCTAAGCTCCTTTCATAACCCATGACTCAATTTTTGTTATTGGTTTAAAAGGAGCATTCGGCCATGATGTAAAATTATGATGAAGTGACGTTAAATGCTTTGAATATTGAGTATATATTGTTATAAGTTGAATTTAAGGTTTGTTAAATTGTCTTTGTAATTGCCGAATGTGTGTATAGTTAAAGAAAATTTGTTAAAGTGCTTAGTTAATTGATATTAGGTTAATGGTGTGTGTATAAATTATTTAAAATATAAACTTTGTATGAGTATTAAAGGTTGTATATGAATTCGGCCTTGGGAGAAATTTTAGTATAAAATGCTTGAATGTTAAATAGGTTATTGCTTTAATGACCGAATGTGCCAAATGCTAATGCATGGACTAATCGATCAATATGTGTTAAGGAAACGTGAATAAATATCTATTTGGTGAGCTATATATTCGGCTATATGGTTAAGATATGTATATGAAAATATGATAAGCCATATGAGTTTTGTGTTTGTGTATGTGAACTAGGTATACAATGAATATTCGACTATGAAGGTTAAAGGTTAAGTCATAGGAATTTTGGTGATATTTTAAAGGTTAAGTCATAGGAATTTTGGTAATATACATATTCGGTCATTAGGGTTATATTTACTTTGGCTATGTGGGTTATGTGTTAAGGTAAGTTACTTATTTGATATGTGTATTCGGTCATAAAGGTGTACATGAGGAAATGTTAAATTAATTGTATTAAATTGCTTAATGTGATTAAAAATGTGTATGACCATTTTGTATTTGAGCTAAAAGTAGTTATATGACCTATTAAATTTCTTGTCATATTCGGCCATAAGCTAGCATGATGGGATTTTAATAAGTTAAATTTGTTTGAATTAGCTCAAGAACATAGAGAACCAAGGTTGGACAGGGGAAAAGAGAAAGTACTTGAATAGCCGATCTGAGACTGTTCGAAAATATTCGAGGTAAGTTTTAAGTAGTTAAACATAAATAATGTTCGATAATGACATGACATATTACGATAATTAAGTGTTACTTGTAATGTATATATATGGCTGAATGGAAAATATAATATGGAAGTAAAATGTGATATGCTTATATGATCAAATGAGATGTTATGTGTAAACTATCAAATGATAAGTGTGAATGATGAAATGAAATAAAAGTGAATAAAATGTAGGATGATATATTCGAATGATGCTAGTACCTAATTTGGTGTGATTGTGTTATATGAAATTTGTTGATTTGAATATCGTACGATACTATTTGAGCGTTTGAGCCTAGCAGGTTATAATGTCGGTGGGATACTATTCGGGCCTTTGAGCCTAGCAGGCTATAATACCGGTGAGATACTATTCGGGCCTTCGAGCCTAGTAGGCTATAATGCCGGTGAAATGATATCGGGCTTCGAGCCTAGCAGGTGAAATGCCGGTGGATGAATTCAGGTTTAAAACCTAGCAGGCTAAATGGCGGTGATTTGATAAAAGTCTAAGACTAAGATACCTTGTGTTAGAACGACAAATGGATACATTCAATACGTTAAGTTGGCCAGGTACGTATTATGTACTTATATGTGAGTTTGATTTGAATTGAATCATAAGTATATAATGTGATACATATGCGAATAAATGTTATAACTATATCTATGATCATGATACATTTGGTCAAGGTGTGAAAGTATGCGACAGTATTTGATTTATTTATGTTATATGAATTCAGATTAAGTGAAATAAGAATGCTAAATGTGCATTATGTGCTTGTGTATATTCGGCCAAATGGCAATATACCTAGAAAATGGCCTCTTGAGAAATTGAATGATCGAAGTATAATTGAGTTTATTTGTTTGCATTGCTTAAAACTTACCAAGCTTATGAAAGCTTACTCCATTTGTTATGTTTCTTTGTTTTATAGACTGTTGACTCTAGCCACTTGCTCGGGGATCGTCACCAACTCGTCACACGGAGTAGGAGGCAATGAATTACTCAAGGGAAGCTTATTGGTCCATCTCAGAAGCCGGATTCATAGTAAAGACTGAAGATCTAACTTCAATTTCCATTCAGAGGTTTTGGGTTTTCTTTATTTTTTGTATTCATTATTCTTTTGAGATATTTTCTTTTATAATTATGAACTAAACCCCCTAAATACCTAAGGGGAAAGAAACGTAAGATGGATATTGTTATTATTATCTGAATTGTGTGATAAATATTTGACTTGTTCTTAACTATGTGTTCTTAATTCTTGTTTTAATATTTCAGGATATTGATTCAAGTTAATGCTCTTATTCAAAGGAGGAAAAGATCCTGTCTAAGAGTAAATTTGTTGTAATTAAGCAGAGTTGATTGCGTGACTAGGGATAGGGTGATAAGATTTTGCCGGATTAGGGTGAAACCTAATAATAGATCGAGCTAATGCAACACTAGGGCGTTAATTAGAAAGAGATGTCAATTAATCAACCTAGGGTTAGCCGTCATTTGTCTCGAGAGAGATAATAGTATAACTTAGGGATTTCTACGGATCAAGTCAAATGAATAAATCATCTGATTCAGAGTCAAATAACAAGTGAAGTCTAGGTGGATTTTTCCTTGGGTATTGTCTTAATCAATCGAGTTTTCTCAAGCTTTTTCCCAATTTTCTTTCTGTGTATCCTTAGTTTAGTTAATTAGTTTAGATAAACAAACCCCTTAATTTTAGTCTAGATAATAAAAAGGAAGTAATTACTAGTTTTCTTGGTTCCTTTGGGTTCGACAATCTGGTCTTGCTAAAGCTATACTACTGTTCGATAGGTACACTTGCCTTCATCGTGATAATAGTTAGTTTCAATAATGATTAATTATAAATCTTTAAAACCTGTCGCAAATATCACGTACCAACGGGCATATGAAATGACCGTGTGTCCCCTACATCCTTAAATATGAAGTCAGGATAGTACACGGGCAAAGGACACGGTCGTGTGTATTGGTTGTGTGAAGGACACGGGTTTCAAGCATGGTCGTGTGTCAAAATCATGTGAAAATGGCTTTAAAATGGTGAAAAATCAGTTTACCACACGGCTTAGCCACATGGGCGTGTGCCCAGGCCATGTGCCCCTTTAATACTTAAGAAATTGCGAGTCAGAATTCCACACGGGCTGGCCACACGGGCGTGTGCCCTTATTTTCAAGGTAAAATTTCTAAAGTTGCCGGTTTAGTCCCGAACCATTTCCAAAGCATGTATTGGACCCCGTAGGTTCATATTAAGGGCTTTATGGTGAAATATGAAAAGTTTTGATTTGGAATGTAAATTTATGACTCGATTTTGTACAAATGCTAGTGTATAAGCCCGATAATGCCTCGTAACCCTATTCCGATGATGGATACAGGCTAGGGGTATTACATGACATAACTCATGTAGAACTTTAGTGACTATCTTCTCTCATCAAACCTGTAACAGTCCGCCTGATGGAGTTTTAGTATTCTATTATGGTTCGAAATATAGTTAGTAAAGTTAAGGGTAGAATTGAATAAGTAAAGTATCGTGTTCTGGCTAAGTAGGGTCTTTTGCATGTTTTTCCATTTGGCAAACTCTTAGTTTTGGTGAACATTAGGGTTTGGCGGACTCTTCTGTTAACTATCTACCTACCCCGGATGTTTAGTTGAGACTTAAATAGTCCATGTTGGGATTTAGTTAAGACTTAGTTAGAATTGAATTAGACGATAAACTTAAAACTTATTAAGTGCGATTAATAACAGGAATCAAAGGAGTTAGTGGGATTAGTTGATTTCTCCACTATACCTTGTCTCTGTTGTTTAGTATATAAGAGTATCGATGGCTATCATGAGTCACGTTTATATCTTATTCTTTCTTGATTTTTTTTGTAATTCTCTAGAAAACCCAAGTCTAAAAGAACTTCACCGAAGGGAAAGTTCGTAGTGTTTAGCTATTATCTACATTAGTACCAACTCACTGGTAATTACTAATGAACTTTTAGGTTAATATCGAAGTAATTTACGTGTTTATCGTACTACATGCATAGACGTTGGAATTGTTTGTGTGTTACTGATTCTTACATGCATGATAAGTTTTGATAGATTCATAATCTAATAATAATAATTATATTTCTTTTAGATTAATAAGCTCACGAGAGTTCCAGTGACAAGGGTAAAGGACTAGCTGTGTAGATATGTATTAGAATTTCTGGTGAGTTCTTTTATTCTTCCATGAGTTGTATATGTATTATATAAATTGTGTAATGTATATAGTCTCTCTGTAAAGTATGAATGATATATGTGTAAGTAATGGTCGTCCAGTGTCATCAGCATGAGTTCAGTCAGTCTAAGTTATAAAGTAAACACCATATTTCATGCTCAAACCAATACCATCAGTTTTGTGATATGTGAGATATGATCTATAGTGATGGAGAATGGGAGATATGTTTGTGATGCCTTCAGTAGGGCAATTATATTGCAAACCGGACTGGCAAATCACGAGAAAACATAATGTTATAAAAAATCGATATGAGGAGTTAAGGGGGAGTATGTATATGAATGGGACTGTATGATATGCTTCTAAATCTAAATTATGGGTACATGACTAACATGAGGACGAGTTGCTTATGTTGTGTTAAGTTAGCGTACTGTATCTGTCCATAAATTATGTAAGTTGGTGTATTCAGTCTGTCTGTGTTATGTGAACACCAGCAGACGTATTATGTACATCCTATGTAAACCCTTATGAAAATTTTGGTATTATCGTAACTGAAGATGTGTTTGAATTCTCTTTATGGTTTGGAACTCACTAAGTTCGTATGCACTTACTCTGTTATCTCTTCCATCTCAGGCTTGCTGACTATAGGAAAGTTGTTGTTGAAAGGACTACGCTAGAGAACTACTGTTATTGCGAGTTGTTTGTTTTGTTATGTATCATGCATGACTCTTGAAGGGTGACATGTAAATGTACTTTTGAAATAGATCTGTATAACAAACTACTATTTTTACAAGACACTATTTGTAACACCTCTAACCATTATCCATCGCCGGAACAGTGTTACAGTCTTACAGAGCATTACTGGACTTTTCAGATAAAAAACGAACATTTCATATATGTTAACATACATACCAAAAACTAGGGGTGAGCAAAACTCGATTCAACTCGAAAAATCGAAAAAAACTTGAATTTCGAGTTAATCGAATCGAGTTATTCAAGTCAACTCATTTTTTTTTCGATTTTCGAGTTCTAATCGAGTTGAGTTTTCGAATTCGAATAACTCGAATAATTCAAATAAATCGAATATCAAACTATAATATTTTACACTTTTACCCCAAACTCCTAAACCTTTTTATTTTTCCCTCAAAACTTTTACTCCTTCTCACTTTCCCCCCAAAACATTTACTCCCCTCCCATCCTAACCCCCCTATCTACGCAAAATCCCTTTCCCACCAAAATTTTACTCTCCTATTTACTTTTCCTCAAAATTTTACACCCAAAAACCCTCAAAACTTTTTATTTTTCCCCAAAAATTTTACTCCCTCCCACTTTCCCATTAAAACTTGTACTCCATTCTCATCCCACCACCCTTCTACCCCAAACCCATCCCCCCCAATTTTTTTTTAATATTTTCCCTCCAAAGTTGTACTCCCCCCTATCTACTTTCCCTCAAACTTTTACTCCCTAAAACTTTTTATTTTCCCTCTAAACTTTTACTTCTCACCCTTTACTCTCAAATAAAAATCAAAATTATCCAAAAAATCACTAAACATAAATAGTAATAATTTTATTTATATATACTATTTATATTATTAAATTAAATTTCACATTTTATATTATTTATATAATTGAACTGCTTAGTCATATTGAATATTTATATTAAATTGAATTATTAATGATGCCATAAAATATTCGTGTTAAAGTTTTATATTTGTATCAATTTCACATTTTATCTTTGAAATAACTTTTATTAAAAATCACATTTTTACATTTAATATATTTTTAATTCCAAAATACATAGTGGCAAGAATCTGAAGATAATTGAAACAATTAAGCAAGCAAAGAAGCTAACACGTATATAAAAGATTAATAAATAAAAGTATGAGGTGATGAAAGTTAATAAAAAATTTGATAGTGGTTACAAGGACCCAAAATCTTTTTTTAAATTTTAACTCGAACAAATATATTCGATTCGATTCAAATTCTATCTCACTTGACTCAATTAGAGAAAATTTCAAATCAAATTAGGATGATAAAATATGATTCGTCAACTCGATTAACTCGATTTTTTTTCATTCGATTCGATTTGATCGAACACTCACTCATACCAGAAACCAATCATAATCACTCATATTGTCCCTTATATGAGCTATCGAGACCCAAAATACGTATTAGAAATAAATCGGGACTAAATTGGGAACTCCAATAATTTTTCAAAAAATGTCAAAATTTTTCAAAGAAGCAGGGGACACACGCCCGTGTGGCTCAGACGGTGAAGAGACATGTACGTGTCTCGGGCCGTGTGGGCATTCAAAATAGGGGCACACGACCATGTCCCAGCCGGTGTCCAAATTAGGGTGCTTACTGACTTGGGTCACACAGCCAAGCTGCACGCCAATGTGCTAGGCCATGTGAGCATGTTGGCTTGTAATATTAAGGTGCAGGGGCCACACGGCCAAGCCACACGCCCATGTGATAGGCCATGTGAAAATACCTGAGCATTTTATTTCTCAATTTTAAAGATGCAGGGGACACACAGGCAAACCACACGCCCATGGGCTAGACACACGGCTGAGACATACGCCCGTGTCTCTACCCGTATGGATGAAAATAGGTCATTTCATGGTCACATTTGTAACACCCCTAACTCGTATCCGTCGCCGGACTAGGGTTACAAGGCATTACTAAACATAAATACGGTTCTGAACATTCTCAAGTTAATACAGGCCATACTCATATGTTTACATGTAAAGCATGAAAATAATTACATATTAAACATGCATTATAAATATATTGTAAAAATCAAACTTTACATTTCTTAAATCTAAACTTATGCATATTAAACCAAATAATATTATCACAAGGCATTTATTCCTTAGCAAATATATATATATCATTATAAATTTTACAATTTATACCAATCATATAAGCATCATATATATATATGTGCATATACACTTTCAATATAAACCGAGCCATAATGACAACATCTTTCGATTACATTCATATACACATATGCATATAAATATAATCAACATCTTGCTAAAACTCATATAATTCCCATAGTTTACTATTGCACAAATCACTATTCATTTGGTAATTTATCAATGTTTCACTTACATACCATTTTAAACAAAACAATCTCAATAGACAATCATTATTTAACTTTATTAACTATACCTATATATATATGGCCATATAACCACTTAAAGTACCCATAAATTTTTCATGCAAACCGAACCAAACTAATCTATACATATTCGAACATACACATACCTCATTAACATTTTTAATCTATTGTTAACCAAACCAAATTTCATTTATTAATATATAACATACCCTATATCATGCATATCTAAATATACATTAAACAAGCTTAACATTTGAACTCATGTTTATAATTGACCAAATATACAAATTTTTACACACTATGACCGAATCATCAACCACAACCAAGTCCACCAATCATTTTCAAGCTATTTTCAAAACATATAGCACCAATCACATATATCATTCATTCATTTCCTATAACATTATAATCAAAATGGAATAAACCATCACCAAACATAACCACATCCAAACTTTAAAGTTAAGCCATAGTCGAGTGGCTCAAATTATACATACCAAGGTTGAACAAAATACATATTAGCCTATACATGCCATAAGTTCGAAAATAAACTTTTAAAAGTATCAAAAGTTGACAATAGTGTGGATGACTTCGATAACAATCCCCGAGCTCGTAACTTAAAACCAAAATCTATAAAATAGAGTAACAAAAACACACAGAGTAAGCTAACTTAGCTTAGTAAGCTTTAAGCAATTTAAACAACTCAAATGAATAAATCAAACATTTCAAGCAAGTCGAATTGTATCATTAATATTATACTTTAACACAAAGAAGTTACCTTGGCCGAATGTTCAAAGTCAATATTAACACCACATAAATACTTACCTGTATAACCGAATATACAAGATCCATTATATCATCTCATAAATACTTTCATGTATAGCTGAATACACAAGGTTCATTATATCACTACATATGGCCGAATATATATGTTCAATATGTCATCATATATGACCGAATATACAAGCTAAATAGAACATCACTCATAGCCAAATTTACAAGTTCAATATATCATCACATTTGTACATACCTATGTGGCCGAATATATACAAAGTCATTTAGCTCAATTTTTACTTGATCACTTTCCATAACAACTTGAAATCTTATAAGCATAGACTTGAAAATAATTCACCAATATAAAACTTGCTAGGCGTAAGCCTGAATCACACACTGGCACAAGGCCTGCTAGACCCAATGTCTAATATTTATTCACCGGCACTAAGCCTGCTAGGCACAAAGCCCGATCAAATTCATCAGCATAAGGCTTGCTAGGCTCAAAGCCCGACTATCATAATTATAAAATCATTCCATAACAGTTCATATATCGAATCATCCAAATATTCCATGTAATTCATACAAACTTCCAGAGGTTTTAACTCAATCGAATAAAACTCAACCACATTAATTCAATGTTAAACCACATTCGGTTATTGTACTATATAGCTATAAAATTCGAATCATCATAGTAAACCATTATATATTTGAAACTATGTTTATGTAACGCCCCCTTACCCGAGACCGTCGCCGGAGTCGAGCACAAGGCACTACTAAACTTACTTGAGCACTTAACCAAATTCAGATAATTTATATCATACTTTTCAGACAAGCTGTCCAACTGCGTCATAGTTGCTAAAAAAATCATATCTCGAGTTATAAAACTCGAAATCCAAATCCGTAAATTTTCCCCAAATTTAGACTCATATATCTACTTACTAATTTTTTTCTATAATTTTTGGTTGGTCCAATTAGTACAGTTTATTAGTTAAATTCTCCCCTATTTCAGGGTTTGGCTACTTTGACCCCTGTGCACTTCGAACCAAATTTCTCCCTGTACAGAATTCAAATAACCATTCCGTTTGTTTCTCTTAAAAATAGACCCGATGAGGAATCCATACATATATAGTATGACTCCTAATTATTTTTGTGAAATTTGTAATGATTTTTACAAATTAGAATAAGGGAACTCGAAGTCATTCAGACTCTGTCTCACAACAATTCAAAATATCTCATAACATAAAATCCAATTGCATGCACCGTTTCCTCTATATGAAACTAGACTCATTAAGCTTTAATCTCATTTTTTTGTTCAGCCCTTAACTCAATTTCCACAATTTATGGTAAATTTTCAAAGTCAAACTACTGCTACTTACCAAAAACTGTTTTAGTACAAATATTGTTAATTAGTTTATAACATCTTTACTTCAATTCATTCAAACTCTATACATGCCATATAAATCTTTAAACATAAAACAAAAACTACCGGAATTGATCTGAATAGTGTACCTTGTTGTGTTGATCCGATCTACCAACTTTTCTTTAATTCAATCTACAAAAGAAATTATCAAACACACACAAGTAAGCTTATTGAAGCTTAGTAAGCTCATTGGCATAAAAACACAAATCTTGTCAAATATTGTACACAATCATATATCTATTAGTTTAACTATTTCATCCTGCAAATCACAATTTCATTAATAACTCATTTGAATAATTTCCATATGGCTACTCACAATTTAACTCCATTGGGCCCATTTCTCATTTACTTCATTGTCAAATTAGGGAATAATAAGGGAATTGAGTACTTCATTATCACATTGCCATAGTAAACTATGGACTTTCACATTGTTACGCCTCACACACCGAAGCCATAGCCTTGCCATGGTCTTACACGGTTCACATATCATACCGAAGCCATATTCCAAACATGGTCTTATACGGAATCACATTATCACATTATACCGATGCCATAGCCCAACTATGGTCTTATACGGAGTCATATTATCACATTGCACCGATGCCATAGCTCAGCTATGGTCTTAAACGGGCGCACTTATCACATATTTTCCGTCAATTCATCAGGGTCACAGAATGGAAGCACTCAAATCCATTGTTCCTACTAATTTGTACTTTTAGTTACACATTATTTATTAGTTAATACAAATTGATAGTATTCATCAATAATAAAATACTTTAACAATCATAAGATTTTCATAACAAAACATTGAACTTAGCCATATGAACTTACCTGGGCTAATTTGCAAAAGTCGTAGAAATTCATGGACTATTCTTGAATTTTCTCCTTTCCACGATTCAGTTCGTTTTCTTGATCTATAATTATAAAATCATTCCTTCATTAGCATCCATTTCAATTCTATTCTATTTCACAATTTATGCCCTTAAATTTTTGAAATTACACAATTACCCTAAACTTTTCAATTTTTACAATTTAGTCCCTGCTCAATTTATTGAACAATTGAACTATTTCTTCTCAAATAACACTTTATTTAAACATTATAAACTATCTCACAGCTTTTGACATTCAAAGTTTCATCACAAAACCCTAATTTCACAACTTTCACAATTAGGTCCTAAATATTTATTTCTAAAAAAAATCTCTTCATAAAATCATCATAGAATAAAATTAAAACCTCAATTCCATGATAAATCATCATAAACTTTCAGCACTTGTTCATGGCAACTTTCAAAATTATCCATATAATAAAAAAACTAATGAATTAAAATATGGACCTAGTTGTAAAAGTCTCAAAATCACAAAAATCGCAAGAAATAATCAAGAATTGAGCTTACATGTAATAGAAATATGAGAGACCAGCTTAAAAGAACCCTTCAATGGTGTTTTTGCTGGAGAAGACGAATAAAATTAAAGAAAACTCTAGATTTTTACCTAATATATCATATTTTACAATTTAATATTTACCTAATTCCAATTTTACCCCTTGTTCACACTTGATTTTTTTTCCAGCACACACATGCCGTCCGGCCCAATAATAGGTGTTTAATTGCCTATTTAGTCCTCCTTTAATTATTACTAGAGTTATTTAATCACATTTCACAATTTTGCACTTAATTCAATTTAGTATTTTTTTTACCCAATTAACTACTGAAACCTTAAAATTTCTTGACGAAACTTTAATACTAACTTATTAACACTCCATAAATATTTCTAAAATATTTATGGCTCGGTTTATGAATTCGAAGTCTCGATACCTCGTTTTTATTCCGTTTTATCTACAACTTCTTATACTACATAATTTCACTAATTCAAAATTATTTCTAAAACCACATTTAACATTTACTTACTAATATTTAAGCTCACATATCGGATTTAGTGATTTCAAATCACTGTTCTAATATCACTGAAATTTGGGCCGTTACAGTTTAATTGCTTAAAGACTTACCTCGGATATCGACGAACGTTCTAAATCGGCTATTCAACTATTTTTGTTTTTCCCCGACCCAAGTCTGATTTCTTTTGTTCTTGATCTATATAATTTCAAATTAACTTCATTTAAACACAATTTCATTCAATTTAATCCAACAACACAAAAATGGAAAATTACCATTTTACCCCTAATATTTCATACTTTTACAAATTAGTCCTAATTTCACAAAATACAAAATGCACAAAATCTCACCACATCATAGTTAGGCCGAATCTTCCTTATGCTCATACTAATCCATATATTCCATTTATTTTTCATTTTAGTCCTTCAACTTATTATTTTTACAATTTAGTCCTAATAACTCAAAAACATTAAAAACTCCAATACAAAACATATTAATCCAAAACATATCTTTCATAATTTATCATCAAACATCACAAAACACAAATGTTCATCAATGGCATAACTCAAAATATTCACCAAAATTAGAAATTTGAGCATGGACTAGCTAAAACACAAAGCAATGATCTCAAAAACTTAAAAATTATTAAAAACAGATAAGAAAATACTCACATGCATGAGAAATGAGTATAGCTGAATGCTCAAGCTTCCATGGCTGTTCTAAATGTGAGTTTTTAGTGGTGGAAGGTGATAATGAACCAAATTTTTCTTCTATTTTATTTAATATTAACTTATTTACTAACTAGCAGCTTTAACATTTAAAAATAAAATAAATTTCAACAATGCCAAACCAATTCTTCCACTAACCAAAATAGTGGAATAATTATTCAATAATGACTCCTACTTTAATATTCCATAGCTATTAGACACATTTGACTTATAGAACACAACTTTTACACTTTATGCGATTTAGTCCTTTTTGCTCAATTAACTATCGAAATGATAAAATTTTTCAACGAAACTTTCACCCATGCTAATTCACATATAATAAAAACGAAAAATAATATTTAAATATTTTTCTGACTCAAATTCGTGGTCCTGAAACCACAATTCCGATTAGGGTCTAAATCGGACTGTTACAACATTTCTCACCCCTTTGGATATCAACCTAAGCACAATATTTTAACACTTCAATAAACCACCACAAAGCAATCAAAGCAAGCCAAAGTCATGTATTATACACAATATATCATCACACATACCATAAATACTCAAACTTACCTATCTAGTCCATTTAACAAATTTTACTAAGGTTTATTACTAATTAAATACCTATTAGCATATATAATTCATAACCACATCACAATTTACTTCATTTCCAAACCAAAATATATATCTAGGTTGATTATTTAAACAAAACATCATTCATAACATTTATACAAACCAACTTTGATCTAATCCACATCAATCCCTATACATGCCATATAAACCATGTTGAACGCTTCAAAAACTACCGGAACAAGCTGGATAGTGTGTCTTGATGTGCTCATCTGATCTTCCGACCCCACGAAAATCTACAAAGACATTAAACAACACAAGTAAGCTTAATGAAGCTTAGTAAGTTCGATGGGTTAAACATAAATCTTACTGAACCTACCATAACACATCAATTAAATAAATTCATTCAATGTAAACTCCCTGCCAATCACAACTTCAATCGATGAATACACTTATTTCAGATCAATACCAATAACAAATAATATGTCCTTCAATTTCAATTACATATATTCACTTACCAAATCTTCCCAAATTGAAGAACGGCTTACGAATAAGAGTACATCATTTTCAGAAGCCCGATGGCTAAACAGAAGCTCATGAGAGCTAAACAGAAACCCATAAGGGTTGAACGGAAGCTTGTAAGTGCTGAACAGAAACCTGTAAGAGTTAAACAAAAGCTCAATAAAGCTGAACGGAAACTCATATGAGTTAAACAGAAGCTCGTGAGAGCTAAACGAAAAGTAAACACGAAAGTTCACAACATATACTGAACCTCAGTTTACTTGGGTAATTTGCTGTCATTTTCCTCCAATGTCGTCAATTCACCGAATGCCAAATGTACTAAAATCTCGCGTTTCATTTAATCCGAATATCCAATTTAATTTTATAACTTTAACAATATTTCATTTTCAACAATAGAATAAATACATAATACCATTCATCAAATCAATATAAATATTAAATTTTAACCATACGAACTTACCTGGATTGAATTGTAATATTTACAGAAGTTTAGGGACTATTACGCTAATTTTCCTTTTCACAAGTATCTATGGGTTCTTGATCTAAAATATAAAATTATTCATTCATTAGTACATATTTCAGTTCCATTTCACTTCACAATTAATACCCTTTAATTATTTAAATTTACAAAATTACCCCAAACTTTTACAACTTTTACAATTTAGTCCCTTAACTAGTTAATCTATCAATTGAACTAATTTTTCTCAATTAATAATTTATTCAAATATTCTAAGCTACCATACAGGCCTTGATAAAACAGAAATTTAATACCAACGCTAATTCTTTAACTTCTTCACAATTTGACCCTAAAATCAATATTTAACAAAATTACTTCATAAAATCATTATATAACAAAATTAAAGCTCTAAATCCATGTTTATTCATCTAAAACATCTTATATTCATCAATGGTAACTTCCAAAATTTTCAATAAAATCAAAAACTAAGGTAATATTAAGTTGGACTTAATTATAAAAGTCTCAAAAAGATAAAAATTACAAAAAAAATGGCAAGAATTAGACTTACATGCAGCAAAAATATACAAAACCAATTGAAACTCTATCTCCCAGGCTGTTTGGACGAAATTTTGAAGAAGAATGGCTTAGAAAACTTTAGAATTCAATTTGTTTAAGTTTAATTTCAACTAAATTACTATTTTGCCATTATATTACATTATTTTATTATTTATTCTTTGCTTATGCGCCTCAGCCATCTCATTTTGGCTTATTTCCTCTTTAAGTCCTCCCTTATTTACTATTTGAACCATTTAATCTCTATTTCTTATAATTTACAAGTTTTGCACATATTTTAATTTAGTTCTTTTTAATTAATTAACTATCAAAACGTTAAAATTTTCTATCGAAACTTTAATACTACCTTAATGACACTCCATAAATATTTATAAAAATATTTACGACTCGGTTTATAGAAAAGAGGTCTCGTTACCTCATTTTCTAAAACCACTTAACCTAAGATTTTATCGCTCAAACCTAATAATTCATTATAAAACTTAAATTGCCAATTCAAAATCTTTCTAAAACCACATTTAACTCGTAAATACTAAATAATAAAATTTACGAGTTTACTCGTCAAATTTAGTGGCCTCGAACTACTATTTTCGATATCACTAAAAATCGAGCTGTTACAACTATTTTTATAAAAATATTATTAAATATCAATGCTTGGATTGGAACCATTATATTTTAAACTTGTGGGGAGTAATAGCTATTATATGTTTTACTACGCCCTTGTTTTTGAGTTTAGGTAAATTGTAATTGGATTTTATTTTATATTTTTAAAAATTATAAATATAAATTTAATATATATATATTTAAAGATGGATTAATTCAATTTTCATTTAAAGATTTTTGTAATAATAATAATAGAAAAGAGTAGTTGCTTTTATGCCCAATAATTATTATTTTTTTCCTCATTGTGGTGATGGCTTATGATTGAATATTAGAAACAATGGCATTAACATCTCCCACACGAATATGCAAATTCTAGATCCCGACAACAGGACAAAACGTGTAAGAGAACCGTTGCTCTTTCAAGTTGTCCCTAGTTCTGGTCCTGTTTATCTCGAGCAATCTGACATATATAATCATAAACGCATCTACTAGACTAGTATCTTGATAGTCAATATTAATTAAATGCAAATATAAAGGTTGAATTGAGTGATAAAAGATTCGATATCTTTTATGTAAGATTTTATATTTGAAAATGTGAATAAAAAAAGAAAAATTAAGATTGAGAGAATTTATCTTGAGTTCGATAAAAATCAAGTCACGGTAGTAGAACTGATCATGAGTTGAGTTTGGGTCAGGTTAAGGTAAAATTTTTAGGCTCAGTCCAAAAAATAGACTTGAAATTTTGTCCAAGTCCGGTTCAGATAAAAAATGCTAGAATTCGAGCTCATCCAGCCCTCCCGTGTTAAAATTTTTATATTATTTTTATATAAAAATAAATTTTAAAAGCATAACATATCAAATAAACTAAAAATATTAAAATAAATGTTTCTAAAAAATTAAAAAAATTATACTTAAATAATACTAACATATGTGCAACTTAGCAAACAAACGTGTTTACAATGATAGCAAAATTAACAATAAAACAAGAGTTATATAATATCCAAACAATAACGACAAAATAATAGCAATACATTAGCGAAATGATAGCAAAACAGCAACAATTTTTTTCCTTTTTTCGTAAATTTGGGCCGAGTTAGGTGAAGCCTAAGCAAAAAAAAAAACCTTACCCAAAATCCATCTCATTTAGAAAACGGGTCTTATTATTTTGTCTAAACCTATTTTTTGGATTTATAATTTTATCCAAACTCTCCCACTTTTGATTAGGTTTATTGCGATGCATGAAAAAAAACATAAATGTGTATGTGTGTAGAAATTACGATTTAGAATATAGTTTGTATTTTAAAATAATATATAATAAATAATAAAATATATGGTTTGAAACTAATTAATAATAACACATGAAATATGTACGATATTAAAAAAATAAATTAAATTGTAAGTAAAATAGAATTTAAACACATGAGTACGAAGAAAGAATACAAATATATAATTATTTATTATGGTATTGTCATCAAACCTAAGTTGGTGTCAAGTTAAATTTATGACATCATCTCAATCAACAACATTATTAATATATATATATATATATATATATATATATATATATATATATATATATTGATGGAGGCAATAAAGTGTGCATAATAAAATTAAAATGTATAAACAAAATCGAATAAAACTTTGGTTAAGTGGTAAATTTAAGATTTTACCAATGAAATTAGTGTAAGTTCAAATCCTTCCAGATGCATAATTTTTTATTATTTTTAATAAAAATATTAAAATATCCTCGAATAATACAATTTATTTTAATTATGAAATGACATTTTCATAATTTTCCTAACTGAGTTGGTGCTCAATTGACTTATGGCATAAATTCAATCAGGCCTTAAATAATAGTATAGATATATATACAACTGAACCCCAAGTTGTGACCTATTGACTGATTGTTCACCTACCTAGGAATAACCTATGTTCAAATCATCGTTGTACCAAAAAATCATATATATATATGTATAACTGAATGAGGTAATAAAATGTGCATATTAAAATAAAAATGTATAAAAAATTATAAAAAAACTTTGACCTAGTTCTAAATTTAAGATTTTATTGATGCAATTAGCATGGGTTCAATTCTTATTATATGTAAATTTTTTTGGTTTTTAAAAATTATAAAAACACTAAATTACCCTAAAATAATATACCTTATTTTAATTACAAAAGAATATTGCCATAATTTTTCTAACCGAGTTGTTGCCTCGTTCACTCATGACACCAACTCAGTCATAGACTGAAATAATAATATATATTAGATTGTGGCACAATTACAATATATGTGAAAAATATACGTAATAAATATATTTATATTAAAAGTTAAAAGTTCATGTGTTTCAAGTTCAAATGCCATAATAAGTGGCGGAGCATAGTGGAGATTCATGGGGCCATGACCCCTCTAAAATGGTTAAATTTTAATTTAGGCCCTTTATAATTTATAAAATTTTTAAATTAGTAATGATAAAATTTCACTTTTGCTCCCTAAAGATGGAAAAAATTTTAATTTAACCCTTTAAAATTATAAAGATACAAACTATTAAAATGATGAAATTGTATTTTTACTATTATAAAAATATACAATTTAATTTCGTCCCCTTCAAAAAAAATTCAGTCTCCTCCACTGATAATAATATTGTTTTATTGTAAAAAATAAAAACACAAAGCTATCCTCGTATTTTAATAATTATTCAATTAAATTAATATCAAAATTAATTGATGACACCAATTCAATCCGCGAGAATTAATATACATATAAGCACCCTAATTGGAGATGTGCAAGTGGTGGAAAGTGCTTGAAATGATGTTGGTAGGAGGTCTTTTTCCTTTTATTTTTCTGATTTATGTGTATTTGGAAGGCTATTTGTCTGAAGCTTTGTTCTTTTGTCACCATTTCCTTTTATTTCAACACTAAATTATTAATAATTTATTGAAATGGTCCACTTATAAGTTCATAGTTTATATATGTCTAAAGTTCAAAATTACGAAATTAATATTTGTTATTTTGTATATAAAATAATATTTTAATAAAATTTTAATTAAATTGCTGTCTAATTGAAAATATAAAGTTAACGAGCTTAATGTTGTGGTTTCAAATCTAATTAAGTGTATTTTTAAAATTTTACATAATTTAAAATAACAAAAATATTCTATAATAATGTTTCTTATTTTATGAAAAGAATAGCTTTTGGTAATTACTCAATGAGTTGGGACTAATTAATAAGCGACTCAAACTCCTCAATTAACTTTTTAAATATAGCATAGAGATTAAATTATAACTCACGTACGAGGTAGGTGAAAACATTTATATGACAAATATATAAAAAAATATATAAAAACCAAAAAGGCTTTGATTAAAATAGAAAAATTGAGATAATGAGAGTATTTAGTCTTGGATTTAAATCTCATGATTTTTTTATGTGTGTATATTTTTAAAATTAATCAAAATTAAAAATACGTTGTTTTGTAGTAATTTTCTAACTGAGTTGTGACCCAATTAATAGGTTACATTTAACTCAATCAACCTTATATGTATATATAGTATAGATGGATAATAATTAGAAAATAAGAAAAATATTCGAAAAAAGCATATCAGCACTAGACCTGATCATGGATAGGTTTGATGCAGAATTTTAGGCTTAGTTTTTAGATTTGGGCTGAAAAATGGGTTTAAAATTTTTTTAAGTCTAACCCTTATTAAAAATGCTAAGCCCAAGCTCGACTCGACCCAACCATAATAATTTTTTTATATAAAAATAAATTTTAAAAATGTAATACATTAAGTACACCAAAAATATTAAAATAAATTATTTCTCAACAAATTAAAAATACAAAAAAGAAATATAGGCATGTGATTCTGGTCAGCCAACTTAGGCTCGAGCAAAAAATCTATCTGAGGCTCAATCTATTTAAAAAATGAGATTTATTTTTTGTTTAAGCTTATTTTTTGAACTTATATTATTATCTAAATTCTCTTACTTTTCAAATGAGCCTTCAGACTTAGATAAATAATTTAACATGTGATAAAAAATATTCCAAAGTGAAAATTTTAGAGAGAAAGCAGGACCCCCAGGAGAGCTGAAAGAAGGTCGAAAAGCCGAGTTTAGTGGGAAGTGCAAAGGACGATTACAAAGTGGAAGGCTGTCATTTCTTTACCCATAGCCACAGCCACACTTCCAGATATGGTCTATTTTGAAAGAGGATATTATGACCAATCGGGGACGAATGGGGATGTCAATTTAAACCATTAGTTATCTATTTAGACTAATAATTTTTAAGTTTGAGTTGGATCTGATTTAAAAAATAAATTTATTTTTTATTCAAGTTTAATTTAATTTAAGAAAAATAAATTTGGACCTGATTCGACCTGCTCATATTTAATTTTTTAGATTAATTTTATTTAGAAATAATTTTTTAAAAATATAATATACTAAATGCATTAAAAAATGCTAGAATAAGAATTTTTAACATATTAAAAAGTATTTTTATTAAAAACACAAATAAATATAATAAATAATTTATTGTATTAAATATAATTTTAAAATATTTTATATTTTGGATTAAGTTATTTAGTTGGATATTTTTTTTAAAGTTTTGAGTAATGAGTTTAATTGTTGTTGGGGAGTGGTTGAATATAAATATAAATATATATAATTAATATAATAATTTTTTATAACATAATATATTCGGGGCTTAAGCCAAAAAACTTACCCAAGTCTCGACCTATATAGAAAATAGACCTTAAATTTTATCAAGCCTATTTTTCAAGTCTCATTTATCTGAATCGTCCTATTTTTCAAGTGGATCTTCAAGTTTAGACAAGTGACCCTAACTACGAATAGGTATAGGTATGCATAAGCATCTAGCTTCCAATTATTGGTAGGTTTAGGGCTATAAAAAGAATATTGGTTAAGGTGGTAGCGTTTCGTTGCATAAAGGCGGTGGTAAGGGTTTGCATGTCGGATACTTTACTGTTCCCTAAGAGCAAACAAGACTATAGATTATCCGAGCAGAGGAGCCATAAGTGGTTGGGTTGAGAAAGGAAATTGAAAATCAACTTCAACACTGCTATTTTGGTCGGTTTTACTTCATAGAATCCAATGGAAAGTTATGGATTTAATTTCTATACTTTAATTTGGTAAATTTTAATTTTTGTATTTTTAAAATTTTAAAATTTTAGTCCTCGTTGAACAATAACTATTAAAAGTTAAGTTATACTATTTCTAAAATTAATAATGTAAACATATTATCATATGTGTAATATCATATTTACTTGTTATTTCTACATATGCACTCGTTAAAAATCTAATTAATGGAACAACGAAAGTCAATTGTGTCAAGATTAAAATTTAAAAATTCGAAAAATATAAAATTTAAATTTAAGGGATTCTTGTCAGTGTCTCTCCCACTGGCAATTTTCATTTAGTGAGGAGTACAGCAAGGTTGCCCTCTTTTGCCTATCTAGTGCAAATGCCCTTATCCCAGTGCCCTCCAAAGCAATGTTTATTGGTTTATTTAAGGGAGTAGCAACGGGTACTTCTTTGTGTAAAATAATGCAAAAAAGAGAGAGAAATTGTTTGAAGTGAGTGTATTTCAACTCTTGATGAAGGAGAGTTTACAACATATTTATACAACTAGTGTAAAATATGAGATAAGCACAAATGGTTACAGCAAAGATATAGCTATAATAATTGTAAAGAATAATCCTAAAAATAAATGGTATATATCTACTCTAACACCCCGTCAAACTAATGCCAAAGTGCAATGGAGGCATGATTGCCTCTGTGAAATTCAAACACGGCAAGACCAAGGGGTTTGGTCATAATGACGTTTTGGTCATCTAGGACCGTTATTGATTGGTTTCTCCTTTTTCTCTTTTTACCCCCCGGGGGGGGGGGGTTGCCCTCTTCTTATAGCCTCTTTGATAGCGTTCCTCAAACTAAGGTAATCCTTGGTGGCATCAGTGTGATATAGGCATTATGCCGTGGGCTCCCTTACTCCTCACACTCCCTTCAGTTTGAGTTGTGAAAATCATTTAGTTTCCTTTTTTGGGAGATCACAGTTTTCAGGGGTAAAGATATACCTTTTTTTACTTCATTTCTACAGATAATGTTAATTGTTATAATATAAACAATAAATTTACTTGCGATTGAGATTCACATCGTAAGGGTTGTGAAGAGTCATTAATGGGAGGGTGATTTACAATGAGAGATGTGGAAAGAAACTATTCTTAGAAGGCTAAAGAAATGGTGAAAAGAGATTTTAGTAGGGTAAAAGTCCAACGTCCCTTTCTTCTCTCTCGTCGGAAGTATTTATAGGAAAAGAAGGGTCGCTTGTGGGTCCCATCTATCAAGCTTAAGTGTCGTGGTTGGGTGGCCGGCGATAGCCTAGGGTGTAATTAGATTTAACTTCAAAAAGACCAGATGAGGAATTCTCAAATATGATGAATTTATGGATGTCTTTGGGGGTTTCCCCAATATATATGGATTATATCGCCAAAGTATAGGACAAGTTGTGGCGTTCATCCTTACAAGGTTAAACTTTTATATTAGTGGACATCTCATATAAAATACAACACAATAAAAAAAAAAAATAGACTACAATATTAGAATTATTTTTTTATACAATATACTTAAAATTACCTATAATTCTTCTCCATTCCTTAAATAAAATGATAAGTGTACTTGCTTTCGAATAGAGTTATTCATGGGCCGGATTCGCCCGAAAAATGGTAGGGCTTGGACAAAAAACAAGGCTCATTTAGAAAACGGGTCAAGCCTCGGGTAATATTTTTTTGCCAAGTCCCAACCCATGAATTTTCAGTAAAAAATTCTCTGCTATTTTACTATTGTTTTCCCACTTTTTGCCACTATTTTGCTATAATTTCACTATTATATTGTTACTATTTTATTGTTAATGTTTGGATATTGTGTAACCCTTGTTTTATTGTTAATTTTGCTACTATTTTAGAGGTATTTGCTTGTTAAGTTGCACTTGTTTTAATTTTATTTAAGTATAAATATTTTTTTAATTTTATTTTCAATTTGTTAGAAAATATTTATTTTAATATTTTTAGTGTATTTGGTGTATTATATTTTTAAATTTTTATATAAAAAAAATTAATACGAGTCGGGCCGGGCCGAGGTTTTAACATTTTTATCTAGAACGAACTTAAGCAAAAATTTAGACCCATTATTCGGTCCAAGACCCGACCCAACCCATAAACAATTATACTGTCGAACTCATATCCTCATTCACCAACAATAATATTAATTTCAACTGAATTAAAAATTATTTAACTCCAAAAATTTGCCATTAAACTAATTGCATCACAGCTTTTCTTTATGTTTATCATTTTTGTGGAAAGTGGATAACAGTTGGAAAATAAAATTTACACTTTTTTGTTTTTTCAGCAATTGCATTCTCTCTTTTGAATTTACTACGAAGAAAGTAAGCAAAATAGATGAGGACAGATCTAATCATATAATTAGAACAGGTCGATGTTAAAACAACTTTTGCCGTGATAGATATATAGGATCATTATCTGTAAAGATAAAAACAGTGAAAACTAAAAACTCCATTGTTGAGTGTTTTTCTCAACCTTCTCTTTCAATAATAAGATTGTATATTTATATGATATGGTTACTGTTCGTTGACGTGATATCTCAGAATAAATTCTATGCATATCATCATGTACTCTACTCTAGATTTATCATGTGTTTGTACGGTCCATGCGCGATCTTAATATGACCTTGCAGGAAGAATATGCATGTACCCCTCATGCGAACACTCAATACCATGCAATCTCGCTGTGCGAGCCCAACACTCGAGCTTGATATGGGATCCATTCGAGTTACGGGTCGGTAATAGTAAGTATCATAATAATAGAACTAAAAATTTATTATTTTTGTTGGCTTATATATATATATAGATAGATATTATGATATTGATTGAATTTACTATTTTTAGGGATTAATTTATTCAATTTTCAATCTTTATTTGACTCGCTAAAGATAGTAATATTGTAATAATCATAGTAATAAGTACTAATACATAATTAGAATTAGAATGTTATTTGAAAAATATATTAAATGTCAAGAGCTTTATTAATTTTTATTATCATATCCTTACAATTTAAGGATGAAATTGATCAATTCATTAAAAGGTTGAGAGTAAAATTGATACAGTTCAATATAAAATTATATGGGCGTTATAAGGTTATTCGTTATGGGAAAAAATTGTATGAAACAGTAATATTATTCATTTCTAATAGTTTAATGTCAAATCTAAATAAAAATACTGAAACTCAAGATGAAAATACTGATGTGATATTAAACTATTGAAAAATAGATACAAATGACGAGATGTTCTTGTTTCATATAATTTTTCTCTGTTGGTTATATTATCAAATCTTAGGTCATTGTATTAATTTATCATAAATTTATATTTTGCCAATAAAGTGAGATGACTTGATAAGTGCCAACCGGTAAAGTGACATAACTCGATTAATGCTGAAAATTGAGACTGGTACGATGTTGTAAGTAACTTTAAAAAAAGATAATATTACATTATTAATTTTAGTTTTCCTATTAAAATTTATTTTAGAATAATTTTACGATAAATTTCGTCCATCTCTTAATTTAAATTTTATATAACAATATAGAGACTCCACGTAGACTTTGACCTAAAAACATCATCATGTCTAATGTTAAAAATAAACGTCTCAAAATGACAAGCACCCAGCAAAATATTAGACCCCATAACTTCAGGATTTGACATATAATAGAAACCAAAGGAAAAATGAAAGGTTAGAACATATTGATATTGCAATGAATTCATAATTTTAGTATTGCTAATTATTGGATTTATATTTTTAAATTTAAAAAATAGAGATTAATTAAATATTTTGAATGTAAAAGAAGAGTGACTAAATTCTAAAAGTACGAAGAGTAGAGGGACTTGGTGCATCTTTTAACCAAAATAAAATCCTACTTTTACTGGTTTCACAGCTTTATAAAAACCACTCAAAAAATCATGTCTAGAAAAACCCATAAACACAAACCAAATCAAGATAAAACACCACCTAGACACCATCTTCCCTAACTGTCACTTTAAAAATAAGGCGAGCTAGAGGTTGAAGAAGATCCAAGATCAAATTTGTTTTTTTGAAACTGGAAAAATGAATTGGGTTTTAAGCAAGTGTTTGAATGAATGAATTAAGGAGGATGATGATGTTGAGGCAAGGCAACACAAGGTGTGAAGACTGTGGCAACAAAGCCAAGAAAGAATGTGGGTTCATGAGGTGCCGGACTTGTTGTAGGAGCAAAGGGTATCAGTGCCAAACTCATATCAAAAGCACTTGGGTTCCTGCCTATAGAAGGCATCGAACCCACCCACAGATCTCTCATAACCCTACAAGGCTTAGACAAAATCCTTCTTCAGGTACACACCCATACCTTTGCCTTTTCCATGTATACACATACATAGATCTATTTGTACTGTGTTGAGTGTTGACTGATTGGAACCCTAGCAGCTGTTATATCTTTCTTTTCTTTTTATTGGTTGTCCTTGTTTAGGGTTAGAAGTGGGGAATTTTCCGGCGGAAGTGATTTCTCCGGCGACATTCCAGCGTGTTCGAGTGAGCTCCATGGAAGATGAAGATGATGAATATGCTTATAGGACAAGTGTGAACATTGAAGGACGTGTGTTCAAGGGTCTTCTCTATGATCAAGGCCCTCACCACTCATTAGGCGAAAGCTCCTCTCGAGATCAGACACATTTGCATCAACAGCAGCCGAATCAAATCATTGCAGCTGACCCTCTAACAATGGCTACTACAACTACTACTACTTCGACTACTGTAGAAACTCTTCTTCCCTTCGCGTATGCATCTCCCTTTAATGCTTTCATGTCACCTAGTACGCAGTTTTTCCTCCACCAACCAAAGCCTTAGTAACTGCGTGGGAAGAAGGGGAAAATTGCTTTAGGAAAAATAGAACTTGTTCTTGCAAACTTTACTCACTTTCAGTGAGTTGGAACTCCCATTTCCCTCTGCCTTCTTTGGTTATAGCAGGTGATCGCTTGTATTTGCCCTAATCATATCTAATATTCATCATAGTTTTAAGAAAGAAAAAAAGGTTTAATTATGTCCAGAATCTTTGTAACCATCAGACTGTTGAAATTTAGTCCACTTGTTTTTATTTTTCAGGAATTTAATCCTTATCCTTGTCTGTTTTAAAATTAAACTACAATTCATTAAACTGTGAATGAATTTTCATTAAATATTCAAAATGTACAAAATTTAGTTAACAATAATATCATCAGGTAGATTTTAATTTTTATGTACAAAATAAACACCACAATTAGACCAAATAAAATTTTAAGGACTAATTTTGACATATAAGTTAAGGAAATAATATATTTTAGTATACTCGAACTCATGTCTTCTTACATTAACAATAATATTTATGCCAATCAAACTGAATACTCAATCAATAATTTTTATTTTGAAAGAATTTTAATTTTTAAATTACGATGACTTTTTAACTTTTTGTTGGAATAAAGACGCAATTACACTTACTAAAGGAAAATAACTCTGCCCTTTTGAATGAAAAAAATAGAATATATCATTTCTACTTGGAAAAAGAGTATTACAAAAAGATATTATATAAGAATAAACTTCATCAAATATTAGGTTATTTGTTTAAGATCAAAATTTAGAAGTAAGCAGTATTCGATTCGAATCGAAAAATTAAATAAAAAATTTAAATTTTGAATTAAATAGTTCAAGTTATTTGAGTTAATCGAGTTATTTGGATCAACTCGAATAATAAAATCAAATTTTTCGGTTTAACTCGAATATAAATTACACAATTCGAGTTATCCGAAAATCTGAATAAAAAAAAAGTAAAACTACGTTGTTTTGATAAATGTTTACATTTACTAAAGTTAAAAGTCAATACTATTAAGTTATAAGGCAAAATTCCGTTGTTTTGATAATTGTTTACCCGTTAAATTAAAAAGCAAAACCATTATATTGGTTATGTAATTAAATAATTTTATACTTTGTCTACTAGTTAAATAATCGTTCCATGTAAACGCAACATTGAGTATAAATAATAGGATTTGTTAACTCGACTAGAAATTTTTCTACTCAATTCGATTTGATTCAAACAAAAAATTAAATTGAGTTCGATTGTTAAAATAGGATTCATTAACTCGACTAGCTAGAAATTTTTTGACTCGATTTAACTCGATTCGATCAAATACTCACCCCTAATTAAAGGTGCCAATCCGTCAAAATAATTGGTTTTATTATTTACAAAAAATAAATATTTTATTTGAATTTAATTATGAAAAAGTATAAATATTAATATAAAATTATTTTTATTATTTTTCATTAATAAAGCGAGTTGAATCAAGGTTGAAAAATCTAGTTTAGAACTTGACCTATGTGTTTAGGATAGGATGATTATTAGAACTGGTTAAATAACAATAGACCTATTTATGGATTGAGACACACATCAAAATCTAAAGGCTCATTCAAAATTTGGGAGGTTTGGGATAAAAATAATAGGTCTGGAAAATGGGTTTTGATAAAAAAAAATTAGGCTTGTTTAAAATATGAGTTGAGCTCGAGTCTTGAATAACTTGACCAGTTTTTAAGATAGTAATTTTTATATTATATTATTTATAACACATAGAAATTAAAGATTTAAAAATGTTAAGATGACTATATAAAAAAGTTTAATAAATAAAAAATATATAAAATTAATAAATATTAAATTAAAAATAATATAAATATATTTTAAAAAAATATGGGCTGGTCTAAAATGAGCTCGAGATAGCCATTTACAAATATGGATGGGCTTGGATAAAATTTTAAACTCATATTTCAGACCAAACTTAGACAAACATAAATGTTTTGTTTGTTTACATGTAAAAGACTTTACAGAAAATAATTTTTGTATTTTCTTGTTTCACAGAAAATAGTTTGGTCAAAGGAAAATGAGTTACAAGTCAATGTAAAATATGCCAAAATGACTTATCATTTTGAAAAACGTAAGTCATTTCCGGAAAAGAACTTTTTATAGGTAATTTTATTTTTATATAAAATTTAACTTAAATCAAGCTTAATACTATTATATTATATTGATAATAAAATTTATTTTTAAAATTTTTTAAATAGTATATTTTCAATATTATTAAACATATATATTTAATTATTTATATTTAGTCACATAATAAATTATTATTATAAATAATATAATTTATTATTTTAATAAATTATTTAATATTTTAATAATAAAATTTAAAAATAATAATTTTAAATAATATTCTTCACATATTATTGAAAATATTTAATATTAATATTTTAATAATAAATATTTTGTAGTGTAAAGGTTAAAATATATCATAAGCCTATATACTCTTCACAAAATTTACGGACATTTTAGATTTGAAAATCAAGTTCAATTGTTGACATCGTTAAATTTTTTGTCAATTTTGTTGATGTCACATTTTAAACAAAAATATTCACTTGGTAGTCATGTAACTAAAAATAATATTGTAATAAACCTAAATCTAACAAAATATTTGTAATATATGCTAAAAACAATGTAAAATATAAACTTATAGATATAAAACACACTCAATTAAATAATGAAAAGATAAGAAAATCTCAAATGTATGTCTATTTCATCGAAAACAACTTTTATAGAATATTTTAAAGAAATCATCAAACAACAAAAAATATTTTACATAGATTCATCTAAACACAATAAAATATTCACTTTTCTAAAAATATAAATCATTTTCCAAAAACTATTTTCAGTAAAACAAATAGATTGAAAATATTTTGATATCATGTATAAACCCAACTCAACCTAACCCATTAAGACCTTTAACAAAAAAAAAATATACTGAACTAAAATAATAACAAAATCTTTGCGCTTTGCACTCTTTTTATTATGAATAATGTTTATTAACTTTGCTAACATCTAGGTGACAATTCATGTGTCTATCATATTTGGAATTAATTAATTTTTAAAATAAAATATTACAAAAATATTTTTATAATTTTAATAGATTTCTAAAACACTCTTAATATTTTTTATTTTGTAAAAAATATTTTTTATATTTTAATTTTTTTAAAATTAATTAATTACCAATATGACGTCCATGTTGCAATATACGTATATGCCACATTAGCAAAGTTAGCAAACATTAACTTTTCTATCTATTTTGGAGTGAATTGACAAACAACACAAGTTAAAATGTTAAAAGAGATGAAAAATTAAATAAAGGACTAAAATGATTTTTTTAAAATTGGAGAGTTAAATAAATGTTTATGCCAAAATAATTATCTTTCCTTTTCTATGGGTAAAACTGGGCACATCAATCCGTACGGGATAAGATTTTTATATTTTAAGTCTTCTTAATTATTGTTTTTATTGAATATATTAAGAAATAAAACACAATAAGGAAGTTAGATTATTGAATCTAATTAATAATTATACATATTTATTTACTTATGAATTATATTTGTATTAATATACAATATATATTTTACGTTCAATGCTCTCAGTAATTATAATCATTGAGATTTGAAATTTTATCTAATTAAAAAAATAATTGATAATATTATTAATTAATTTTAATTAAATCTGAATATGTACTATCAATTGAATATTAATTTTAAATCAATCCTTTAAATATCAAAATCTTACATATTTAAATATCATGTATTAATTTAAATTTTAAATTAAACAAAGGGACTAAATTTTAAAAGTTTAAAGAGTACGAGGATTGATTAGCTATTGAGCGCACTACTAACCATTTCATTCAGTGTGTGAATAACGGGCCATCAAGTCCAGCTTCCGTACCCTAAGACTCGAAAATTTGAATGTTTACAAGAGAGCCCAAATATAAGCTCATTAGCCCACATCAATTATGGCGCGAAAATCATCGATGATTTCCCGCCTAATGAGATCCCCTTTTTCCCCATCAATGAGGCAGTACCGTTTGCATTTCTCACTTCAGTATCAGAGAAAAATCTTTCCGTTAATCTTTGCCTCTGTTCTTTCTCGTAGCCATGGCTTCCGATTCTTCTCCCGCTAATTTCAATAATGGTAATTCTCGTTCTCTCTTCGCAATTTACAGGGTTCTTTTGTTTTGAAGTTATTTTTGAATCTAAGTTTTTTTTTTTTGCTTTTCAGGTCCTTCCTCTCCTGATGATTCCTTCTCCAGCCCCATAGCTAACACCTCTTCCCCAGCTCATCGTCGCCGGCGTGGCCGCCGTCAAGCCTCCACTCCTTCATCCGCTGCCGCAACTCCACCTCCAAACCCTTCTCGTTTCGCCAACTCGGCATCTACCCCAACCCCAGCTCGTTCCACCAGGCGTGGTCGTCGCCCAGGCCCAGCCACGTCCCCATCTCCCGCTGTCGCTGCCACTCCATCCTCCACCGACGATTTCTCGATGCCCTCTTCCGAGGGGGGCGAGGATATGGAGGAGGCGACCCCAACCTTTGTTTGGGGTACCAATATTAGTGTCCAAGACGTGAAAAATGCAATCCAGATGTTCATCAAGCATTTCAGGGATCCCCAAGAATTAAGCAATGATATCTACGGGGAAGGAAAGTTTACGAGGTTGATACATAGAGTTCTTGAAGTAGAAGGAGAGTGGATTGACGTTGATGCTCATGATGTTTTTAATTATGACTCTGATCTGTATAACAAAATGATGAGGTATCCCCTTGAGGTTTTAGCCATTTTCGACATCGTTTTGATGGACATTGTTAGTGTGATTAATCCTTTGTTTGATAAACACGTTCAAGTTCGGATTCATAATCTGAAGAGCTCTACTTCCATGAGAAATCTCAACCCATCTGGTCAGTTTTCTTTTTTTTTTTCCCCTTAGGTTATTCTTTTTTGTTTTTCCGTGTGTGTTGGATTGATTTGGGGTTTATATGTTTGAATGGTTTAGATATTGAGAAGATGGTGTCACTAAAGGGGATGGTAATTCGATGTAGTTCGATAATTCCTGAGATTAGGGAAGCAGTGTTTAGGTGTATTGTTTGTGGGTACCATTCTGAGCCTGTTGTTGTGGATAGAGGTAAGTGTCTTTTGTTATGTTCTTTTTTCAAGTTTGATTTTTGGAGTAATGTTGGTAATGGATTTGTTTGCTGTCCTTGATGCTATAAGGTCGAATTAGTGAGCCTACTTCCTGCTTGAAGCAAGAGTGTCTTGCCAAGAACTCAATGGCATTGGTTCATAATAGATGCAGGTAACTACATGTTTAAATTTCAGTAGGTTTTACTGTAAGTGAACTTGCTTAGTTGTAGTAATGTTAGGACCTGATTAAATGTTTAATTTATTGTTTTATAGGTGTATTTAGTACAATTGAGTTCATTTTAACTTGATGCTTACTTTGGCATCAAACTTTTATGCTTACTTGAGTTATTATGAGACCAAAGTTAATTGGTTCTATTTCCCAAACATCAGGTTTGCTGATAAGCAGATTGTGAGGCTCCAGGAGACACCAGATGAGATTCCAGAAGGAGGGACACCACACACAGTGAGCTTGTTGATGCATGATAAGCTGGTGGATGCTGGAAAACCTGGGGACAGGGTTGAGGTTAGACACTTGTCAGATCATGTTCTGTGATCGCAAGTAGCCTGGCAGTTTCATTTGTTTGCTTAATGTTCTTGTATATTTCTCTAGGTCACTGGCATTTACAGGGCTATGAGTGTCAGAGTTGGGCCTACACAAAGAACTGTGAAATCACTGTTCAAGGCACGTGTTCTCTAATGCTTTTATTAGATTTATAGAACTCTAAGCATTTCAATAAAGTTTTGTTTTGATTTTCCTTTGCTTGCAGACATACATTGATTGCCTTCACATCAAGAAAACTGATAAGTCAAGAATGACGGCTGAGGACCCTATGGAAGTTGATAAGGGGTCACAAAGGGTTGATGATGATGTCCAGTTTGATGAAGACAAGGTCTGATTGATAGCTTATCCTTCTCTCACAAAATTCAGTTATATTGGCTACTTGTCTCATGACCTTTTTTGAACTGCAGGTGGAAGAGTTAAAAGAGTTATCCAAACAACCAGATATATATGAAAGATTAACAAGGTCATTGGCACCAAACATTTGGGAGCTGGATGATGTTAAGAAAGGTCTTCTTTGCCAGGTATTGTTTGTCGTATTAGACATTCATATTTGCTCAGATACTAATAGCTAGTTATTTGCCTTCATTGTAGCTTTTTGGCGGGAATGCTCTGAAATTGCTATCTGGTGCTAGCTTCCGTGGTGACGTTAATATCCTTCTGGTTGGTGATCCTGGAACCAGCAAGTCCCAGCTACTCCAATACATACACAAGCTTGCTCCACGTGGCATTTATACCAGTGGAAGGGGGAGCTCTGCTGTTGGATTGACTGCTTATGTTGCTAAGGACCCTGAAACAGGGGAAACTGTATGATATGCTTTTCTTGTTTACCTTGGTATTAATTGGAATATTGGAAATTGATGATTGATTTTCATTTAATTTTGAATAATCTCCAGGTTTTGGAGAGTGGAGCCCTTGTTCTGAGTGACAGAGGCATCTGTTGTATTGATGAATTTGATAAAATGTCTGATAATGCAAGGAGCATGCTGCATGAGGTCGGTTATGCTTTGCCTTTCTTATTCCCTGTTATGACATGATATGTGCATTGCTCCAATGCTGAAGATAAGAAAATTGTAGATGCTAAGAGTGCTTAAAATCCCAAGTCTTGCAGTTCTAAATATTAGGCTATCTTCAATTTTGCATTATTAAGTTGTTATGTGCTTTCTTCTCTTGGGAGTAGTATTTCACCAGAATGAGGTGTCAAATATTTAAACTCAGGACTTAAACACTTTCCATGTTCTAGCCATTTGTTTTCTTCTTATACTTGCTATTAAAGTTGACAACTGTTGATTCACTGGGCTTCAATTTTCCAGGTAATGGAACAACAGACTGTTTCAATAGCAAAAGCTGGTATAATTGCATCTCTTAATGCAAGGACTTCAGTCTTGGCTTGCGCAAATCCTAGTGGTTCACGCTATAATCCGCGTTTGTCTGTGATTGACAACATACACCTGCCTCCAACCTTGCTGTCCAGGTAAAGATAATGCCTGCCAGCTACCAAGTGCTGTGCAGCTTTATGGTTTAGCAGGTTTAGAGGTCTTTTATACCATATTTAATTTTTATCTGGGCTAAAGGTTTTTAATGCTATTGTATAAGTATTGCCTTGCCTGTGTTTCTTAATTTAGATGCTTAAAACGGTATATCTAGTTTCAAATGTTATTGAAAGTGCTATATTAATAGTCTGTGGTGCTTATTGGCACTGTCTAGAAATTGATATGATATTGCTTGAAAAGTACAGGACCATTATTATGCATTTTACAATTCCATCTATTTGGTATTTGTTTCCCAGATTTGATTTAATCTACTTGATTCTCGACAAGGCTGACGAGCAGACAGATAGGCGTTTAGCTAAGCATATTGTTTCTTTACATTTTGAGGACACAGAGGTTTGGCGAACTCTTACGCTCTACCATGTTTAGGATTTCTTTTTCCTGTGGTTTTTCAATGTAATCCCTTGCCTCTATTTGCAGATTGCTGAGCATGATGTCATAGATCTTGCTACATTAACAGCATATGTGAGCTATGCTCGCAAGAATATTCACCCAAAATTATCTGATGAAGCTGCTGAAGAGCTAACCCGAGGATATGTCGAAATGAGGAAAAGAGGAAATTTCCCAGGCAGCAGTAAAAAGGTAAAATGCATTTACTTTTTGTCTCCCCCATTCTTTTCTTTGTTAGTATTTTTTCTGTGTAATCATTGATTGCTAGATAGATACAACCCTGAATTGATTTATTATGGATTAAGTACATGATCTAAGGCATACCAGCTTGCTAACTTTTTTCAACCCTTCTTCTGTGTTTTGATATGTCAACAGGTCATCACAGCAACACCAAGGCAAATTGAGAGTCTGATACGCCTTAGTGAAGCCTTGGCTCGTATTCGATTCTCGGAAACAGTTAGTCAGCTTAGATTTATCTTAACATCTAAATTGATTTCACTATGAACAGAATAATGACAACCCATTCTGATGTTTGTAGGTTGAAATGCGAGATGTAACTGAGGCATTCCGGCTTCTGGAAGTTGCTATGCAGCAATCAGCAACTGATCACTCCACAGGTAATGTTTCAGCCATTGTTCTTTATTGTGAATTCGTTTTCCCCATAAGAACAATCTAATGAATCCTTCCATTTTTTTTCCGTTTGTTCCTTTCTCTTTAAAGGAACTATTGATATGGATCTTATCACCACTGGAGTTTCTGCAAGTGAAAGGATGAGGAGGGAGAGTGTGTTATCAGCAACACGCAACATAATAATGGATAAGCTGCAACTTGGGGGACCATCAATACGATTGCTAGAGGTAAGCTGGTTCAGTATATTTAAAGTTGGAAGATTTCATTTAGTCCCCAAAATTATCTTATTGGTCACATTGCTTGATTAATCCTGCAGTTACTGGATGAAATGAAGAAGCAAAACTCTGGCACTGAAATTCACCTTCATGATGTGAGAATCCAAGCCTCTTTCTTGCACACTCCATTAAAAATGAATATGATCAAACTGATGAAAAACCCTTTTTTGTCATTTGTCTTTATTTGGCCAATTCAGCTAAGAACTGCAGTTGCAACTCTAGCCAGTGAGGGATTTGTTGTACTTCATGGTGACAGCGTGAAGAGAATGTGAAAATGTGAAAGCTACAAAAAAGACCGAAACTATCAAAGTCGAACGAAATAGCCAGCCAATGTGCTAACCACTGGAAATGCTGCCTTGTGACTTCCGAGATACCCTCTGCGAAAGACATTTACTCTTAAGGTATCCCTTAGCCTGTGGTGGACTTAAAGAAGAGAATTGAGTGTTAGGTATGTCATTTAATTAGTTGATTGTGACATGTATCATATCCTTACCAGCTGCTAGTGTAATACCAGAGCTTATTCTTTTCCATGTCTCTCTTCTTTTAAGATGTCTAACTTAATGTTTTTAAACGATAACAATTAAGTGGTACTAAGTGCAAAGGGTGTTTAATTTCCTTTTCATTGGGTACATCTAGAGAGGCTTTTATGAGTGGATTAGATTGAATGAGAAAAAAGTTTGTTCTCGAGGGTACGCGATATGGTGAAAACCTAATCCAGAATTTTAGGTTCAACATAGGCAGATGGTATATGGCTCAACTGTACTAGCTTTACAATACTTTAGATAGCTAGAAATTTACCAAATGCTTTAAGTGCCATTTTAAATTATATTGATATGATAAATAAATGAGGGAAGTGGTTAAATTTTAAATTGTGATCTCTTAAAATAAAAAATCCATTTTGGGTTTTTCGATTAGGATGATTTAAGTTAAAATTTGAAATATTTAAATAATTATTCTTAATGCGATTAATAAGGAGTTTAGAGATCAAATTAATATTTGAATTTAAATTAGTTTTATCATATTGGATGTGGATAAAATTGAATTTATTGAGGTTTATAAAAATAATCATTTTACGCAATACAAGACTATCTTCATCCCAAAAGCTTTGTTATTGAATTTTGCTGGTCTAATTGCATCCAACTTGGCTTGAATTGACAAATTTTTGAAAATGGAATAATTGTGATTATTTCTGCAAATATTATCAGATTTTTCATGAAAAAATTTTGAAGAATGAGAAGTTCTTTCTATGAATTGAAAATCATAATTGTAAATATTTAAATTTTAGATAATTTCTTTATAAAAAACTCATTAAATAGCATTATAATCAACCTTTTCTATTTTTTTAAACCGATTATATTCATTAAATTGATTAAGGGCTTAGTTAAAATGAGAAGTGGGTTGATTATTGAAATTCAAAATTAAATCGGATTTAAGCTGTTTAATATATGTTTTTAATTATTCTAAATATATTGTGTATAAGTTAAATATATATTATTTTTAATTTATGTCAAACAAGAAAAAAATCAATTAATCAACTTAAAATTAAATTGATTCAAATAAATCAATTAAAAACAATATTGATTATTATTATTGAAAGTTGATCAATTAAATCAATGTATAAAAGCCAAACAAACAACTGATTTTTGAACCCCTACCATCAAATATATTTAGGTCTAAATATTAAAAAACTCACTTAAAGTAATTAAAAATCAATTAAGTTATTTGATTGAAAATTGTAATTAATTAAGTCCTTGAGATATAATTTTTCATTAGAACCATTAATGAGCCATTGAATGATAATGTAGTAGTAATAGACATAGAGGAAATGATAGATATGGTAGCTGACATAGTATTTCATGTGAAAAATTGTCTGACATAGAGAGCTTTATTTACTTTTTAATTATTTATTAATGGCTTAATTGATTTTTAATTATTTCATTAAGATTTAATTGATTTTAATTACTTTTTGATTAAGTTTAAAACTATTGAAATATTATAACAAGTTTAGAAATTTATTAAAAATGCAGAAAATTATAATTTATTAAAAAGGCTAAAGGGTGGTTAAAGTTCATAAGCTTTTTCAAGAAAATCAATCAAGCCCTATAATTATTTTTGGTACTTAATTGAGTTTTTGAACATAAAAAATTCAATTAATAAAGTCCTTTGACTACTCAAGAGCAAAGACAACTATTATGGGGTTATTTTCGTCACATGGCACATCAGGATTGTGTCATGCGGTGAAATTAGACCCGTTCATGGGTTTGGTCATCTAACTCGAAGATTTATCTAAAACGTAAAAAATTTGAGTAAAAATATAAGTCCGAAAAATGCGCTTGAAAAAAAAATAAAACGAGCCTAATTTTCTTACCCAAACTCATTTTTCGAGTTTAGTATTTTGCCCAAACCCTCTCAAACTTTGAGCAGACCTTCGAGTCTAGATGGATAACCCGACCATAAACAGGTGTATTCGTGACTCAGAAAACCAACTCAACTATTTTCAGTTAATTTACTAGATTAATTACAGTTTTCAATTTTAAAATTAATTAAAATTTAATTATTTTTACAGGGTTATTTTAGCCTGGCCATATACTTATTCCCATTCTAATTTTCAACGATAATTTTTACAGGGATTTTTTTAGCATGATCATATATTTATTTCCATTTCAAGTTTCAACCAATAACCATCACCTGGCAGTAAAATGTTAGGATTAACTTTTTACAGAAAAAAAAACAGAAGAAAAGGAATCTTAAGACAACTAGAACGGTAAAAAAGGAAAAGGCTTACGTGGAAGATTGTGGTAGTAAGGAAGTAGAGGACGAAATCTCTACAATCTACAAACGCCATCTCCCGGTTTCCTTAATTTTTTTTTCCCCGTGACCGTATTTTTCTTTGGCTTTTACTACGCGCTGAATTATTTGAACTCCACAAACCAAATCCAAAAGCAAAAATTACTCTCTCTCTCGAGAGATCCATCTCGCTCTGCTTTTTCTCGTGTGATCGGAAAAAAAATCAACAGTCATCTAACGGAGTTGGAACTCGATGGGAGACCGTGGAGGAGGATGCTGCCCTCCGATGGATCTGTTCCGTTCGGAGGCGATGCAATTGGTCCAGCTCATTATCCCCATGGAGTCCGCTCACCTCACCGTGTCTTACCTCGGCGACCTCGGTCTCATTCAATTCAAAGATGTCTGTACACTTGTCTTTTTACTTGTCCGACACTTCTTCATGCTTTGTCTTTTGATGGATGCTCAGTTGCTATCGAAATCTGTACTCTCTCTTTGTTCTACTTCGGAATTGAACCGGATTATCGGTGCTTGAGTCTTTTATTTTAGTTCATGGCAGCCCTAGACTTGAACTATGTGCTGGAAATTCTTTGTGGTTGAGATCGGTTTATCGGATTTTTTAATGATTGCTACTGCTAGGGTTTTTGTTTTATGCATCAATTTCTTTCTTTTTCTACTTTCTTTTAAATAAATTTTCATGAGAAGATAGTTTTATTTTGACTTTTCTTTCAAGATTTGATGGATCAATCGGTGGAGATTTAGGACTGATTTTTTTTTTTTTTTAAAATTATGATATTTTGCAGCTCAATTCGGATAAGAGTCCATTTCAGCGAACTTATGCTGCTCAGGTATTTTCTTTGCTGCTTTTCAGTAGTATGTTTGATATATTCGCAATTAACACATTGTGATGCTGCTCGTTCTTTCTTTTGCTTCTACTTTAAAGAGCTACACTGTCGGGAATTTTATGCTAGTAGAAGTTTCACTGGCTCAAAAATGTTGGCAATAAATAATATTAGATCTCTTGAACCAAATCTACTGCATCACCTAACCAAAATGTCAGTTTGATGTGTTGCATGCACTATATAGCATATGCTGGTGTTCAAGGAAGTCCTAGAAGAGTTCAACTGATGTTTTAGGATCTCAAATGATGGATGTTTGTTTGAGACAGCGAATCTTATCCCACTGCCTTTCTATTGTATTCGAAGTACTACAGTTATTTGAAAAAACAATGTTTATCATGCTATATTTTGTTCCCATAATTCCTCCACCTCCCCATCGCATTTTTGGTCATTGTTTGTTAACATCTTTTTCTCATGAAGATTAAAAGATGCGGAGAGATGGCACGCAAGTTACGTTTTTTCAAGGAGCAAATGCTAAAAGCGGGCTTCTCCCCTTCAGCAAAATCTTTGGGAGAAACTAATATTGGTTTTGATGACTTAGAGGTACAGCATCTATTATCTAGAAATGTTTTGTTTTGTTTTATTTTATTTTTTGGTACGACATCTATTACGTAGAATGTTTAATTTTCTTTTTCTTTTTTTAAATTGAAATCAATTTTTTTTGTTATGTTTTAGGTGAAACTTGGAGAACTTGAGGCGGAACTGGTTGAAATGAATGCAAATGGTGACAAATTGCAACGTGGTTATAATGAGCTGCTTGAGTATAAGCTTGTTTTGCAAAAGGTATGCTTTGTTTGCTGCCCTAATCAGATGGCTTTGGTGATGGATCACTTCCTTGTTACTACTATTGTTTTTACATCTTGAGAAACAGTAACACACATGTGGTCATTGAAGTTGCTAATTTTTGCAGTAAGGTTATATATGTATGGATGAGTAAAACAATTCATAGTTGAGACACTGAGCTACTAATTGGATAGTCTATAAACAATGTTTTTTCATATTCTCTTTAGATAAAAAGTTAATTTGATTCTGTAGTTTTTATGTTATATTATGTTCTTGTTATATCTTACTGGTGTTGAATGTTAACTTACTCTTATTTGTACATCAAGTATTTTTCTCAAAATAATTTTCACTATCTCTACAATCAAGTGGATATCTCTTTTTAAAGTTTCATTTGCTTTCAGCTTGTAACGCTTTATAATTATTGCATAAAATGCTAACTTGTTTTTCTATTTAGGCTGGTGAGTTTTTTACTTCTGCTCAACGCAGTGCTACAGCTCAGCAGAGAGAAATGGAATCACAGCAAATGGGTGATCAAACCCTAGAAACTCCTTTATTGCGTGAGCAAGTATAGCACCATCTTTCTTTCAGTATCCTCTACTGTCTACTTATCTATCTATAATGTCATACCTTCACTTATAAAAATCTCCCTGTTATTTGTAGGAAACCACAACAGATTTATCAAAGCAAGTGAAATTGGGGTTTATTACTGGTCTTGTTCCTAGGGAAAAATCTATGGCATTTGAGAGGATTTTATTTCGTGCAACCAGGGGTAATGTGTTCCTCAAGCAGGTTCCTGCAGAGGAACCCATCACCGATCCTGTTTCTGGAGAGAAGGTGAAAATTATTTTTATGGCACAAATGATATATTTGAAGTATTTGCATCACAACATGCTGATGGATATCACACACTGCACATGAAAGAATGTTTCTTATATTTTTATGTTACTCAAATGTGCAAAGTCTTTATCATGTTGTCTAGACAATTAATTATTTATTTCAATACCTTAGGCTTTTTGTTGTGAAAGAGTATCGAACAAAGTTCTTGTGCAGGCAACGTGCCATTTATTTGAAGAGCTTAGATTTTATGTTCTGAAACAGTATCAAACAAAGAATTTATTGCTTTTATTCATGACCATAACCACAGACTATCTCAATGCTGAAATCTCAATGCTGAAAGAACTGATCTTAGTATAGGGTGATAGTGTATATGTATATTGTAATTTTTCATATAGACCCAGCTAAAATTTTAATAAATTTCTGATTGATCCAATTGTTGGTTTTTTAGTTTGGATTGTTTACTGGTTTCTCTTCTTGATGTATATTAAAACTTATTTAATTATTCTTGTAATTTTACTCTTGTATGTTAATGTGTCATTTGTCTTCATCTTTTAGAAGAAAAAGATAAATAATATTAAACCTAGTAAGAATGAAGTGAAACCCAGCTGGACTCATAAAATTCATGGATGATCACAATGCAGATATAAATTAACATCTCATGCCATTGATTTGCTTCTAAATAAAGTAATGTGATACTATTTCCTTTATATTTTTCTAAACTAAGAACTTTTGCATTTGACATAGAAGTGTTTTCTTCAATAAACATGTATAAAAATATTGTGTAACAAAACAGAAGTTGAAATATGACTCCATTTGTATTTTTTTTATCTACACCACTAGATGTGTTTCCATGTTCATTAATATGAGCATGTATGCAAATAGCAAAGAATCAGCTGGAAATGTTAAAGCTGAGTTAATTTTCTAGTTTATGAGAACAATACAACTCTTGGTGTATGATTTATTGCGTAATCCACTCAGGTCATGCTTATGTGTGTTGTTTAGGTGAGCTTAGCATTCTGAATTATGGACTTGTGAAGAGTATATCATTGTCTAATCTTGTACCAAGTTTTCTGTTGTATTTGATTTGAATGTTAATGTGCAGATGGAGAAAAATGTATTTGTGGTTTTCTACTCTGGAGAAAGGGCAAAAAACAAAATTCTCAAGATATGTGAAGCTTTTGGTGCTAATCGTTATCCTTTTGCTGAGGACCTAGGCAAACAAGCTCTCATGATTACCGAGGTATGGATTATTATTATTTATTTAAACTATCACTCTGTTGTATTTTCTTAATGGTTTGGCAGACTGCTGCTTGCTTGTATAATTTTTTTGTTCCTGTAGGACATCCCAGGCTGTCCAGTTCTGTATTAAGTAGAATTTCTGAATATGCCTGTATCCTAAATCTTTTCTTCCACAGACCACTCTTTCAATATTACTTCTTGACGAAGAACATCCACTCCTCCCCTCTTGTTCCAATTATTTTGATGCATCATGGGAACTCGAATCTTTTTTGCATTTCAGGTTTCTGGAAGAATTTCAGAGCTAAAAACCACCATAGATGCTGGATTGCTTCAACGGGACAATCTATTGCGGACTATTGGAGATCAGTTTGAGCAATGGAACCTTAAGGTCTGTTTGAACTTTAAATAATGTTACTTGATGGTCATCTTTTATCAGCTTTTTATAGATTATGTAACATATGCTTATATTTTCCTCTTGCACATGAGATGCATTGAGGACTGATGTTCTAAATTGTCGAGATTAAGTTCAGTGAGTAAACCATATTTTCTTTAATTCCTGAAGGTGAAAACAGAGAAATCAATCTATCACACTCTGAACATGCTTAGCCTTGACGTAACAAAGAAATGTCTTGTGGCTGAGGGATGGAGTCCTGTTTTTGCCACAAAACAGGTATTAGCTTTCTGCCACTTGTGCTTTACATTTCCATAGATGTTTCTTTTATATATGTAGTAGATTAATTATGTATAAGTTTGCAATTTTATGGTGCAGATTCAGGAGGCACTGCAGAGGGCTGCATTTGATTCCAACTCTCAAGTTGGAGCCATTTTCCAGGTTTTACATACAAGAGAATCACCACCTACCTACTTCCGCACAAATAAATTTACTTCTGCTTTTCAGGAAATTGTTGATGCCTATGGGTAAGTTCACAGTAAGACTGAACTTATATTGTGTTTTAGAGCAAAAAGAAAACCAGATATCCATCATAAATGATGCCCATATGTGCTGAGTCTGTGTCTGTTTATCCTAATAGACTTATACATACACTTTTTAGGCATTTTCTTTATATTGATTTGGCCTTTTATTATTTGCTTATATATAGGATGCTTGTCCAAGCTAAATATGAGCATTGATGTCCTTTAAGCTAGGGAATTAGGAGCTTACATTTTATCTGTTGCTTTCCACTGTAATTCAATGCAATGATATTCGGAAGAGATAAGATTTAGAGTACAGCTTGTTCTTATTAAGGAGGTACTAGTAATGACTTGATTAATAAATTATTGGTTGCCTATCTGCATACGTCAGAAAATAGATATTATGGCATAAGTGCTCTTCCTATTTCATTCCTGAAGAAGAGAGTGAACAGTATTCTTTTCTGTGTTATTTGACCTATACTTGTACTATTGTACATGTTATATTCTTGTTATGTATCCAGTTTTTATTTCCTATTGGTAAATTCACCTTATAATAGGGCTCCTGCACTGGTTTCCTTTTTGGGAGTATGTGTTTTGTCTGTATGTTCTGCATTAATATCCTTGCTGATTTAATTGCAGGGTGGCAAAGTATCAAGAAGCAAATCCCGGTGTATACACTATTGTTACATTTCCTTTTCTTTTTGCTGTCATGTTTGGTGATTGGGGGCATGGAATATGCTTATTACTTGCAACATTATATTTTATTGTCCGGGAAAAGAAACTTTCTAGTCAGGTAATCTCTTGTGGTACATTAAAGAAAGGAAAAAAAATTGAGGGCACTTACTCCTCCATTCTGTTTTTTCTTGAAGTTATAGAAAGAAGAAATATATTTTTAATTGTACCTCCGTAAGATAATGACTTGGAAAGCCCTTTGTCCCATTGAATTTGGACAAAATAGTTTCAAGTTTAATCTTCTGCTTTGAGATTTGTTTTACGTTTTGTTGGTGTAAGAGTTCTGTATGTTTCTCAGTCTCATCAATGATTAAATGCTGAATCTACAAGATTTCTATACGATTTAGTTGGGGTACAAATGTCATTAACCATCTCTTAATTTCATCTTAAATTTGCTAATATGGTAAATAAACACAACATGGCATTATACTGCATGAACTTTTTTGCTTTATTTTGTTAACAACAGAGATTGGTAAGGGTCACATTGATGTGTACCGTGAACATCATCATATCATAGAATTTGTGGTAACATGACCTTGCCTTGTCTGAGCTTTTGGTTTGAAGGGTTACTTCCAAGATAGAAGGACCTGTTAGTTTTCCCTGTTTGTGATTGTTATCTTTATTGGTCTATTGTCTCTGTGGGTGGAACCTAAGTGAATTATAATTCTTGGAATCTGCAGAAGCTTGGAGATATCACAGAAATGACTTTTGGTGGTCGTTATGTGATTATGATGATGTCACTCTTCTCTATTTATACTGGTTTGGTCTATAATGAATTCTTCTCTGTGCCCTTTGAATTATTTGGTCGCTCAGCTTATGCTTGCCGCGATCTCTCTTGCCGGTATTTCACTTACACTTCTGATGATACCAAATGTTTTAGAAACCTCCTATTATGGTATAAGTCCTTTGTAACAGCTTTTTGACTGCTTTTTATCCAGAGATGCGACTACTGTTGGTTTGATTAAGGTTCGCGACACTTACCCCTTTGGAGTGGATCCTGCATGGCATGGTAGCCGTAGTGAGCTGCCATTCCTGAACTCTCTGAAGATGAAAATGTCAATCCTTCTTGGGGTGGCTCAGATGAACCTTGGAATTATTTTGAGTTACTTCAATGCAATATTCTTTCGTAATAGTCTGAACGTCTGGTAAGACTGATATGCCAATCAAGATCTTAGCTTTTCCATTTTCTAGGGATTTTGACGTGACTGCTAACTGAAAGCTTGTCTTTGCTCATTTGCTACTCAGGTTCCAATTTATTCCCCAGATGATATTTCTGAACAGTCTGTTTGGCTATCTATCATTCCTTATCATTGTGAAATGGTGCACTGGTTCACAAGCTGATTTGTACCACATATTGATATACATGTTCCTGAGTCCTACTGATGAGCTGGGTGAAAATCAGCTTTTTCCTGGCCAAAAGATAACTCAGGTTATTTCTCGTACTTTTTTAAAATAATAATAATATCATTCATTGGAGGGATTTTCATCTAACTTGGTATTCTTGTGCATTTCTTTCCAGCAAGTGCTGTTATTGCTTGCCCTGGTTTCTGTGCCATGGATGCTATTACCAAAGCCTTTTCTTCTAAAGAGACAACACGAAAATGTATTTATGCTCAACTTTCTCGATTTCTTGTTGAACATAATTTAAGTTTTATTTTCATCCTTGTCCCATCACTTATTATATGCACTTTTTTCTCAGAGGCACCAAGGCCAATCCTACGCACCACTCGAAAGCACAGATGAAACTCTCCTTTCAGTGGCAAATAATGATTCCCATGGTCATGACCATGAGGAATTTGAGTTTAGTGAAGTCTTTGTGCATCAACTGATCCATACCATAGAGTTTGTGCTTGGTGCAGTTTCAAATACAGCTTCATACCTTCGTTTATGGGCCCTCAGGTATGTCATTAGTAACTTAATTGATGCTGAGGCTTCACTTGGTTTTGCTTGAAGTAACACTGTCTCTAAATTTTACTTTCTGCTTTGAGTTTCAAAAAGATCTTACCTTTTGATGAGTCTCGTTTTGTCAATTCTGATTCAAATCTGAAAATCTGACTTGATCAATTGGAACCAAACCCGACATAATCTGAGTTTACCATAGAAGTCAACAATCCAAATCCGTCAGACACGAATCCAAGTTAATCCAAACCTGAAATGATGTGAACCTAAAGTTACCATAGCTTAGAATGATCCAGATTTGTAATGACGCAACCCAAAAAAATCGAGCCTCAAACATGAAATACCTGAACCCAGAACAACCTGAATTTGAAATGGCCCAAATCCTAAATGCTCTGAACTCGAAATTGACCCAAACCTGAATGACCTGGAGTCAAAATTGACCCAAACTGAAGTGACCCAGATCAAAACTTAACCCATTACGCTCGATTGACAGGTTTAGTGTGTTCTAAAAATGTTTTTTTATATTTATTTTATTTTATCAATGTTGTCTGATTTAAGTAAAGCCTAACTGCAAACTGCACCATGTTTGTTCATTCTTTTTGCAGTCTTGCTCACTCAGAGTTGTCAGTTGTGTTCTACGAGAAGGTTCTTCTTCTTGCTTGGGGGTATGTCTTGCACATTTTCCATGCTTACGAATTCAACCCAGATACATATATAGGCACTTTGTATCTTATGATATCATATTGCTCTTATGATTCCATCCATTTCTTCTTTTACATTCTAAGTGTTCTCCGAGTCTATAGATCTAAAGGCATATACATGATGATATTGCCATTTTTGCTTGCTGCAGCTATAACAATATAATCATCCTCATTGTCGGCATAATCGTCTTTATTTTCGCAACTGTCGGTGTGTTGCTAATTATGGAGACCCTCAGTGCTTTCCTACATGCTTTGCGACTTCACTGGGTTGAATTCCAGAACAAATTCTACGAGGGAGATGGTTACAAGTTCTATCCATTTTCATTCGCATTACTCGATGATGAGGATGATTGATGCGATGCACCGAATCGAATACAAAAGAATGTATGTTGAATGGACTTGAGCGTGGATAGGTAAGAAGTTATGTTGATTTTTTCATTTAAACATGACGAAAATTGGGAATATAGATGTACCCTATATAGTTGGAGTTGAGGAGGCTTGTATTAAAGTCGCCTAAGGACACACTGCTTCTTTACCCCTCCAGTTGATAAATAGTTTGTTATTGGAAGCAATAAATGGCCTACTGCTTGGGCTGGTATTTATATGTGGTATTCAGCTTTGTATGAAATGATCCTTGATTTAATTTATTTTTCTATTTAAATTTTATGAAATTTTAGTTGCTTTGGTTGTATCAACTAGACATCATGTCTTTTGAGAAATTATATTTTATGGAAAATATAGTATATGAATTTTTTAAAAAATATAGATAAATTTGAAAAGATATGTAGTATCGTCATATAACAAAAGCAAGAGATAAATTTTAAAATTATATATAAATTATGGTTTTAATGTGTAATTTTATACTCAAATCAAATTATCATAAATTAACAACATAATTATTAATATGATATTATTTCATGTTTATATTGTACACAAATAATTATATTTATTTCATATAAAAATAAATTATTTTATTTATTTATTCAAATGTGTATGATTGAATTAAAATTAAAATTTTATGTATATATGTGAATTACAGTCAAAGTTTTATATGTATAATTGCACTAAAGTTTATGTATTAATTTGTATATTGAATCAAAATTTATATATAATTTTGAGATTTATCTCTATTACAAGAGTTAACATGAAATGTTATCTCTGCCAATAAAATTTTGGAAAATTTGACAAAAAATAAGCTTTGGGGTCATGAATACCTAAGTTCAAGACTCATATGCATAATTATATACATGTTCATGATCAGTTTTAGTCTATATTGTTCCGGTTCCTGCCTGTGAATTGAAGTTCAATTAGTAAGTTCTAGTCTATATTGTTCTAACTTTTAATCTATTTCCAATTATTTGATTTTACATTTTATTCCATTTGTTAGTCCATCTATATGTTATTTGCACTTTAATTGTACTTGTAACCTTTAAAATTAATTGTTAGAATTAAGTGACCCAAATTCTTATTTAAATAAAATATGATGGAAAATAAAATAAAAGTAAAATCCATATAGAACTAGACTTCTTTTATTTTATTTTAGAATAAGGTTTTAAACCTTATTAAACTCCATCTATTTTATATTGATTAGGATAAGGTGTTTCAATCCTACTAGAATATGGCTTTGCAAGCCTATAAATAGACATAGTCTATTCCTCTTGTATTTGAGTAAAAATTTTTCGACATAGTGAATTTTCTTCTCCTCTGCTCGTGGTTTTTTTCCGAAAGGGTTTCCACGTAAAATTTATGTGTTCTTTATTTTTATTTATTTTATTCTATTTTATTTTTCACAAATTGGTATCGAGCTTAGGGTTATTCATCTCGATCACGGTAATGGCGTCTTTGAAGTATGAAATTCATTGTTGGATCGCAACACCGATTTGCGTTGTGGCAAATTAAGATGCAAGCGGTTCTTGCACAAATGGATCTAGAGGATGCCCTGCTAGGATAGATAAGATGCCTTCGACATTAATGATGAAGAGAAGAAGCGTAAGGATCGAAAGGCATTAACACAATTACATCTCGCATTTGTCCAACGAAATTTTGCAGGATGTGATGAAAGAGAAAACCGCCACGCATTATGGAAGAGGCTAGAAATATGTATGTCGAAAACTCTAACAAGCAAGTTGCATATGAAGCGGCGTCTTTATGCTCATCGTTTGGAGGAAGGTGCGTCGTACACGAACACTTAACAGTGTTTAAAGAAATTCTCTCAAACTTGGAGGCCATGGAGGTTCAAGATGATAAGGAAGATCTAGGGTTGATTCTACTTTGTTCGTTGCCCGTCTTATTCAACCTTTAGAGACACGATTTTATATAGCCGAGTCTCTCACGCTTGATGAGGTTTATGATTCTTTAACCTCGTATGATAAGATGAAGCATCTTGTGGTTAAACCCAACTCTCGGGAGAGGGTCTCATTGTTCGTGGGAGACAAGACCTAATGTTGATGATGATCGTGGTAGAACACAGAACGGAATCCTCGTGGTAAATCTAAGGGTAGATCGAAATCTTCAAACAGAGGTAAAACTTGCAACTTCGCAAGAAGAAAGGGCACATTAAATCTGAGTGCTATAAGCTACAAAATAAGATTAAAAGGAGGTCATGAATCAAAAGGAAAACAACCGGAAAATTCCGTGAAGGCGATGTTGTAGAAGACTACGGCGATGGTGAACTTCTAGTTGCTTCATCAATGATTCTAAAGTAAGCGAGGAGTGGATACTTGATTCAGTCGCACCTTCCACATGAGTCCCAATCGGATTGGTTTACAACTTATGAAACAAGATTCAAGGTGTTGTTTTGATGGGAAATAATGCTTCATGTAAAATCGCGGTGTTGGAACAATTAAAGTTAAGATGTTTGATGGAGTTGTCGAACACTTAGTGACGTGCGGCATGTTCCGAATTGAAAAGAAATTTAATTTCGTTGAGTACTCTTGATTCAAAAGTGCACATGATACACGGTGAAAGTGGGGTTTTAAAGATTTCAAAGGGTCCCTTGTTGTGATGAAAGGGCAAAGAAAGATTGCCAAGTTATATGTTTCTGAGGTTCTATCATATCGGTGATGCAATTGCCGCTTCCTCTTCCTTGTCGATGATGATATTACTAAACTTTGGCATATCGCCTAGGGCATATGAGTGAGAATGGCATGGCGAAATTAAGCAAAGAGGACTTCTTAATGGGCAAGGAATTTGCAAACCGAATTTCTGTGAGCACTTGTGTTTTGGGAAGCAAAGAGAGTTCGATTCACTAGAGGAATCCATAACACGAAGGAAACGTTGGAGTATATCCATTACGATCGTGGGGGCCGTCGAGTGCCTTCGAGAGGTGGAGCTAATTATATGCTAACCTTTATTGATGATTTTTCCGTAAAAGTTTGGGCGTTCTTCCCGAAGCGAAAAGTGATGTGTTTTCCACATTTAAGTCTTAGAAAATTATGATTGAAAAACAGACGGAAAAGCAGATAAAATACCTCCGTCTGATGACAATGGCTTAGAGTTACGCTCGATGAGTTTAATAGATTGTGCAAGTCGGAGGATCATGAGACACTTGACGATTCGTCATACTCCACAACAAAGCGGCGTTGCGAGCGAATGAACGAAGCGATCATGGAGAAGGTTCGATGTATGTTGTCAAATGCCAACTTACAAGTCATTTTGGGCGAAGCGACCTCTCGCATGTTTTTGATCAACCGATCTCCATCCGTTGCCATTGAGAAAAAGACTCCACAAGAGGTATGGTCCGTAATCCCGCTAATTATTACGATTTAAAGATTTTTGGGTGTCTGCGTATGCTCATGTTGATAATGGAAAATTGGAACCGAGATCCATTAAATGCGTTTTCTTGGTTATAAAGTTGGTGTAAAAGGCTATAAGTTATGGTGTCCTGAAAATAGAAAAGTTGTGATTAGCAGAGATGTTGTTTTTGATGAAACGCTATGCTACCTAACTTATCTCTTAAAGACTCTTCCAATAAAGAAAACCAAAAGCGGTGGAGCATCGATTAATACGAATCAACTCCTCAAGCCAAGACAAAAATTGAGAATAGAGTTGCTTCTTCACCGCAATACTCTATCGCCAAAAATAGGACAAGAAGAGAAATTAAACCTCCAAAGAAGTATGCCGAGGTTGATCTAGTTGCTTATGCTTTAAATGTGGTGAAGATATAGATGCGAATCAAGAGCCATTTAATTATTACGAGGCGATTAGTGTGAAGACTCGAGAAAAGTGGATGTTTGCTATGCAAGAGGAGATGGAATCACTCCACAAAAAGCAAACATGGGATCTTGTAAAACTTCCTAAAGGTAAAAAGGTCGTTCGTTGTAAATGGGTGTTTAAAAGAAAGAAGGGACTCAGGAGTTGAAGAACCCGGATATAAAGCAAGGCTTGTTGCAAAGGGTTACATCAAATTCCGAGTGGACTTCACAGATGTGTTCTCTCCGGTTGTTAAGCATAGTTCGATTCGAGCTTTGCTTGGTATTGTTGCCATGCATGATTTGGAGCTTGAGCGGTTAGATGTAAAAGCGCATTTTGCATGGAGAACTTGAGGAAGATATTTACATGCAACAACGGAGGGTTTTATAGTCTCGAAAAAGAGGACTATGTTTGCTTGCTGAAAAAGTCCCTTTACGGTTTGAAACAATCACCAAGACAATTGGTACAAGAGGTTTGATTCCTTTATGACTTCTCATGATTTCAAAAGAAGTAGTTTTGACAGGTTGTATGCCTTTAAGAAAAACAATGATGGTTCTTTTGTGTATCTACTTCTTTATGTTGATGACATGTTGATAGCAACAAAAGATAAAGAGAGATAAGAAAGGTTAAAGCCCAACTAAGTGAAGAATTTGAGATGAAAGATTTAGGACCAAAGAAAGAAGATACTTGGTATGGAGATTCTCGAGATAGAAAAGCAAGTAAATTGTACCTAAGTCGGAAGGGTACATTGAGAAAGTTCTTTGCGAGTTCAATATGCGAGTGCTAAGCACTGTTAGTACTCCTTTAGCGACCATTTCGGACTTTCATCGGCCTTATCTCCTCAATCGATAATGAGATTGAGTACATGTCACATGTTCCATACTCTAGTGCGATGGGATCTCTCATGTATGCTATGGTTTGTTCACGTCCGATTTATCATATGCGATCGGTCAGATTAGCGATACATGGCGAATCTGGTAAAGAACACTGGAAAGCGATTCGATGGATTTTAAGATACTTACGAGGCACTACTAATGTTTGCTTACGTTTGGAAGAACTAAAGATGGAGTTATAGGGTATGTTGATGCTGATTTTCTTTGGAGACCTTGATAGAAGAAGATCTCTCACGAGTTACGTCTTTACAATCGGAGGTTGTGCAATTAGTTGGAAAGCCACTTTGCAAACTACGATCGCTTTGTCTACCAACGAAGCTGAGTACATGGCGATTCTTGAGGCTTGTAAAGAAGCTATTTGGTTGAAGGGACTATTTAGTGAACTCAATGAAGACCTTCAAATCAAACAAGATTTTGTGACAAATCAGTGCCATCTTTCTTACAAAAGATCAAATGTTTCATGAGAGAACAAAACACATTGATATTCGGTATCATTTTGTTCGTGATATTATTGCTCGTGGTGATATTGTTGTGAGCAAAATTAGCACTCATGAAAATCCTGCAGATATGATGACTAAGTCACTTCCTATAACCAAGTTTGAGCATTGCTTAGACTTGGTTGGTGTTCATTGTTGAAGTTAAACCCTTAAGGGTTTTTGGAAGAGGTGAAGAACTTGTTTATTGAAAGTTCGCGATGAAGAACTTGTTCATTGAGAATTTGTGTCAAGGTGGAGATTGTTAGAATTAAGTGACCCAAATTCTTATTTAAATAAAATATGATGGAAAATAAAATAAAAGTAAAATCCATATAGAACTAGACTTCTTTTATTTTATTTTAGAATAAGGTTTTAAACCTTATTAAACTCCATCTATTTTATATTGATTAGGATAAGGTGTTTCAATCCTACTAGAATATGGCTTTGCAAGCCTATAAATAGACATAGTCTATTCCTCTTGTATTTGAGTAAAAATTTTTCGACATAGTGAATTTTCTTCTCCTCTGCCCGTGGTTTTTTTCTCGAAAGGGTTTCCACGTAAAATTTATGTGTTCTTTATTTTTATTTATTTTATTCTATTTTATTTTTCACATTAATTTTAGTTACAGTAGTCGAGTTTAAGTTGGAGATTGCAGTAGCCTCGAAGAGATGAGTTTAACAATAGGCAAAGGAACATCTCGAGTTCCATTTCAGGGAGACTAACGAGGGAACAAAAGCTAAGAATTTCATAAAAAATGTATTAAACTTGCACTGATAAACACGTGTAGACCCGATTGGCAAACATAATGAACCATCAAGGTCCCAAATTAATCGTAACGCGAGACATATATACAAAGCAACTGTTCGTAAAAGAAGAGCTCTGCACCCTACTCTGAGTTGGTATTAACGGCAGCAACAGTTGAAACCATGGAATCTACTCCACATATATTACGACCCCTGCAGATCCTATAAAACCCATTCTCTCCCCAGTTTTCACCCCATGAATTCTTGATAATCCAGTACGGTTTATCCTTCATGCGAACTGGAGCATAACCAGCTGAACCATACCCCACCAACAATACTCCATGGTCAAGGCGTTTAGAGCAGATATATGGGCAAGAAACTCCCCCAATGTAGGTCTGCATGAACACCGCATTGATAGCCACTGCAATCAAAACAAAAGAAACACATCAACAATCATTAGAAACTACTCATCATTGTTTTGGGTCAATTTGGGTCTTAAACTCTTCAGATCATTTCTGGTTCAAATCATTCAGGTTTGCGGGTTGAGTTCTACTCAAATCAAGGCTACTTATTCTTGTTATTTCAAGTTCGGGTAGGATGAATATGAGTTGTTGACTTTTTACAATTAAATTGGATTGAATCGGGTTTTCGGGTTGAGACCAGAACTGATGGGTCCACTCTGATGAATGTTTATATGCATTTACCTGCAAGAGGACCATTCCTGAAAAGATTAGCAGCGATTTGATCTTCATCTAAAGAAACAACACTGAAGTTGGCCACCTTGGCAGCAACCTTGGTGTTGTCAAATTTGCAGGTCCCTCGATCAGTGCCGGTGTAAGGGTAGTCTTCCTCACACATAAGTCCACCAGCTTTGAGGATATACTCAAAAGCACTATTCATTAACCCCCCATTGCATCCAGAATCACATGAACCTGCTTCTTCTGGATCACACTGCAAACCAAACATCCAAGTAAACAATTGAATTTATAATTGCAGCACAATCATTGCTTATACATTGTCATCTATGCAACACGTCCAACATGTATATGACGTGGACAGGGCTCTAAAATGGTAAAATATGTGTCTATTAGTTCCCCTTTCTGTTTTTGCAAGATTACTATTTTACTAATCTGAATTTATTAACATAATTATATATTAATCAGGCATGTATGTAAAATTTTCAAATCATTCTAATATTTCTCACATTAATCCAAAAAATTTTTATTTCCTCACAGCCATTATTTACCTAAACTCAAAGCGTGTGTGTATATATTAAAAACATGGAAGAAAAAAAGGTAAAAGAAATGGAACCTCGTGATCACAATCCACGAGCTGTTGCTCGCTGAGGCTCACAAGTTTCCCAGTTGCCAAAAAGTTAGCTCCTTCCAAGGCTCCTGTTGTACTAAAAGACCAGCATGATCCGCATGAACCCTAATCACAAAACATATAATAAATTCATATATCATTCATAAAACTAAAACTTACAAAATTCTTTTTTTAAAAAAAAAACAGAAGTCGAAACCTGATTTTTGACGGGTGTAACAGCTCCTTTTTCTCTCCAGTCAAAATCTTGAGGCAAATTATCGGTAGGCAAAATCGGAGCCTCAGTTGCATCTTTAGGCAATCTCAATCTCCTTAATCCCAAATATGCCTTTCTGAACTCGCCTGGAGTCAAATCGGAGAACTGAGTCACCCCGTGAGTCGCAGAAGGGTCAAGCTTCTGATGACGCGCCGCTCGTCTCAGGTTAACCTGAAAAATCTTGAACCTATAATCGTGCTCCTCTTGTGATCCGTACGATTTCTTGAACCGCTTCTTGAACAGCGAGAAGTGATGCTTCGCCGTCAGCAGCTGCGGCTCGGCTCCTTCGTGACCGTCCGTTACTTGTTCGATCAACGGATCAACTTCAAATCCCTCCGCCGAGAAAGTCTCCGTACAAATCACGCCGACGATGAAAAAGGAAAAAATAACAAAAATAAAAAAAACATTGCGGTATTCCATTTTTTTTTTTGGAAAAAAAAAAGTGAAAGTTGCAGAGGAAACGGGAAACGAAGGCGCGTTATTTAAAGGCACCATTCATGGCCGGTGGGGTACTTTAAATTTTCAAAACTAACAGTCATGAGGATATTTTGGGGATTTTGAAAGTTTTAATTATCAATTTTAATCCTTCAACTATGTTAAAATTTAATATTTAATACCTATACTTTAAATAATTTAGTATAATTTGAGATTTAATGCTGTTATAACGTGCAAATTGATACTAAAATTAGCTGCCAATGTTAAAAGGCTGCGCAGAAAATTCGATAAAACTAAAAATTGTTGTGTTTGATTTCGATTTGGTTCAATTTTTATTTTGTCACGTCGGGTTCTATTGAAATTAATTGACTACTTAAATTTGAGTTTTACGATACACAATTAGAAATATTTAGGTCTCTAGTTTTAACATGGACGTATGTTATGTATAGGTTTTTGACTAGATTACTTTTTTTTTAAGGATAAAAGAGGCGAAAAATTAAATAGAGTTAAAATAAACTTTTTTTTTTTAAGTTGGAGGACCCAAAAAGTCATTATGCGTGATTCTATAATTAATTTTTTGAACTCTATTTGTAATAGTAACCCTTTAAAAAATATAATTTTGTTATGTTCGATTTTTTGTTCTCATAATGTAAGAATATTATTAAAAAATTTAAAACCAATTTAAATTGATAAAATTCAATTCAGATGACTGGATTAGAACATATCTCCTTATTTTATTACTATATTTATAAGTGATGGGACTCGAGTCACGTAAACTCTAATATCAATAATAAATTTACATAATAGTTTAATGCTAGAGTTCGTTCATCGTCATTTTAGTGACATCAACAAAGGATATTATTAACTTGGACATATTAATATCGGTTAAATTAAGTCAAATTAAAGTAAAAAGGATGAAATCCTAAATTGGGGTATAGCAGAAGGACTGAAACCAGAATTAAAGCATGATAAAAACATTGCTTAAGAGTGAGGGAAGTCAAAGGCACAGGTAGAAGACACGTGGAAGAGTGGAGTGTTAGAGGTTGAATGGCAGTTGCTTTTGGGGTTTCGGGCTGTTCTTTTAACAAGAGATTAGATTCTATGAAAATAGCGAACAAGTTGGGTTTGTTGGATTTGGATTACCTTTGACAATTGTTTTCGGTTTCATTTTCTTTGTTTGCTGGTCGAGGATGCCCTGTAATAACTTTTTATGTGAAATTATTTTATCCATTATTCATGATTTTTAATTATTTAATAATATTTTAATAATTTTTTATATTATTAACATATAATTTTGATAAAATTTTGTTTTAAATATTAAATTTGAATCTCGAACATTGAATCTTAATATTAAATTTTAGACATTGAACTTTAAATTTTAAATTTCATATCTTAACTTGAATCGAGTTTAGAGCTCAAGTTCAATTTTAAAGTTTAAATTCAGGGTTTAAAATTAAAAGTTTAAAATTTGAGGTTAAGAGTTAAGATTCTAAATTCGAAATTTAAAGTTATCAAAATTATATATTTATAACATAAAAGAATTATTAAAATATTATTAAATAATTAAAATGATTATAAATAATTTAATTAGAAACGTAAATAAAATAATTTCTGCCCTTTAGTTCAAAAGGTGTAATGTAACAGTTTCGTTTGCCTCAGCAATTTCGTAGTTGTTGGATTTGCTTTTAGGATTACACCCAAAATTGACATTTGGGTAGACCCATTTTTTGGAATTTAATTTAATTTATGAGATTTAATTGTGAATTTCGCACTTTTATTTTACAGAAATTGAAAAATTAAATTCTTTATTTAATTTGTTAGAGTTTAATTTTTATATTTTATAAAAATTAAAAATTAATCTGATTGAATAATATTGTTAAATCTTACCTTTAAATCAAAATCGATAGTTCAATAATTTATATGGTATAAATCAATAAAAATCAACGGTTCAAGATTACTTATAAGTAATTTGATTAAATTTTCCGTTTCTGTCAAATATGAACATCAAATACCAACAAATTAAAATAAAGAGATTAATTTCTTAATTCTATGAAATTCATAATTAAACCTAGCTTAAAATTAAATGTATTTTTCAAAATATATTTAAAATTAATATTTTATTTTACTTATTTAATAAAGAATCCCTTTCGATGATGTAAAAGGAATTCATTGTTTTCAATACCAACAACCTAGACAAGATATAAAATACAAGTCTAAATTAATGTTCTTTTTCTTGTTTTTTTCAAAGAAGAAACTCTTATATTAGACTTGGCACAACTACTTTTTATACGGTGAGTTGTACCTCTCTTTGTAATGAAATGAGTTGGATAATAAGCTGCCGCAAAACATTAGTATTGACCGGAAAATAAATAAAGAATTTAGAAATCGATATTTATACACACGAATAAAGAAGATGAAACTTGATTTTAGGAAAATCACAATAAAATTAATTCTTAAGAAAGTTTAGAGAAATTATAGTCTGTCTCACTTAAAACCTAAACTTCCAGATAGAAATTTTCTATAAAATGATTTAAGGAAAAAAAACCAATAGAATTTAAGGGATATTTCCACACCCAACAAGAAAAAAATATTAACATGAACCAAATGGAGAGCGTGCATATATGGGAAGCTTATAGCCCAATTACTTAATAAGAACAAGAAGTAAATCCATATAAAAATCCTCTTAATAACTTGTACTTAACCGATGTGAGATATACTCATTAACAACAATCCTCTGCATTACCTATAACATGCACTATATCATCATTATCTTTTTGTAAGTATCGAAAAATGATTTATAACGTTAGTGTCACAATTTAATTATTATTTTGCAAAATACTTGAGATTTCGACCCCAAGAAACAAAAACATCCAACTCAAACTCCCTTAAGAAAAAAATGTGAATATAAAAACATTATGTGTTCATCCATTACACTTACGAAAATTGATGCATAAAGTCTTGTACATCTTAGTATATTAATGAAGGATTTAGAGCCTAAAAGGTAGATTTGCAAATGTAGCAAAAGAATTATTCATCCTTTTTATTTATTTGATATTATTATAATATTTTAGATCTTAATTTTTATTTTATAAATAATTAGTTAGATATAGACATAAATTAAAACCCATTTAAATTGTTTGTTACCTTTAGCTTTACAACAGCTATTACATGTGTCAAGCCTTATAGGAATACAAAGAAAGTATTATGTGAAATAGAGATATCATATCATTTTATATATCTTTTAATTATTTAATGATATTTAAGTAATTTTTTCATATCGTTGATACATAATTTTAGTAATTTTTAAACCTGAATCTTAAAACTCTTAACTTTAAACTTTGAATCCAAAACTTTAAACCCTAAACTTGGCCTTTTGGTTTAGGGTTCAAGATTTTAACTTTTAGGTTTAGGGTTCGAGGTTTTGGATTAGGGTTCGTGTTTCAAGGTTTGGGTTTGAGACTTAAAGTTCAAGATTTTGAGTTTCGAGTTTAAGGTTCAATGTTCAAGTTGAAAAAGTACTAAAATTATGTATTAACGACATAAAAAATTACTGAAATATCATTAAATAATTGAAAAGAGAGACAAAATGATGTTGCGACCCTGTTTCATATACTCCTTTTATAGGAACACAAGAACAAAGCAATTGGTAAATGAGGACTTGTGAAATTCTTATATTATATTATGATATAATATAACATATACTTCACAACAATTGGGATTAAGAACAAATTAAAAATAATTTAATTAGATAATATTGTTAAATATTGTCGTCAAATCATTAAACCGAAATTACCAATTCAATAATTTATAGGTAAGAAATTAGTAAAAATAATAGTTCAACAAATTATATACAATAAATTAGTAAAAATCAAGAATTTAATATTAGATATTCATAGACAATTTATAGGGATTAACTTGTTAATTTTATAAACTAAAAGATAAACTTTACAATTACATTTAGTTAAAAGTTAAAATATCACATGTATTTTTCAAAGTATGTTTAAAAATAAAACTTGTGATAATATTATAAATTTATTTATAGTATTAAAGAAAAGGGTGAGTGATGTAAGAGGAATTCATTATTTTAATACCAGCAAGCTAGACAGGATATAAATAATAAATCACAAGTCTAATTTCATGTTCCCCTTTCTTGTTTTTCAAAGAAGAAACTCTTATTTCAGTCTAACATGTTAGGCTAAGAATGCTTGATCCAACCAACCATATGCAACCGACACTTCAACTTTCATGTGCTCTTTAGCAGTAGTACAATTTTTTTTTTTTATTTTGGTGAATTGTAGTGGGGGTAAAGTGTTAACAACAACACAATTAGTGTAATTCAAATCTAGGCTATACTTGAGGCAATGAACATCTTAATCATCATGTCAACATATGAGGTTGAGTACGAGTAATTTTTTTTTTTTGGTGAAACAAACAAATAAATGAAAAATTACATTAGTTTCATTTTATCTATCGTTCCTTTAGTTTTATCTTGAAAAAAAACTTTTGAGGCAATGTGAGGACACTCATCGTAAACTTGGAGATTTGTCCTCTCTTCTGAGCTCAATTTAGTTAAATAGTCCGCAACATGATTGTTTTCTCTGGGAATGTGTTGAATCAACCAACACCTTTTCGTACTATTATTTTTTGGACTCTCTTGAGAATTGTAATGTCTGAATCTTTCAATAAGTTATATTGTAAAACTTGAACTACTTTCAAATTATCAATATGAATCACAACTTTATTAAAACCATTACTAAGTGACGTAATTATGCCATAAAAAATAACCCAAAATTCAGCCTCACAAATATTGCACTTTCGTATATAGCCGAAAATCCAATTCATATTCTGATCTAGCATCACTCCACCAACAGACAAGGCTCCAATTCCTCGATCAACCGCTGCATCAGTATCCAATTCTTTAATCCTCTGACTAACCTCAGTTACAATTTATTTTACAAATTAAATGCAGGGTAATTGGAACTCATTGAAGTTGTTTGTTATTCAGTTCAAGTTTCTGTTTCCTTTAGCTTTACGCAATCTATTACGTATGCCTAAGGCCGTGGTCCATTGTTTGCCCCATCTATACCGTAGGAAGATAAAGGACAAAGTCAATGATAAACGGGGACAAGCGAATTTCTTATATTCGATTATCATATACTTTACAAACATATTAGGTTCAAAAAAAAAAAAAAAAACAATATATTTCCTTCAGAACTTAATCTAACAAATCCTGCAGTCTTAGATGGATTTTTGGTTCAAATCCATGAATTTTCGTAAAATTTTTTTAGAATATACTAAATATTTGAATAAATACTCTTAAAAATATCTATGATCCGGACACAAGGATGATGGTTAGTTTAATGGTTTATAATTTCAATAAATCCGGTAATCCTTAGGTTGTATTATTTTTATCATTTCATATTTGAGAACGTGAAGGGATTATTATTTATTTATTATTAATATTTGTTTTATTCGGATTTTCATTTTGGTACATAAAGAAAGCAACAGGCAGACTAGAGTCTATTGCCCTATGACCACAAGCTTTGTTCAGATTTGTATCTCTATATATCCTATATATTAATTCCTTTTCACAGCACCCATTCTCGTATAGCTTTCAATGAGTTGACTTCTAAGATGATCTAATCTGTATATTCGTCTATAGCCTGAATATTCTTCCCTTATTTCATTGGCAATTATCCATATAAATGCAATGTGTTAGAGCCAGTGTGGCGTTAAGACCTAGATGCCAAAGATGAACTCCCTTCCTTCTTTAGTTCTGGCCTTTCTTGTCATTGTTCTTCAAGTTTTGGATTCAGCAGTGACATGCGATGGGGGAAAGACCAGCACCTACGTTAGGAAAGTGGAGAAAACTGTGGATATGCCGCTTGACAGTGATGTTTTTCGAGTTCCCCCAGGCTACAATGCACCCCAACAGGTTGCTCCTCGGTTCCTTGGTCTTGTTTTTTATATTTTTCTTTTGTCCATGTCGGAATCTAGACAGGGAGCAAAGCTCTCCTAGTGCCGACTTTGCTTAAGGGCCACTCGGTCCAATAGGTGTTGGTTGTTTCAGAATCTGACATTGTTTTTGTAAATTTAAGGTTCATATAACACAAGGAGATCATGTTGGAAAAGCTGTGATTGTTTCATGGGTAACTGAGGATGAACCAGGTTCCAGTACTGTTGTTTATTGGAGTGAAAACAGCAAGGAAAAGAAAAAGGCAAAAGGCAAATTCAATACCTACAGGTTCTTCAATTACACCTCTGGTTTTATTCATCACTGCACCATCAGAAATATGGAGGTAAATTTGGGATTATTTACTATATTCATAGTCTCCCTTTTACTGTTCTATCTTATGCCTGTTTGGCTATGGTCTATTTAAGTTATCAAGTCTGGAGGGGGCATTCTTTGATTTCGATTCGGAGTCTTTTTTTCATTTGGTTGTTGAATGTTTTTGCAGTATAACACCAAATATTATTATGTGGTTGGTGTGGATCATACTATGAGAAAATTCTGGTTTACAACTCCTCCCGAAGTTGGTCCAAATGTCCCATACACATTTGGTCTCATTGGTAAGGGAAAGCTTGATTAATGTATGTATGTATGTATCATGTTTTGATGTGGTAATGTATGAGAATTGGGACCATAATGCAGGGGATCTAGGGCAGTCTTTTGATTCAAATAGGACATTGACTCACTATGAGCAAAATCCAGTGAAAGGTGAAGCAGTGTTGTTTGTTGGGGATCTTTCTTACGCAGATAACTACCCCAATCATGATAATGTAAGATGGGATACATGGGGAAGGTTTACTGAGAGAGTTGTTGCATATCAACCATGGATATGGACCGCAGGAAATCACGAACTCGACTTCGCCCCTGAAATCGTAAGCACTTGTTCTTTTCTCATTGTTATGGCTGGCCTGGTGAATTGGTAATAACACGATTATGGTTCTGTTGCAGGGTGAAACAGAGCCTTTTAAGCCTTACACGCACCGTTATCATGTTCCTTATCAAGCATCAAACAGTACTGCTCCCTTTTGGTACTCGATAAAAAGAGCTTCGGCGTACATCATAGTATTGTCTTCGTATTCAGCCTATGGTAAGTGTATGGTTCACCAGGGATGCATGCTGGATTCATCTGGTAACTTATCAATAATATTTCCACAGGTAAATACACTCCTCAGTACAAATGGCTAGAAGAAGAGCTACCGAAAGTAAACCGGAGTGAAACACCATGGTTAATAGTCCTTATGCATTCCCCATGGTACAACAGCTACAACTACCATTACATGGAAGGAGAAACCATGAGAGTAATGTATGAACCGTGGTTTGTGCAGTACAAAGTCGATGTTGTATTTGCCGGTCACGTGCATGCCTACGAACGAACTGTAAGCTCTTTGCCTGTATCATTAGGTTCTGCATTGTGGGGTTTGAACCATTTTGGAAATGCCTAATGGAAAAGAGTTTGTTTCGAAGTTGCTCGATTACCGATTTATGTATTTTTCAGGAACGCATATCCAACATTGCATACAACATTGTAAATGGCCTTTGCACTCCCGTGAAGGATCAATCCGCACCTGTATACATTACGATCGGTGACGGAGGGAACATTGAAGGCTTAGCAAACAAGTAAAAGATCGTTCTTTTCTTGTATGTGATGGTTTTCCTACATGATTTATGTCAAACGGTTTGGTTTTTTTTTTTTTTTTGGTATTTGCAGCATGACCGAGCCACAGCCGGCTTACTCGGCATATCGCGAAGCCAGTTTCGGTCACGCCGTTTTCGATATCAAGAACAAGACTCATGCTTATTATAGTTGGCACCGTAACCAGGATGGATATGCAGTTGAAGCGGATTCAATGTGGTTTTTCAATAGATACTGGCATCCAGTTGACGAGTCTTCAGCCTCACAGTGAGAATAACATGCCATGTTTCCATCTTTACAAATTACAATCAATAAAAAGAGTATTCCAATATTTTTCTTTACATTTCTTACTCTACAATTTCACTTCCAGTGAATTGGCATCAAGTTATCTTAAGAAAAGAAGATAAGGTTCTAGAATAGTTATTTAAGGTTCTGAGTCTTTGTACTTTTCAAAATTTTGAAAGTTAATCTTTTCACTTGATTAATTTAATAATTAAAATCTAATTGGTAACACTATTAACAAATACTTTTTCAAGGTTAAATTTCACTTTTAGTCCCTGTATTTTACAAAATTATGAATTTAATCCTTAATAGTTTAATTCAGTCATTTTGAGTCCTTGTACATTTCTCATTTCTCATTTTAAAATTGTAATCCTCACCAAATGATAATTGTTAAATTCATTAAGTTAAATTCTGTTATTTTCAAAATCTAATGCGATAAATATATTATCATTTTGTAATACCATGTTTATTTCCATATATTACACATTAAAAATCATGTTTACGGATTAACAACTATCATTTATATCAAAACTGGAATTTCAAATTTTGAAAAGTATAAAGGCTTAGAATGATTAAATTGGAAAATATGGACTAAATCTATAAATGTATGCATAATAAATGACTAGTAATTAAATTTAACCAAACAAAGTTAACTACAACTATTTACTATTTGGGTCAAAATTAAAATTTCAAAAAAAAAGATATAAAGATCAAAATTAACAAATTAAAGTATATAACTAAATCCGTGAATTTCACAAAATATATGAACAAATAATTGAATTTAACTTTTTAAGGGCTTAAATGGCAACCTTCAAGTTAAACCTATGCAATATTCCTTTTTGTTTTTCCATGTAATTTCATCCAACAATTAGAGCAGCAGCGTAGTTAAGGGGCTAGCAAGGTACGGCCCTAAAATAGAAATTTTTTTATTTAAGTACTTTAAAATTTAATAATACTTTTAATTTATTTAATAATATTTTTAATAGATTTAATAATACTTTTTATACAAGTTATTTCAAATATAAAATATTTATTTAATTTAAATTAAATAATAAAATTGATTCAGTTGGATTGAGTTATTATGATATTTAACCTGTGAACCAAAAACTGAAGTGAATATATTTAACTAATGACAGAAACAAATCATACCTAATTTAATAAAACCAAATACTACTATTTGGATTGATTTTTCGGACAAGGCGAGGGAACCAAGGAACAAAGGCGACTCTAGCCAGGCAAACAAGGAAATCCATAGAGCAGTGTTTGATGCCTGTAAGAAACTCAGAATATCTAATGCGTCCCTTTATAAGTTAAAAAACAGGTTTTGGTTATCCACAACCCTAATACATAAACCAGAAGAAAGAAAGGAAACCCTACGTCTCGAAAATACATGCATACATACATACACAACATTGTTAACTTCCACTGACTGGCCCTTCAAACAATATAAACAGGACTCAAGTTTTCAAACCACTTAATGTCAACTCAAGGATTATAAACTTACAAGGCTTACAGATTTGGATGGTACGTATATTAGTCTCCGTGTTTGCTCCAAGCCTACTCCATGATTAACAGTGAGAAAACGAGTCGAGTTGGGTATCTTGACTAAAATGCTAGCTTTTATGTACCTTTTTGTCACCTCCGGCGTCGTTTTGTATCCACCTGAAACATAATGAATCAATGGTGATGTTTGTAGTTGATAATACATACCAGCTGAAGAATTTGGTGATACCATTAGCACATTTTAAACAGGAACTTAAATCATACAAGCAAGTAGCCAGATAAGCACCTACATTCTCAAATAAAGATACAGACCGTGTGGTGAATAACTAATAAAGAATACCGAAAATGAATGGAAGGGCGAGGAATCGGGAAGACCTTTGTATCCGAGGGTCTGGAAGCAGCATGGGAATTCCGCAACTTTTTCTTACCTTCAGAAGAACAAGTTTCACAAAAGAAGTGGTCAAGTCTTTTAGCCTCCTCTGCTGTCATTTCTATACAAGCAGGATGAAACCTGAATCAAAAGTAGTATGCTGAATATGGCAACGGTTTTTACAGCATGCAGGGTAAATTGGTTGCAAATCAAAATTAACCTTTGAAATTAGACATGAGAGTAAATCAGATGAAAAAGTCTTTCCAGGACTGGCCTCTAAACTCAAGAAAACTAAATTTCCTAGCTAGGATCAATCACAAAGCTCAACCTACAAATACACATAAAGTGAAAATGTAACAAAAATCTGTCCATCAGCATGCTTCTGAACCACTAAGAATTCTCCCATGTTAATATTTTTGTATTTCATGGAAACAACCAGACTTCTGGATGCTGCTGTATCTTCAATAAAGTGTATTAGGTCTTTATAACACAAACGAATATCAGTTGACATAACATCATAAAGTTAAGTGATCACTTCTCCAGATTTTCATACTTTAATACAATTTGGATTTTCACTTAAAAACCTACCAACTCAATGCCAATAATTCTAGACTTGTAAATCCATGAGCTATCAGTGTGAACACTGTATCTAAGCAAAGATCATGCCTATCGAATCAATTCATATCAACACAATTAACAACACAGACAATACGAAGTCTAAAGGCCTATACAACAGGACCAAATCACTCTTCCCCAGCCCCCACCTGAGCAGGCTCTAAGGGATAAATAAAGTTAAACTTAGGTCCAGCACCTGCCAATAGCATTATAAAAGAGGACCGTGTTTTCCGCCTTTTGTTCTAGTGAAGGACAACAAAGACTTTGGTTACATCACAACTGTATAAATGCCTCCCAGGAAGGCCTAGAAGGAGCTATTTTCTTAAAAGAAAATGCTAATTAAACCCTAGCCGTACTACCAGTCAAAAAGTTGGGGGAAAACAATAATGTTCAGTTTCCATAGCAGAAAAGGAGAGGAAGGGATCATCATTCCACTATAGGTCCAAACTTTAGAACTTCTTTAACCATTTTTGCTCCAATTGAAAGTGGCAGCTAAAATAATACCAGTTCCAATTCTTCAACGACCTGCTGATAAATGACAGCTAAAACAATAGTCAGTAGCCTATCTGTCACTCAATTAAACTGTTTTCACATCCTTGAACAAACATATGTTAATGTATTTTATGCAAATTTATAAAAGAAAAAGAAAAGCACTTGGAGAGAACTCTTCTGGCATATCTTGCAAAGATGCATACAATATATTCATCCTAATAAATGCATAACTGAGATAGCTATCTTCCCAAGCATCCAACTTACCAGTCACTGCAATCTTCACACTGAACCATTAGGTCATCAGGATTGTAAGGCATTTCACATTTGCAATAACTGCCACATCACCATAACAAACTAGAAAAGGTCAAAGGAAAAAAAGATTAAATAGAATAATCTAATTCTCAAAGTTGCAAAACACTCGAACTTCATTTCAAGTAAAAATGTTCACTTTGAAATAACCAGTTCAATCCGCTAGAGTCGTGGGACCTGAATCCATCATTTATTAAAGAAATGAAATACACTAACAAAATAAGGGGATTTGTGGGGCAAATAGTCGAAGCCCGCCAAAGATCCCAAACCGTCGCATAAGTAGAATCCGTGTAAAACTGCACTTCCTCTATTAAATAGTGTTTTTCAAGTGAACATTAATCAAACATTAAGCATACAAATATAATGTTGAAGTCAACGTTAATCAACTTATATTCACTAAATTAATCTTAGTCAAGCGATTAACTGAACAAAACATCATTAGTGATAAATCAACAAAAAAAGCGCCAATTAAGCCATTGAAGTATGAGTTTTGAGCGAAGAGAAAACAGGGGAAAAACATGAGTCTAATTAACAATTATGAAGTTAGAATTCAGGCACTTGTTAAAACAAAAATTAAAAGAAGAAAAAGAACGTACACGGCGACGCGATCGGGATTGAAAGCACCAGTGGAGGAATTATATTCGAAACGACAGAAGAAGTCATCGTTTCCAACGGCGTCGAGCTTCGTATAGCTCTTGAAGCTATGGACTGTGCACTTCCCTTCGATAGTATCAGCGCTTTGCACATCGTAATGATCAGACAAGAAAAGCTCTTTAGATCCATGGAACTGTCTCCGCCCTCCGATCGACTCCTCCGGCCTGTAGTACCACCTTGCGAGAACCTTAACGTTTCCTCCACGTGCGTCCGCATCGATCCGTTCGATTCTCGCCACGTATTGAGGGTTTGACTGGTCCGCTGGTCGCATCAACACGCAATCCCCAGCTGCCAGTCACCACCACCACCACCACAACTTTTTAGAAAAAAAAAAAAAAAAACCCTTAAAGCTCTTTTCTTTTTCATTTCCTTTGGCTTACCGTTAATTGTTTTATTGATGTGTTTGATTGTGCAAGACTCTAGAGGTCTCCTCGGAGCTTTAGCTTTGGCCATGGGAGAAGAACAGAAAATAGTACAAAAAGAGAAATAAACGACAATTGTTCAGTGAAATACAATACAAAGGCATGCACAAGGACAAGAGAGAGATTGTGGGCCGACAAAAATTAAATTTTCAAAAATAATAGTAAAAGTTTGGTTAAATTTTAGAAAGATCCCTGTACTATGTGTTTTTTTCTGATTTAATCCCTCTTCTATAATTTAATAATACCTAATCCATCCACTTTTCGAAATGTGTCCTTTCAATCTTGATAATAACTCTTTATTTTTTTCAATAAATTCTATCAAATTTTTTAGCCTGACTTTCTAATGTGTACATCAAATTATTTGATGAAATTATTATAAAAATAATAATATCAATATTAAAAATACACATTTTAAAATGTAAACAAACTGAATCTATTAAATTATGATATAAGGACTAAATCTGATAAAACAAATAGAACAAACACTTTTAATGAATTTAGAAATAAGGTTTAATTCACGATTGGACACTTGAAATATACTAGTTTTTCCACTTTAGCACCTAAACTTTCTTTAAACTATTACTCTGTTATAGTTGTTAGTCCAACAACAATTAAACAATGCTAAAAGAAAAACTGATCAACCAAGAAGAATGTGCAAGCTGCATGTTTTTTAAGTTAGAGTTAAAATTAAAATTTTAAAAGTATATTTTAATTAAATAAAAATATATATTTTTTTGAATCAATGTTGTTGATACCAAGTATCAACGAAACGAAGAGACAAGTAGAGGTGTGATATTGATTCACCCTAGTGGATGGAGAGCTATGAAAGAGAGGGATTGTTTACTAGTGGGCTTTTATACAAGGGATTAAGTTGTCACAAGGAAGAGTTCTATTAATAGATGAGTCACTTCGTTGTTATGTAGTGAAGGGGCTATGTGACCTTGTAGGATGATGATGCGATCTTATAGGTTGAGCTAATGATGTATAATAATTGTTTTGTCAATAAATGGTCTTTGGCAGTGACAAAAAGCGAATAGGAATTGAGATAGAGGTGTATCACTCGACAAGAGTGCATGTAAAGGTGATTTAACAATTGTCTCCTAGTCGAAGAGGAGACAAAAGTTGGCCCTGTTAGAGAGATGTTAGTGAGAGCAAAATTTCTCTCTTTTTTATTTATTTTTTTTTAATTTAAATGACCAGTGGATAATGTAATTGTGATTTAAAGATGTGACTTTTAATGGCAACATGATTTGGAGAACATGTGTTGGTTGCCATTTGTTATTAAGTTTAATGATGAGGCATGGCGGTACGTGACAATATATAAGATCATATGGTGGTTGATGAGTGACGTATGTGAAAGTTACACACTATTAGAGCGTAAGGGCAGTTGCATGCATTTTGGATGAGTTATGGAGCTTATAAATAGGTGGTTAATGTGTATCTTGCTTCACCTTCGTTACTTGCTTTATCGGCTTTAGTTTACTTTGTTTGCCGCCTCCTATTCTTTTTCTTCTTAATTTGCTGCAATCGTTTTTATTTGAGTTAATTTATGATATCTTTAGTAATAAATTTTTTTCGAAATCACATTTATGTTTTGAACTAGATGAATGTTTGTCGTTATTAACTTTTAACCGAACGATTTTTTCTATTATTCTCGTACCATGATGCGAGATTTCGAGTATACTTGGGAAGTCAAAGTCTAAAAACCCTCACAATAGAACAAATGGAATGCCTTACTTGGTATTAAATTCCATTTGACATAATGAGTATCTCATCCTCATCTTTCTTCTTTATTTAAATATATTAAATTTTGGGATACACGTTATTCAGCACCATCAAAACTTATAGGCATGTGAATTGTGAAGCTACCTAATTTTGTAACTTTTCAATTTTTAAGTTATTGATTCACCAATCGTTTGACAACTGAAATATTGCGTCTAATTATTGGTTTTGGTCCATCTATTATTTAAATTTACGATTTAATTTATCTTAGGCCCGGTCTTGGAGTCGTCTAGAGGTAAGGCCGCTCAAGGTTCAAGCCTAAAAGGGGTCTAAAATATTATTTTTTAATTTTTAAGGGGTTCAATTTCTTTTTTAACATTTAAAGGTCAGAAAAAAAATTTACCAACTTTTGAGGGGCTCCAAAATTTCTTTTACTAATTTTTAAAGGACCTAAAACTTTTTTCTCCAACTTTTAAGTAAACTAAAAACTCATTTTATTATTTTGCCTAGGGCCCTAAAAATGTCAGGAATGGGTCTGATTTATCTATTTTAATTTAAAATAATTTAATCCATTATTTTCTAATAGTATTTATTAGTATGTTCATTAACAGTGTTAATTGTTGTTGTTAAAGTGAGTATATGGAATTTTTCTTAACACATTCTTAAGCATGTAAAGATACTATTAGTTTAATGTGCTTGATTAGATATTCATGTGGCATTAATTATGTGACCAAAGAATTAGGGGTGAGTAAAACTCGATTCGATTCGAAAAAAAAATCAAATTTCAAGTTAATCGAATCAAGTTAAATTTTCCAATTCGGATAACTCAAATAATTCGAATAATATATTTGTGTAAATATCCTTTTGGTCCTTGTCAAGTTTGAAAATGAGCAAATTGGTCTCTCTCAACAAAATTACAAAATAATTTTAAAAATTCAAAATATTTATAAAAATTCAAAATTTTATAATTTTTACAAAATTATAAATATTTCAAAAAAATCTAAAAATATATAAAGAAAGTTATAAAATTTAAAAATTTCTAGAATAATAATTTTGAGACCTAAATAAGTTAATTAATTATTCAAATTTATCATAATAAGTATGTTTTTATTATTTTGCTTTTAAAATGTTTTTAAATATATATGATTTCAAATTTATGTGCTTAAATATGAGATTAGTTATACTGTAACAAGATTTTAACTTGAAATGTTTAATTTTTTTAATTTAGCTCGAACATTTCAATCGATTTGACTTGACTAGAATTTCATTTCACTCAATTCGATTCGAAAAAATTACAAATCGAGTTAGGATGATAAAATAGGACTCGTCAACTCGATTAACTCAAAATTTTTTCACTCGATTCGATCGAGTGCTCACCCCTACAAAGAACAATAAATTAAAATTTTCACGTCATCTTTTTAACGACAACACCAAATGGTGTTTTTAATTTGGATCTATTAATAACAATATAGAAGTAGAGGAATCTCATTATGTCAAATTAAAATGAAAGATCAAATCTTGATTTTCAAGATAGTAAAGGGATTAAAACCAGAATTAAACCTAAATCTTTTGAAGCATATCCCCTAAATTATTCTAAAACAGTCCATAAATTTTGTGTTGACTTCTTGAATCAGACTGGGAACATCCCAACATGGTACCTCAAAAACATGACATGTTTATTTAAACAATGTTTTTCATCGTTTCATTCATGAATATTAATTTCAATGTTTTACAACAGAATTGGTGGTTGAATTGTCAAATTATAATAGAGGGACTAAATCCATAAAAAGTGAATAGTACAGGGATCTTTTATACTATTTGACTTTGGTATCATATTACGGTTTTGGACTTTTGGTACGCTAATTTGAAGGATAAATTCGTTCATCCTTGTGTCCGAGATTTTAATTCAATTAATTGATGCTTGATTTCTCTGATGACGGATAGAGTTTGAGTTTAATTTAAATATGATATTAATATATTTTATATTTATTCAAGTTCAATTTGACTCGAAAATTGAACTTAAAATTTTACTTAAATTCACTCATAATCTACTCATATTATTTTATTTTAGTATTTAATAATTTATATATTTTTATATAGTCATCTTAACATTATTTTAATACTTATATTAGAGTAATATTATATATTTAGTGTAAGTTTATTTTTGATATGTTCTAAATTATATAATATATAAAAATAAAATAATATAAAGTATTATAAACTTAAAACGGGATGGGCCAAACTTAAGCTTTAAAAGTTCAAGCTCAGGCCCAGCTCAATCTAATTTTAAATAGGCCTAATTTTTTTTACCTAAACCCATTTTTTGAGTCTAATATTTTTATTCAAATTCTCCTAAATTTCGTGCAGGCCTTCGGATCTGGACGGATGACCTGACTCATGAACAAGTCTAATAAATTTAAATTGATATTAACCCAATTAAAAAAGAAAAGAAAAAGGAAAAAAAAATGAGAGAGGAGGTAATAGAATGGGTTTGACAGAGGAAGCTCAATATAAAAGAAAGAATGGGAGAAGAAAAAACACATCAATCAATATATCTATTTTATTTATTTTTTATCAATGATTTTAACCTTCAAAAGAAAAAAAAAGGGTTGTAGCTAGTCCTTATGTTTTGACCGCTTAGCTTTTTTTCTATGACCCACATGCCAACGTGGCATTCTATTATCGGTCTATGTGTCAATTTTTATGTCAGAATTAAAACCATTAAATTAGAATACAATAGTGATAGACGGAAGAAAAGTACAGATGTCAAATTGAATAAATTAAAAATATAAGTACCACATAAACAAATTTATTAAAGTAAAGGGATACATTTTTCAATTATTCCCATTCAAATAAGCCTTTCAATTTTGTTATTTGATGTAAACAGCCCTTAAAGCTTTAATTGGTGCCAAAATAATCATTAATTTTTGACTTATATCTAATTAAGCCATTATGGTGTAAAAGTAGGTTATTATCCCTTATATACAATACAATTGGTTGTCTAATTAAAATTATACTTTAATAAGGATAAATTTTAAAAGAACACGCAAATTACACATAAAATTTGATTGTAATTCAAATATATATATAATTTTGATTTTGATTCAATTATAATCATATATAAAAAATAAATATATTAACATATTTTTATATATAGATATATTTAAATATTTGTATATACAACATGTAAGCATAAAATAGTGCTATATCGAAAAATATAACAAATTCATATATAGAATTACATAAAATCAAAATTTATGTATAATATTATACATTAATTCAAAGTTTATATATAGTTTTAAGATTTAACCCTATTTAATATATTTAATTATTCATTATGTTCAAAAAATTTATTCCTTAGTTTTAAATTAATTATGGTTATGTCTCTAACATTGAGTTATTTTCCTCGATATATTCAATACGTTTTTATGTTTGAGATGATTTCTAAAAAATTGAAAGGTTTATTTAAATATTACAAAAAAACAGTAACTTAACTTAAGAATTTCTTTAAACTTAGATTATGGTATATGAAAATTTTATGTTAAAATCATATTTATAAAAAGTTAAAAGTAAAATATTTGTGAAAATTTTAATATTTATAAAATTTTGAGTCCCAAATTTAACTCTTATAATGTGTAGGTGTTGATTAACTCGTACCACCAATTTAATAAATTTCATAAATCTAAAGTGTTATCCCTAAGCAATGTCTAATCCAAATGTAGATAAGATGCCATTGATACATCTCAGTAACATGTTTTTAGCGTAAAGAATATTCAACAGACTAGTATGAAATTGGTACATTTGTGTTACAGAGTGCACAAAATTGTTAAAACCTTTCAACGAGGTACTAAATTTATAGCAATTGCATTATCAAGTGCCTCATCTAATATTCTCATATTTTCCCCTTAAAGATGAGTATGATGGGATATGCTACAAACCTGGTTCTAACCTGCTGCTAATGGAATTAAGCTTGAAACCACCTTCTAAGCTTCTTAGAACCTTGCTTTTCCGCGTCGGGTGTTCCGGATCTCGGCTGTGAGAACTTAGATCTGTATTGTTCAATTAGCATATCAAGTTTGTCTCCCACGTCTCGGCCTGATGGATCTTTATTCCTTTTCGGCCTTTTCCTTTTTAAATTTGTCTCTCTTTCCTCCGGCTTTGCCTTTTCTTGTCGTGTCCTCTCTTTTGGGTGCGAAACTGCTTTCACCTCTTTCAACTTTAATTTGCTGGTCTCATTAACATTTGTTTCAACCTTATCGGAACTACCAATAGCAGGTTTTGCGCCACCTTTACGATCCTTGGGCTTATGCCTTGATCCTTTCAACTTCTGATTGGAGCCTTCAAAATTTTCTTTCGAAGATGGTTTTCTCTTTTCACCGGTTGGTTTATGCTTTGGCTTCTTACTAGCTTGGCCTTCTTCGGTGGCAACCACGTTTTCCATCTCAGCCTTTTTCAACTCTGAATGTTTCGTTGCCCTTTGGTCATCTCTAGATTTCCGTTTTCTGGATTTGTTAGTGTGATCGTCAAATGGATGTGCTTTAGCATTTTGCAGTGCATCGTTCAAATTATCACTAGCATCTTGCTGCTGAGCTTGTAACTTTGCTTTCCGCAGCTTCAATGTCTGCACATTATCGACAGCAAACTCCACTATTGGACGATGCTCAGAACCAAAAGTTTCTGCAAATAAAAACCAACTACACATTTTAGACTATAAACAGAAAAGAAAAATTACAATTGAATAACCTTTTTCCACTTTGAAGATACTGAAAAAACCCATCACAAATCTAGCATTGAAATTACAGCCATCATACAAATGGGATTGTAACATGAGGGGAATTACCTGGGTTATTGTTAAGAACCCTTAGGGCAACAAGTGCGTGCTGGTGTTCTGTAAACTCAACAAAGGCAACCCCACGTGACTGATTTTTAACAACAATCTTTCCCTTCTTCACAGTTTTCAAGAACTTAATCTGCAGGACAGCATAGTGATATCAGATTTAAGACTTAAGTGCGTGCTCTATATATGCAGAAAACTATAGTAAAGAATTAAAAGAACACTTTATAATAACAGATTAATATATTTATCTAACCTGTCGTATCACAGGTTTTTGTTTTGTAGCTCGCGAGGTAACTGCATCGATACAAAGTTGTTTCAATTCGTTTTCAGTCATGGACTTTGGCAAATTATAAATAACAAGTCTTGTCTTTGAGACATGAAAATTCGGAGATTGAAGCTTGGTCATCTTTTTTTCATGCAACCTGCAAGGCATCCAAAAAGCCTTATAATAAACGGTATAGGTAAGTGAAATTTCACATGAGTATCAGCAGGAGAATTAAGAACTACCAATATCAAGTTGCCTTCAAAAGTTGAAGCAACATCAAGTTAAGGATTTTGTAACAGACTCGCATATTCATTTCCATATGAAAAATTAAAAGAGAAACATTCAGAAACATCTACGTGACTTTATTCTTATCTACTCATTCTGTTTTTACTATCCTTTTAAACCATTCCTGGCCAGACCAAAGATCTCTTAACTAGAAAACAGTCAATACAACAGAACCGATTTGCATAGTGCAGCAAATAGGCAGAAGAAGAATCTTGTGCTCAGTATCTGACTAATAATATCAGGGGAAACAAATAAAAGAAATCCTTACATTTGGCGTTTTTCCATATCGCTAGCTGAAACATCTTTAGCAGCTGAAGTCCCCTCGACTATAAGGCCTTCCTATTAAGTCAGAAAAACAAGAATGTCAAAACTATACTACAAACACATTAAATCAATGAAAATTCAGTTAATTGTCAAGTTAAGCAACCTTTGCCAAGTAAAGGTTACGAAGGTCATGTTCCTCAGCTTTAGCCTTCTCCAATTCTTTATCATGTGCTGATTTCCGATCCAAAGCTTTCAACACTTTGATCTGTCTACCTTTGAGAAAAATACCCAAGCCAGAAGAAGCATTTGCTGCAGAAACTGCTGCAGTAGCCGCATCTATTGTTTTAAACTTGAGGAAACCAGTTCCTCTCGGTCGCCTGCCAGGGGAGCAAAAGAACCATAAGTATTTACTAAATTAAAGGAATAAGAAAGCAAACCATTTCAAACTATTTAGAGTCAGTACTTGGTAACTGGATGAAGGACTGGTATAAAGGATTGCACTTCCCCAAATCCAGAAAACCTTTCTTTTACTTCTTTATTGTCGATATCAAACGGAAGGTTGCTTATGAAAACTGTTCTCTGCAATTCCTCTTCACTATCTATTTGTTTATTTGTACCAGATTTTTCAGGTTTAATCACATCTGATCCTATTGCAGATTCAACGGGTAACTTATTTTGCACATTGATGGTTTCATCTACATTAGTATTGTCTTCACTCTTGGGCAGAACACCATTATCTTGAAGGGAAGGAGAATCTTTAGAAGAGGACATCACCAAGTTATTCAGCACTTTTCTAGCAATGTCTACTTCCTTATCAAAATCCACTGCTGTCGAAGTCCTTTCCATCTCTGACTTATTTGAATCATTTGAAGCAATACCATCATCAATATCATTATCACTATCCCCACCTTCATCCTCCATATCAATGCTACTACCATCACTTTCCTCGTCTTTTTTATTTAGCTGCCCTGTAAAGCCACTAGTAATGAGATGGTGTCTTACTGCAAACTTTAATGTAAAAGTAAGAGATGAAAATTTTACCAAAGAATTTAACAAGAAAAATGCATTATGTAAAAAAAGCCAAGTATAGAAGATCAGAGATGAAATAACACACATCAATTACCCTTAAGCAAAGGCATAAGCTATATATATATATACCAGGAACATCAACACATTTGATATTAAAACTCAAAGATAAAATATTCCTACTCTGTTACAGTGGGCTTGAGTGGGCTTGTGTGTGCTTATGTGCTTGCATGTGATACAGAAACAGACATATACATCACCTGAATGTTCAAGCAGAGTTTTGATGACCAATCAGAAAGTAAAAAATAACAATCGTTTAGAAAAGCATGCATGGCAGAAGAAACTTATTGTGTATGCAATTAACTTCCTAAAATAGTCCTCTAATCTCATGTGTTTATCTTCTCTACTTCTACAAACACAAGAAATATAGACCCTTTTTTTCTGATAATTGATATGTATGATTGATCCACAAGGTTAAGATCACTCATTCAGCTCTCAGTGAAACAGCCAATGGCTCAGAAGAAACAAGATAGTAAAAATCCTTGATGAATAGACAAATTTCAGTTAAGGACACAAACCATCATCCGAAGTAACAGCAGTATTACCACCAGCACCATAAAGTTTCTTCGGAACAGCCCAATCAACAGCTATGGGTCTTTTACATAAGGTCTTCCCATTGAACTTTTGAATGGCCTGAAAATGGAAAATAATGTTCAAACAGATAGCAGAAAAAATCTCTAACACTTCACATCTAAGACAAAAGGATAATCCAGAAGTAGTACATTTTCTGCATCCTGTTTAGATGTGAATTTGACAAAAGCAAAACCCTTGGATAACCTGGAAAAAGAAAAAGGAAAAAGGGGGGGGGGGGGAGACTGTTACATGATTTGAAAAAATACAAATTTAATTGAAAATTTCAAATGATTTTTTATGAAGCTAAGATACCCTGTTTCAGAATTATGTGGAATAAAGACATCCCAAACAAACCCTGCTGCTGAAAACATATCCTTTATCTCACTTAATTTAGCCTGCAGTTTAATGATCTACTTTAGAAGTCCAAGACTTTTGAGTTTCAATCGGAAAAATCAACTAAAGGGATGATCATAATACACCGTTAGCATCAATTATCAAACAACCTTGAAAGAAAGATTTCGTATAATGAGCTTCCACTTTTGAGTCTTAGAGCCCTGGATCACAAGTACCAGATAGAAATAATTAGATCTCAGGCATACATGAGTATGAACCTGAAAATAATGAACACAAATAATTTCAGCGTGACTGCATAGTCATGGTTACTTTACCTCGCCACCAAGCTGGCGTGCCCAAACAATGCTTCCATGTATCTCTTTTTGGTGTAACATTGCCACAGCGGTATGAGCCAATTTGACACTTGTGAAAAGTACAGCTGAAGCATCCATTTTGCATCCATCTTGTGCAAGACCTAGTAAAGTTTGAATTTTATGGCTTGCAATTATTCCACAACAATTAATGTACTCTTATATCAAGACTTTGATTATCAGTAAATTTCCATCCAGAAACCATATGCCAAATCTTTTAACAAAGTATATCTATTGACAAATTTGGAAGCACCAAAATATTGCAATATCATAGATTCTTAGTAAATGGATATAACTGGACAATGAAAGCACCCAAGTATGTACGGAAAGTCATTACAGCCATGGTGTATACACATGCAAATGACAGGCATGTAATACATTAGACGTCACAACCAGCTTTACTTATATCATAAACCATTCAAACTGGCAATATGTCTGTAAAGAATACATGTACACCAACAGGAATTTATCCAAAGAGCTCTTCAAATGCAACACTTCTCTATTTTTGAGCTTTAATCATATTGGGTTTCATAGGGGGTAAAAAGAACAATTCGGTTAAATGATAGCAAAGAACACCTTTTTGCTTACCATGTTCTTCAAGCTCTTCTTTTGGAAGAGGATAAGTTACAGCACAGACAGTGCCAATCTCCTTTGCACGTCGGTGAACATCTTCTGCCATCTCAGCATTACGAAGACCACCAAATATAACAGTCCTAGCAACCCTTCATAACATTGAAAGAGCAGAAGAAAAGTCATGCCCTGATATGCTAGAGAGTGAATATCATAATAGTCAAGTAAAAACTAAACGTGTATTAAGCCAAAAAAAAAAAAAGAAAAGAAAAGAACTAAAAGTGCATAAAAAAAGGTATAATTTTTTTATGATGATGAATAAAAACATAAAGCATTCTAAAGATTCAATTCATGAGAGAAAATTAATTCAAATTTTACTGCCAAGAACTACATGATAATGTTTAAAAGTCCATAACCAATTCCAAAATTTGGTATTAGCGTGCAAATTCAGTACCTCTGCTTCTCTGAACAATTCTCTTTATCAGCTAGATCGGAACAAAGTGTTGCTGCTTTTTTAGGTTGCACAGGCTTTGCTATATTTGCATTCAAAATATCAAAAACAAAACAAGTCACTAATAAGAATTAACAACAAAGGACTATAATTGAATAGTATAAAAGCTTTAGTAACCTAATTTTGGCAGGTCTGAACCATGTGCTTCTACAGCCGAAGTAAGAAGACCATTGTTGTCATTCTTTGTCTTTGTTGCATCATCTGAGAAAGTTAGTAATTAGTGTCGAATAACATGTGCTTACCACTCCTGAACTACATTGAAATAAACAAACCTTGGGTTGCCTTTGATCGTCGTTGCTCCAATGAAGCGCGGTGCATTGCATGTTTAACTCCAATTTTCCGACCTCCAACTGAAGAACCATTCTTCAACTCAATTGCACGGTTAGCATCTTCGGCAACAGCACTGCAGAAGACATACAAATAGACAGCAAAAGGTAAACAAGAAACTTAAACTCCAAATGAAACATGAAAATTCAGCCCAACCATAAGCTCTAAAGTTCTAAAACAAAACAAAATAACACCATCAAAAGAAAAAAGGAAGAAGATAAAAATGAACCTAAATTAACTTACAATTGTACGAAGGCAATACCACGATGCTCAGTTGACCCTATGAACAATAGAAAGAACATATCAGTATACTTATGAACCAATTATTAAAATCATGATAAAAAAATTAAAATAAAATCTTACCCTTTTTCGTAACCATAAAGCAACGCCTGATTGGACCAACATCGCTAAATGTTTCTTCAAGCTGGAAAAACAATATATATATAAATTTCTACATATGCAAAGAAGAATCTAAGACAGTTCTCAAACTAAATTCAGAACGGCGTAATACCTGAGAGTTCGTAAAAGAGTAAGGCAAGTTGGTGACGAAGACGGTGGCAGGTGAGTGGTCGAATTCGGGTCTCTTATCGGATCTCTTGTTTTTCCCCATTGATGGTGTGGCTGCTGAGGAAGTGGGATGGAAGAAAACGTTCGAACCTAAAAATCCAAAAACCTCTCTGCTCTTAGTAATGAGCGTGTGGGGTTTAAAATTTTAGCGGGTTCGGGTCGGATTGGGAAATGGATTAGGTTCCTTGGACTAGGGCTCCGTAAGAATTTGAGGCTGAAAATATGTTTTGATCCATGTATTTATGGGTCTACTTTGGATCCGCCATTTTTTTCCTATCAATTTGACCCAACCCACTTGAATTTTTAAAATATATTTGCAATATCTTTCTAAAATAAAAATAAAAGAAAAGAAAATATATTTAAAATTTAAATAAAAATATTTTTTTGAAATTTTAATAAATAAATTAATATATTCTTTTGAATAATTGCGTTCAATAGATTTGATATTTAAATTTCAACATTTGTAAATTTTTCTTTATCCTCAAATAAACTAATAAATATAATTTATAATTTATAATTTATAATAAATATATATAAGTAAGAGTTTGGAAAAATTCTTAAACTACCATAATACAATTTATTTTTCAACATATTATTAAATTAATATTTAAAATAATTATAATTTAGTAAAAATTGGGATAATTAGACAATTAAAATAATTATAATTAAAATTACAATTGTTAATTAAAAAGTTGTGTTAATTTTTTTTGAAGTAAAATCAGAATGCATTAATTGAGAGGATATGTTGTACACTGAGCAAAGATTGTAAAACAACAGTTGTCTAATAGCTGTCAAAAGCTAATAAGTAACAGAGGCGGTGCCTTGATTTGCCTAAACTTTAAAGAAAAATTAAAGGTAAATGAAAAGCTTTTGAGGTTCCCTAAAGCAAAAAAAAAAAAAACAAAAAAAAAAAGAAAAACCCTATCGTTAACACATTTCCTCTCCTTTGCATTCTATCTTTATGGTGGATAAATTGGTTTAAACTTTTCTTTTTTTGTAAAAATTTTCATTAAAAGCGCTTGTTACTAGATTTCTCCTAATCTGAGTTCAACATCGAGTGGTAAGGATAGACATTTGACGTGTTGTAAGTTGTGTTAATTTTAAAATATAAAAATATTTATAATTTAAAATTATTAGTCTAAAAATTTTGATGTAAACAAACTTTATGCTTATTTATCTTTTAAAAGTTGGGCTAATTTTATTAATGTAAAATAGAATTATTATCATCTTTATTATCAAAAAATTAATATTAGACTTAATTATATTAATTTAGTTATTATTTGAATAATGTTATTTTACATTAATTACATTAAGTAAAATTATATTGTATGTTGGATACGTTAAAAAACTTTAATCATTATTTAAAATTTTCTATTATAATATTTGAATTGGTAATTCAATATATTTTAATTATATAAAATAATTCAAATTATAGATACTTAACTTCTCTAACATCTCATGTTCGAATAGAGAGACCCTCTTCGAAATATTTGTATGTTAATTTATAAGATCAAAACTACAAAGATATAAAGATTTCAATATATTAATAGATTCAAGTACGTTTTTGCATTTAATTTTTATTCTTAATAATCTAACATGATAAATTATGATTTATTAAATTTCTCAACAGAATTTTACGGTTCTAAATGATTTATCCGTTATTGATATGCAAATCACATGACAATCGTCGAGCCTAACGTTTTACTTACGGATGAAGCTATTGTTTATAAGAAAAGATCGTGAAAATCTCCATTGATTTCGCACTAACATGACGATGGCATATATATAACAATGTTAATGCTATTATCGTAATGACAATTTGAGTTTCATGATCCTTCCTTGAATGATTTCGAGGTTGAAATGCAGCATGTTATGGTTCAACCTGGGGAAGCATTGCATGGCTTATCCAAAAAGATAAACAAACATAGAATCAAAGTCGAGTAGCATGCATGGCTCTCTACGTAGTTAATATAAGGTTAAAATATGTCTATAGACCTTATACTTTTCAAAAATTAGAAATATAGTTTCTATATTTGTATTTTTATAAATTTAGTCTATTTATTTTTTAGATTTCAAAATTCAAGTTCAACTGTTAATACTGTTAATATTTTTCTTGTTGAATTCAGGTTAATTACATTTTTTTTAATTACATGGTTACCAAGTGTGTAAAATTAACCGTATTAACAAGTAAACTTAAATTTTAAAATATAAAAAGTAGAAAGACTAAATTCTTAAAAATACAAGTACAATGACTGAAATCTTAATTTTTGAAAACTACAAAGACTATAGGCACAGAAATAAAATACAATGACAAAATAATGAGATTTATGGAGGCGGTTTGGGATTGTGACCAAATCCCATTCAGCATTATATTGGACTGGGGTTGCAACTGGGGGTTCGGCCCCCTAAGGTATGGACCATACCGTATAAGTAGAATCCATATAAAACTTCACTTGACATTGATTAGGATAAATTTTTTCAACCTTTTAAATAGATATAATTGAAACTCCTTTTGTACTATTCAGTTTTTAATATTAGTGATTTTCCACTAAAATCTGTATGTTTTTATTTGTTGTGATCATTTTATTCTCATTATGTCCTTTTATTATAACAAAAATTAAAAAAAAATAGTATCTTTCTTGCACTTTGTTTTGAGATAAATAAAAACAGTAAAGAGAGTCTTCCACTACCTTTGAGTTTTTTATTTTTCGACCCAAAGGTCAGGATGAAAACGAGTATCTGACACTAAACAAGCAATTAGGAACATCGGAGTTTGGGGGACATACCTCAACTTACATCGATCCCATCTTCATGAACTATATTCAAAGATCTCCAACTCAATCATCATCACCTTGGCCCAGATAACATTGAAGGTAAAACTATTGAAGGAAAGGTATCCACAGGTTCAAGAGTTATTCCATTTAGAAAATCTTCATTCAGGCTACCTGTAACATCAACTGAATCCTCAAAAAGCTTCACCACTGTGGACATAGAAGGCCTCCTCGCATATTCAGTTTGCAAGCACCATGCAGCAACCTTCATCACCTCCACAACTTCGGCTGCATTCGACTGCATATCATCGCTACACTTATCGACTAAATCCATGAGTTGCCCTTCTTCTTGCTTTCTCTTAAAAAGTCCCAATAAATGCATATCTTCTTCCTGTTGAGATTCATCAACGTTTCGTCGTCCACATAAGATTTCTAGGACAACAATACCAAAGCTATAGACATCTACCTTTTCGGTTATACATAAGTTTAACCATTCAGGAGCCATATAACCAGGGGTTCCCCTCATAGTTGTTATGACTCGACTTTGGTCTTTTTCGATTAATTTCGACAACCCAAAATCTGAAATTTTGGCATTAAAATTCTCATCTAAAAGGATATTTTGAGGTTTGATGTCTAAGTGAATTATCTTTTGGTTGCATTCTTCATGAAGATAGGCTAGTCCTTTGGCAATATCTAAAATGATTTTCCTTCTAATTTGCCAATCAAGAGCAAGATCTCGATTTTGATTGAAGATCCATCGGTCTAGCGATCCATTAGCCATGTACTCATAAACTAAAAGCCTATTAGAACTTTCAGCACAAAATCCAACCAAACTCACCAAATTAAAATGGTGAATGCTTCCAATTGTCTGAACTTCAGCTATGAAGGACTTGTTAACGGCACCAAAGTTGAATTGATGCTTCACTGCAACACCAGAACCCAAAGGTAAGATTCCATGAAAAACAGAACCAAATCCACCTTCACCAAGCTTGTTGCTAAAATTCTTGGTAATGTTCTTCAACTCTTCATATGAGAATCTAGTTGGCATTCCCAACATGTTGTCTAAACAATGCTCTTCAGCTTCTTCAAACCCTTTTTCAGCTCGTAGGAAAAATAAGCCGCAGATAAGAAGCACAACAAGGATAGCTCCAAGTGTTGAACCCACAATAACAGCCCCATTCTGTCTTTTCTTTTCAGGGTAATTCTGCACCTTTATAAAAGCTGAGTTGCTGTAATAGTCACTAGAATAGTTTTTCTCAATGGAGAATACTTGAGATAGAAAATAGCAGTAACCCAGATTATATATAGCAGCTTTGCAAGAACAATTCTTTAAACACGTTTCCTTACAAATCTCTAATGTTATTAGTTCACAAGAAATGGGTGAAACTGCATAACACCCATGATCTAGGCTTGTAGAATTTATTGGCTTAAAATAAGTGGTTTCGCTTTCACTTACGGTGTCAAGGCAACTGCATCCCTCTTTTGAGCAAAGGCTATATTTCCCACATGGCAATGGATAACTACATTGATCAAGGCCCAGTAAATCAATCCCCTCCCACCCAGATTCTGTCAACTCATATGCCTTTAAGTTCCCATCACTTCCCAACCGTATAAAACTACCCCAATCTCCCACATAGAGAACCCAAACCATTTATTTCTGAATTCAACATAAGGATTGTCTGAGTTATTATCTTCCACAGAACTTGTGTAATAGATTTGGGGAGGATTTAAATCCATATAAGCAGTGAATACACCACGACTGATAGCAAATGCATACAAACCTTCACTTGGGTCGTTTGGGGATACGCTGGCCTTCAATTTCTGCCCTGGCACTAGCCTTTGACCACGAACTAAAGTGTCGGTTGGGTGGTCAAATGACTGCCAAACAATGTGGTTGGCTTTGTTAAGCAGCATGAGGTTTCCCTCTGCAGTCAAGTTTAACCTTGAAACCAACTTGCCTACTGTGCCTTGGGACCAAACCGAAGTATCGTTAGCATCTTTCAACATAAATTTGCCTTCAAAAGTGAGCTCCAACAGTGCCTGAACATCAACTGGTTTGTTCCGATTAGCTGACCATACCACTTGGGGAGGAAAGCTAGATTGAGGAGATCTATAATCATCATTAAAACTGGTATTGAAGATGGAGATAGCGAATTGGCAAGTGTTACCATGATAGCTGCAGTGGAAACCACACACAAATATCCCATTAACAAGGACCGGCATCACCCTAATGTCTGTCTCTCGGAAACTAAAGTCAGATGAGGGAGTGATTCTCCAGGAATTTGGTCCTCTGACAAATGATGGATACTCTTTGGTTTCAGCATCGATAAAAAATGATGGTGGTACGATCAGTATAACCAAAAGTGTGATCATCAGAAAGTAGCTAAAGGCATTCATGATCATGGTCATTGCTCTCTAAGAAGCGCCAACAGCTTTCCAGGGAAGAGTGAATTAGCTGCGACAATGGCTTCAAGCTTGATAAACGAAAACAAATTCATGCTATCATATTGAGGAAAAACATGTATGCAATTTTCTTCTAAAACATCACCAAGAAAGAGGAGAAAAGTCAAATACGAGTTTGAGGAATAGCAAGGATTTTCTTTTGGAAAACAAGTAGTCATCCATTAACGTTCAAAATGGTGGTCAATCAATGTAGTGGGGGAGAGAGCAATAAGACCTACTCTGCAAGGGTCAAAAAATGTAGCGGGGGTGAGAGCAATAAGACTTAATCTGTAAAATGTTCACTTTTCGTCAACGCCTTATTTCAGTCGCATGTGTATTGTTCATTAAACTTATACATGTAACAAAAGTTAATACAACAACTATGAAACTTGAAATCGTAAAACAGGCATCGCAATTATTGATTGTTATTAAATTTTTTTATTATATATTTTTCAAATCTACACTGCAAGCACTTGAGATGCAAAAGCCAACTATTGTCTGTTATGGCCAAAAGCACAAAGGAAGAGCAAAACTTCGAATTTATCTGCGAGATCTTCGCGATTGTTGAAGCCGGCAGGTACCCACACTCAGAGAAGAAATTTCCTTAATTTTACCTGTCGTTCAGCAGGGGACGAAATAGAAAGGAAAGGGGGGAGTGGGGTTGACTTACTTTTTCTTAAAGTGGAGAAACCTTCCATTGATTTCACCCTAACTTGACATGTATAGAGTAATGTTAATGCAATTATTGTATTGTAATGTCATACATGGATGCTTTCTACGAGATGAGTCCTCAATTCATCTCTGTTGTTGCAAAATGCCCTGGGGGGCCGTGGGCCTCCATTTGTCCGAATGATTATTATAGAGGTGAGGGACTTGGTATTGTGAGGCATAAGCCGTCGAGAAGTTTTGAGAGTGGCACAATGTCACAATCTGAGTTTCATGATGCTGCCATGAACAATTTCGAGGTTGAACTAAGTATTTTATGGTTCAAAGGGAAGCCATAGCTTTGAACTTTCGGTTTGTGTTGCATCAGTTGTGAGATGAAGAGTGTGAGCAGCTGGAATCACAGAGATATTTGGATGTTCGTTGAGAAACTGGAATACAAAAGATTTTAGACTTCAAAATTCAAGATGAATTCTAAATTAACAAATAATTTTTAAAAGAAATTCATTTAGCTACCTAATTTGATGCTATCAGTGGATGGATCTACCAGATAATATGATAAATTCTTCTATATAATCAATAATGAAAAGAGACAATATTCCACAACCTTTGAGTTTGGGAACATCCCTTACACTACATTACATTCATAGTCATCAACTATATTCGGAGATGGATCTCCTGTTCATGATCATCATCTGGGCCCAGATAACATTGACGGTAAAACTATCGAAGCAAAGGTCTCCATAGCTTCAGGAGATAATCCATTTTGAAAATCTTCATTCAAGTTACCTGCAACATCAACCGAGCCTTCAAAAAGCTTCACCACTATGGACATGGAAGGCCTTCTTGCATGTTCAATTTGTACACACCATGCAGCAACCTTCATCATTTGCACAACTTCGGCAGCATTCGACTGCATATCATCGCTGCACTTATCGACTAAATCCATGAGTTGCCCTTCTTCTTGCTTTCTCTTAAAAAGCCCAATAAATGCCTATCTTCTTCCAGTTGACATTCATCGACGTTTCGTCGCCCACACAAGATTTCTAGGACAACAATACCAAAGCTATAGACATCTACCTTTTCCGTTATGACCGAGCTTAACCATTCAGGAGCCATATAACCAGGGGTTCCCCTCATAGTTGTTATGACTTGACTTTGGTCTTTTCCAATTAATTTAGATAACCCAAAATCTGAAACTTTGGCATTGAAATGCTCATCTAAAAGGATATTTTCTGGTTTGATGTCTAAGTGAACTATCTTTTGGTTGCAATCTTCATGAAGGTAGGCTAGTCCTTTGGCAATATCTAGAATGATTTTCTTTCTAATTTGCCAACCAAGGGCAAGATCTCGGTTTTTGTTGAATATCCATCGATCTAACGACCCATTAGCCATGTACTCGTAGACTAAAAGCCTGTTGAATTTTTGGGCACAAAATCCAACCAAATTACCAAATTGAAATGGTGAATGCTTCCAATTGTCTGAACTTCAGTCATGAAGGACTTGTTAACTGGACCGAAACCAACAAGGTGCTTCACTGCAACTTCAGAACCAGAAGGTAATGTTCCCTGAAAAATAGACCCGAATCCACCTTCACCGAGCTTGTTGCTAAAATTCTTGGTGACATTCTTTAACTCTTCATAAGAGAATCTAGTTGGCATTCCTAACATGTTGTCAAGATAATCCTCCTCAACTTCTTGAAACCCTTTTTTAAATCTTAGAAAAATGAAAGTGCAAATAAGAAACACTCCAAAGATAGCTCCAAGAGTTGAGCCCACAATAACTGATGTATTCTGCTTTTTTCTTTCAGGGAAATGTGATCTATCTGAAATTGTAGATTTCTGCACCTTTATAAAAGTCAAGTCGTTGGAAGTAGTTTTCTTGAGGGAGTCCACTTGAGAAAGAAAATAGCAGGAGCCCTTTGTATATGTAGCAGCTTTGCAAGAACAGTCCTTTAAACAGGCTTCCTTACAATCTTCTAATGCTATTGTGTTGGAGAACGAGGTATACATGTGTTGAGAGTAGCCGCTCCTAAGCTCGAGAAAGCTCTGAAGAAGAGAACTCTCACAAGAGATTGGTGAAATTGCAGAACACCCAAGATTTGGCGCTGTAAAATCTATTGGCCTAAAAAAAGCTGCTTCGTTTTCACTTACATCGTCAGGGCAACTGCATCCCTTTTCTAAACAAACGCCATAATTTCCACATGCCAATGGGTAGCTACATGGATCAAGGGGGAGTAGATCAGTCCTCTCCCACCCCGATTCTTTCAACTCATATGCTTTCAAGTGGCCATCACTTCCCAACTGTATAAAATTAGCTGAGTCCGCTACGTGGAAACTCCCGAACTTTCCATTTTGGAATTCAGGTTCAGCAGAGAGAATAGAAGAACTCTGGTAATAGGATTGGGAAGGATCTGAATCCATATAAGCAACGAATTTACCATCAATGACAGCAAATGCGTACCGCCCTTCACTTGAATCGGCTGAGGATTCATTGGCCCTCAATTTCTGCCCTGACACAAACCTTTGACCACGAACTAAAGAGTCCGTTGGATGGTCAAAGGACTGCCAAACCATGTGGTTGGTTTCGTCAAACAGCATGAGGTTCCCCTCTGTAGTTAAGTTTAACCTCAAAATGGACTTGCCTGAAGTGCTTGGGGACCAAACCACAGTATCGTTTGCATCTTTCAAGTTAAGTTTGCCTTCTGAAGTGAGTTCCAAGAGTGCCTGCATCTCAACTGGATTGTTCCGATTAGCGGACCATACCACTTGGGTAGAAGAGCTGGAATTATCTTCAGAACTAATCTCGAAGATGGAGACAGAAAATAGGCAATCGCCACCATCCAAGCTGCAGTGGAAACCACAGGCAAACATCCCATTAGCAAGGATCGGCCTCACACCGGCTGACTCCCAGAAGCTAAAGTCAGTCGATGGAGTGTTTCTCCATGAATTCGGGCCATTCACAAATGAAGGGTAGTCCATGATTTCGGCGTCAATAAAAAATGAGGACGGAATGATCAGTAGAATCAAAAGTGTGATCATTACAAAGGCACTAGAGGTATTAATATTCATGATCATGGCTCTCGAAGACGAGCAATGGCTTTCCAGGGAAGACTAAATTACTTGAATAAACTAAATAATTCATGCTATAATTCCTTGAAGAAATCACCACGAAAGAGCTGAAATTTCAAAAACAATAATTTTCTTCGAGGAAAAAAGAAAATAGTTATGCAGTAGCGTTCAAAATGGGATCAATCAATGTTGTGAGAATCTACAAAAGGTTTACTTCTCGTCAACGAAGTATTTCAGTCGTATGTTTCATGTTCATTAAACTGTAGCAACTATGAAAATTGATATCTTAAAACATGCATCAGCATTCATTTAACATTTTTTAATTAATTTAGTCACTTTAATTAAAATAAGTGTTTGAATTGGTCACTAAACTAAAACTAAAAATACTGACCAATTAAATTATGACACTTAACATTTTTCTTTAACTTTTGAAAAAAGTAAAAGGACTTCTTCTAAAATACTTTTTCTTACTCCCACTTCTCTTTGTACCTAAAAAATGGAGAAACCAAAACCCCACCATTTTCTCAACAATGGATCTATGACAACTATAAATGATAACGGCGGCGGCGCTTCCTTCCTCACGGGCGCTTCTCTAGGTGATCAGCTTGAACAACAACAGCAGGTGTTATCCCCCACCAATATTTTGCTGTTTCCGGCTTAAGCTTCTGGCTTAGCATTTGGCTCAGTTTTCGACTTTCGTCTCATACTGACTGGTTTGGTGCATGTAGCAGAAGCATTTCTAAGTTGTTTATCTGTTTCAAACATAAGATTTTTGGTTATGGAATTGAATCCAAGAACCAAAAAACAATTGTAAGAAGTGTACCCTAGAAGGTCTGGGTCTAGTTCTTCCATAACCAAAGCTACATATTCCACAGCTTGTTTTTGGATATTTGAGAGTTTGTTTGCAGATGCACTGAGACTAATAATCTGTAAAGGTAAATCAACATTATATATATATATATATATATATATATAAATATAAGGTTCTTTGTTTATCTATAAACAGATTACTTTTAATAGCTCCAGATAATTGATTCATATGCCATACTTCTTTAAGGTGCAAGTTAGCTATAGCTCAAGGATGAAATTAGTTATTAATCCTTTAAATTAAGTTAAGGTGCAATGTTGTTTTTTAACAAAATTTAATAATAGAAGGAAAAATGTAACATATTGATAACCTTAATAACTATAATGTAATTTTTAACTATAATGTAATTTTTAAAAGTTAGGTGATCAAAATTTAATTTTAAACTTTACAAAGTTTAAATACAGTTAATATAGTTTATATTAATTAATGTCTCATTTTTGTACTTTTATTCTTAAAACTTTTAATTTATTTTACCTCAAATTATTTTTGACTTTTTTTAATCATATGAAGTACTTACGTATAAAACTCAATAAAGGCCAAACTAAAGCCATAAAGGAAAATAAATCACATTTCAAGTCTATTTCTTTTCTCTTAATTTTTTCTTACATAGTTTATTTCTTGTATCACAATTTCTTTAATAGATCTATCCAAGGATTAGATTATTAATTCGAACTCGAAAACTAATATGATATTTGAAAGAGTTTAGACAAATATATTTGACTTGAAAAATAAATTAAAAAATTAAGTAATTTTAATATATTAATTTCACACTAAAAGTGTATTTACTTTATTTAAAGCTATGAACATTTCCATTGATTTCAAACTAACTAGACAATATTGTTAATGCAAATATTGTAATGTGTTCTAGGAGATTGGCACATTGGAGCCAATCACGCCGTTGGTTTAGTGGAAAACTTGCATGGGATTCAAGTTGACTGGTATGAGGTTTAGAATTTACTCTGGCTTATAAATATTTTTCCCCTTCTCTCATTGTGATAAATATTAAAAGTAATATATTTTAACCTCATATTTTAACTTTATTTTTAATGTGTTTTTTGAATGATTATTCGATGTTAATTGTGAATTTTATACTCTTAATCCTTTAAATTAATGTTCAATGCTTAATAGAGCACTTGAGAACAAAAATAGCGAAAATCGAAGCGTCGAAGCAAGTTGCAAGACCCACACGGGTTGAATCATTCCACATGGCCAAACCAAACAATCGTGTGATGCACACGGGTAGGGGTGTAGCCAGGGGGCTGGCATGGGCCTCGGCCCCCCTAAAATAGAAATTTTCATTTTGGGCCCTTGAATTTTTTTAAAAAATTTAAATTAGTAAAGGTAAAATTACACTTCGGCCCCCCCTAAAATTATAAAAATTTAACTTAATCCTATACAAATTATAAAAATATAAACTATAAAAAATTAAAATTTCATCCGACCCTCCCTAAAAAAGTTTTCTGACTTCGCCCCTACACACGGGCGTATGGTAGGTTGTGTCGATTTTACAGGATTACACCCTAAATTGTGAAAAATCGTGATTTTTATGTTTTTCAGGCATTCTAAGACGCCTATATGACAATAATAAGAATATGGGAAAAAGTCGTCATAAAATACTTAAGAAAACAACTCGAAAAACACCATTGAAACTGACTCTGAAGTAGATTTCCATCAAGATTGAATATTTCCAATTGATTTTTTAGGAAGTTTTCATGAGTTTCTTTATTTCTTTCGATTATACTATCTCTGAAATATTTTTATTTTCAAACATAACTAATTTTCTAAATACTTAGGGGAGATGAACTCTATAATGAATTCTGTTGTTTAATTTTTATTTTACGTAATAAATACTTAATTTCTTATTCTCAATTATGTGTGTTTAATTCTTGGTTTAATATTTCTAAATTATTAATCTATGTTTGATGTGTTTCAATCAGATGTTGAATAGACCCTGTTTAAGAATAGATCTTTCGCAATTAACAGATGAAATATAGACATATTCTTTCCTGGGTATTGTTTCACTTCTTGGTTGTTACTTAATTATTTTTGTGTTTTGTTCTTTTTCGTGCTTGTTAGTTAATTAATTTAGTTAATTTTAATTTTTAACCAATCACTCGAATTTATTCGATTAAGTAATAGAAAGACAATAATTACTAGTATTTTTATAATAGAAAGACAATAATTACTAGTATTTTTATTCTTCATAGGAACGATATCTTTACTCACTGTAACTATACTATTATTTGATAGGTGCACTTAATCAAAATTTTAATTAATTTCATGACTATACATCATATTGTAATTATTCACTTGCATAAAAAAAGTATGTTAGAGAAATTCACATTGACTTCCATGGATACTATTGTAAAACGCCATGGTCTTTTTTTTTTTAATTATGATAACGGGATAGAGCCCAAATAACTAACGCAATTAGTACAATTCAAACTTAAGCCACACCTAGAACGGTAAACACCCTTAACTATTACTCTGTCTCATGGATTTTACTACCTTTGAGTCTTTGATCACTTTTGGGTTTAACATTTAATTTTTGGACCCAAAAATTATGATGAAAACAAGTATTTGACACATAACAAACTTCGGAACATTGCAAAAAGATTGACTACTATTACGTTTCTTTGAGAACCACTATAACAAGTAAATTAGAAAGGGAAAACTGACAAAACTAAATTGCCCGAACTTTGGGGACATACCTCTGCTTATATTGATCACATCTTCATCAATATCATCCTAGAACATCTCCACCATGTCCATATTCATCACCTTGGCCCAGATAATATAGAGGGTGAAACTTGTGAAGCAAAACTCCCCACAATTTCCCACGTTAATCCATTTAGAGAATCTTCATTCAAGTTACTTACAACATCATTTGAGTCCTCAAAAAGTTTCACCACTGCGGACATGGAAGGCCTCCTGGCATATTCATTTTGCAGACACAATGCAGCAACCTTCATCATCTCCACAACTTCGGTTGCATTCGACTGCATATCATCGCTGCATTGATCGACTAAATCCAACAGTTGCCCTTCTTCTTGCTTTCTCCTAAAAGGTCTCAGTAAATGCATATCCTCTTCTTGTTGAGATTTATCGACGTTTCGTCGCCCACATAGAATTTCCAGGACCACAATACCAAAGCTATAGACATCTGCTTTTTCAGTTATAACTGAGCTTAACCATTCAGGAGCGATATAACCAGGGGTTCCCCTCATAGCTGTTACGACTCGACTTTGGTCTCTTCCAATTAGCTTAGACAACCCAAAATCTGAAATTCTGGCATTGAAATTCTCATCTAGAAGGATATTTTGAGGTTTGATGTCTAAGTGAATTATCTTTTGATTGCAACCTTCATGAAGATAGGCTAGTCCTTTGGCTATATCTATAATGATATTCTTTCTAATGTGCCATCTAAGAGCAGATTCTTGGTTTTTATTGAAGATCCATCGGTCTAGCGATCCATTTGCCATGTACTTGTAGACTAAAAGCCTGTTGAATTTTTCAGCACAAAATCCAACCAAACTTACCAAGTTGAAATGGTGAATGCTTCCAATTGTTTGAACTTCAGCTACAAAGGACTTGTTAACTGCACCAAAGCCAACAAGATGCTTCACTGCAACTTCAGACCCCGAAGGTAAGGTTCCATGAAAAACAGACCCAAAACCACCCTCACCAATCTTGTTGCTAAAATTTTTGGTGACGTTCTTCAGCTCTTCATATGAGAATCTAGTTGAAATTCCCAGCATGTTGTCTAGATAATCTTCCTCAACTTCTTGGAACCCTTTTCTAAATCCTAGAATAATGAAAGCGCATATAAGAAACACACCAAAGATAGCTCCAAGAGTTGAGCCCACAATAACTGATGTATACTTGGGTGATGAAACATTCTTGTTAGGACTCTGTGAAAAGGGAGAACTTTGCACCTTCATAAAAACTGAGTTGTCATTGTAAGTACCATAACCGCTAGAATAATTTTTCGCGATGGACAATCCTCCAGACAGAAAATAGCAGGAACCCTCTGTATCCATAAAGGCTTCGCAAGAACAGTTGATTAAACAGAGTGCTTTACATTCTTTTAAAGTTTTTGTCTCAGAGATCAAATGTTTTTTCACGGGATGAAAATAGTAGCCTTGTAGCTCGAGAAAACTCTGATGAATAGAACTCTCACAAGAGATTGGTGAAACTGCATAACATCCAAGATCTGGCTTTGTATAATTTATTGGCTTAAAATAAGTAGTTCCATTTTCACTTGCATCAACAGGGCAACTGCATCCCTCTTTTGAGCAAAAGCCATAATTTCCACATGCGAATGGATAACTACATGGATCAATGGGGAGTAGATCAGTCCCCTCCCACTTGGAATCTTTCCACTCATATGCCTTCAAGTGGCCATCACTTCCCAACTGTATAAACTTAGCTGAGGCTGACACGGAGAAATTCCCGAACTTTCCTTTCTGGAATTCAAGATCAACATCAGACAAGATAGGACTTACGTAATAGGGATCCATAGAAGCAGTGAAGTAGCCAACAGAATAATTGACAGCAAATTTATACGAAAATCTAATTGAATTCGGTAGCGATCCTCTTGCCGTCAATGATGGGTATGACATTAAACTTTGACCAAGAACTAAAGAGTCCGTTGGGTAGTCAAATGACTGCCAAACCATGTCGCTTGCATTGTTAAGCAGCATGAGGTTTCCCTCCGCACTCAATTTTAACCTTGAACTTGACGTATCAACGATGTATCGGTCCCAAACAGAAAAATTGTAAGCATCTGTCAACCTAAACTGGCCATCATGAAAGAGTTGCAACTGTGCTTGACTCTGAACTGGATGGCCTCTATTAGCCGACCATACCACTTGTGGAGAAGATCTGATATGACCATCGTAACTCGTGCTGAAGATAGAGATAGCAAATAGGCAATTGTCACCATCATAGCTGCAATGGAAACCACAGACAAACATCCCATTAACAAGGATCGGCTTCACACCATATGACTCCCTGAAATTATAGTCAGATGAGGAAGGGATTCTCCAGGATTTCGGGCCATCAACAAATAAGGGGTAGTCCATGATTTCAGCATCAACAAAAACTAACGCCGAAATGATCAATGGCATCAAAAGAGTGATCATTAGAAAGGCGCTCCAAGCATTGGTATTCATGATCTTTGCTCTCTAAGGCAAGCAATGGCTTTCCAGGGAAAAGTAAATTAGCTGCAACAATGGCGTCAACTTTGACTAACCTAAATAATTCATGCTATCATATTGAGTGTGAAAAAAAATCTTTTTCGTTTATGAAATCACCAAGAAAAAGTGGAAAAGTGAAAAAAGGAGTACGATGAATAGCAAGAATTTTCTTTAGGAAAAAATAGTTATCCAGTAGCGTTCAAAATGGGATCAATCAGTGTCGCTAAGTGGGGGCATTGACAACTTCTATACCCTCCCAACACGTACAATTTGTCAAATTCAATCAAGTCCACTTCCATGGAAAAAAATGCAATGTGAGGTGGTTTCTTGGCATCCTCCTAAAGGAGATTAGTTGAAATTTAATACCAATGGATCTGTAATGATGGACACTGGACTGGAAGGTATTGGAGTTATTTTGAGGACTTGCATAGCAACAGCTTAATTACATTTTCATTCCCATTATGATGTGTTGACCCAAGTCAAGTGGATGTGCTAGCTATTATAGAAGCAATCTCAATTTTATTTTAGTTACTAAACTTTCAAAAATTTATAATTTAATTTTCAGATTTTTATGTTTTTCAAATTTTATTATATTAAAATTTGGTATCTCTTAGAGTTTATGTATCCCAAATCTCGCCACTTGTTGAAAAATAAATACAATCATAAAATATTAAACGCAACTTGAGTCTATATAGAACTATACTTATACTATTTGATTTTGATTAGAATAGGATTTTTCAACGCTTAAATAGATTTAGTCAAAGTATAATTCGCTTTTCAACATTAATAAATTTTTATTTTGCGATCATTCTATTTTCATTATCAACATTTATTATAACAATATTCATTATTCCGTATAACTTTTATAATGATTTAACTGCAGTTATAATAAATTAAGCTGTTACTTTTGCTCTTTATATTAAAATATGTTAGATAAAATTTAAATAAAGCATCATAATCTGTTTATTATATAAAACTAACTCCTAAACAACAATAGGAATTAATAGGGTATTTTAGGTAGTACAAAAAATCAATAGGGATAATTTAGACATTAAACTTAATAAGGGTTATTTAAAATTTTGCAAAAAAAAGTTAATTTATTTATTTATATGTTTTAAATATTATTATATTTTAGTTATTTTTATTTCTTATTTAATTTATAAATAAATCTATTTATATATAATTAATTTTTTTCCTTTTTAGTTAATTATGTATTGGTCATCTTGATCCTATAATGCAAACAAAAAGCAAAAAAAAAGTTCATTTGTAAATTTTAATTTTATTATATTTTTATTTGTTTTTTATATATAGATAAAACTATTTGTATATAAATAAATTGGTAATTGAACTTCATAGAAGTTACAAACTATTTATATGCATTAATCTCGTTGTTACATTTTAATTTAATATTATGCTTTAATTTTTTATTGTCTGGAAGTTATTTTTATAACTTTTAATTTCATAGATTTGTCCAAAATATAATTCGATCTCTGAATATTCTGTCGAAACTATTTTTAATTTGAAAACGAGAGTTGACTTAAAAACAAAAATAGAGTCGCCACCGATCTTTTTCGAGGTGTGATGGGGATCACCTTGAGATTGATCATTTTAATAAAATATTTTGATTTATTAAAATAATAATTTTGGGTCTACAAAATTCGAGAAAAATGGTTCAGGAGTCGGTTACGCACGAGAAAGGGTTAGCACCGTCGTAACGGCCAAAATTGGTACCTAATTGATTAATTAATGTCCTTATGTCTAAAATTAAAAAAAAATATTTTTACATACAATTTCTTTTAAAACATTTGAATAACTCAAATTGAACATTAAAATTCTCTTATTTCGAAGGAATATAATACCACATCCAGCACGTTAGGACATGATTCTTTAAACCTTTGAAAACGCGATCAATTCTTGATTTCCAAAAGCTCATACATTTCAAAATTACAAAAGGATATTTGATTATTTGGTCCAACGAAAAATCGAAACCCAACACGTTAGGGCACGAGTTCTCGGATTTCCAAACATAGAACATTGCCTTTATTTTTTAGAAATCCTTATCTCGAGATATAAAATGTCATATCCAGTGAGTTAGGACACAACACCTCGAATTCCTGAGAATAAGCTTTTATTTGAAACTTATACGTTTTGATTGAAAAGGGTACCCGGTTACTTAGATTTAACGAGGAAAATTGGAACCCAGTAAGTTAGGGTACAATCTTCTCGAAGATGTCAAATACCGAGTCTTGCCTTATTTTGAAAACTTTTGAATAAAATGATTTTAAAACTTAAAAATATTAAAACACAACCTTTTAGGCGAATAAAATGTAATGGACTAATAATGTACAATGCAAAGTAATAATTCATAAACAAAATGTTATAATAATGAATCAAAATAACAAATAAATACAAAGTAAGAAAATCTAAAATAAAATATAAAACAAATATAAAAATGCTCTTCATTAATTTTATCTATTTTTTATTTAGGAGTGAATATAAACATATTAGATAATTCAAGCATATTACAAATTATAATTTTATTTTTAATTATGCTGCTTCTATTTTAAGTAAATATAAAAAATTAAATTGATGATTGATTCGATTCAATTGAATTGAATTGGTATGGTTGTGATTGATTATCGAGATAGAGGACTAAATTGAATAGAATTAAAAATAGTGGAATTTGTTGAAATGATGAAATTTGCTTTGAATTTGGTTGAATCATACTATGTTATGTAATGGAATGATAAATTGATTGATAAATTGAAAATGATGAAATGTAATTTGAGTTATTTGATGAATTAGATAATTGGTTACTCTATTAACTGTCGGGCAAGGTTGGACATAATTGACATGCCATAGGATAGATCGAGTACAGATTACTTTGACTATATGTCGATAAGAGTTGGGCGCAATTTTCCTTCGAACATTCTAACGAGTGCTAGGCACAATTAGTACTTTGGTTAAATTAATGAGCGCTGGGCGAATTTACTTATTTCAGACATTTTGATGAGGCACTAAGTGTCGAATTGGTGTGTTGGTTGGATCCGTGTATCCGTTCAAGCCCTAGTCATGTTAATAGGGGTTTAATATACTAGTTGGCTGAACGATGATTGAAATTGATTAAATGTTACAAAGTTGAAATACATGCACTTATATACGACGTTGAACGTCGAGAATATGTAAAAAATCACGCAAACTGATTAAAGGCCAGAGAGCTGATTCAGTAAGATAAGAAATAAATCGTTAGATTTGGTAATCAAATGAAGCATAATTATATGTTACAAGATGAGTAATTATACAAATCTATCTAGCATTGTAATAATGGTATTAAATGTTCGTATAGATTACTTAGTTCATGAAATGATTATAATAATAGTGATATATACATACATATATATATATATATTTATTTATTGAATGAAATTGATTATATAATGTTTTTATATTGATTGATAGTATATACATGGAATTTGAATGCAATTGAATATTTCATATGTTATTAGCATATGGTTTGTTTTTCGTGCGTAGTTTAGGTATATATCGAGATTCCCAGCATCAACTCCAGCATCAAAATAAAGATCCTAAACTCAACAATCTTTGTATTGTTTTCTTTTGTTGGTTATACAACATGTACCTAGGTTGAGTCAATTTTAGTATTTTGCTATTTTTGAGAATATTGAATTGAATATTTGGTAAATAGACTTAATTATATGAATGCAAAATTTGTATATGTGTTAATCATATGGTTTTTGTAAAGTATAAAAGATGCTTTTGCAAATAGTATTTGTGGATTAGCATTTATGTATATAATTGAATGAATTGTACTAGATAGATAATTTAGAGGTAATATGGCATAAGCATATTGATGGATAGTGTATTAATGGGCTTGAATTGATGCTTGAGAGGTATGCGTAGTGATTACTTATGAGTTGAATATGTATATTAAATTATTAGAAATAAATTGTAGGTTGATGTCTATTAGAAATTGCATAAATAGGATGTGACATCGCGACATCATACGAGTGTCGTTGCTACAATATGGACTCCAGGCCACAGCATGACGAGGAACCTCGTCGCCACGTCGAGATCCTCACAGTATGTCATGAAGCAACAAGGAACTCCCTTACGTCGCGGCATTCACTCGACGTTTTGAAGTTCTTACAATTTGGTCCTAATTCTATCTTGGGTTAGTTTTAGAGTTTTCGTAAGCTCGTATAAGACCTGAAATTTATTTTATATTGTATTGTATACATAATTGAGTTGAAAATTTATCATTTGGTAGTATTAATTGACAATGATTAATCATAGTTACTCCGACAATGAATGTGACTCTTCGTAACTTGAATTTGACGATCGAATCGAGTATTGAATGATACATTTTTAGTCTAATTTTTTTTCCTTTTTATCTATTGACTTTTTTTTCTAGCTCTGCATGGAGGAAATCTTTGGTGATGTTAGTTGAATATGAAGATATCGATTTTGTATAGTGGATTATGAATCCTCTCAATGTGCCAAGAAATTTGAGACAAGTGGTTAATAACGTTAAGAGGCTATAAGCAAAGAATGATATTTGCTTGCAAAAAGGACCCCTTTTTTGTAAGAAGGTTATTTTGTTAAATATCTTCAACTTTGATCCTCGAGTTAATGGCGAATTTTATTTATAAAATGTTTAACATATAAAATAAATTGATTAAAATATAAAAATCAATCAATTATAAAAGTCAAATCATGCAACGCGTGGTGATAATCCTAGTTCTATTCATTTATAACTATTTATCTGCAAAATAAATAAATATTTTAATAATTTATCAATTACATACTAACTTTGATACTAATAATTCTATTTAATAAAGTTTTCACGAGTTAACATATTAATAAAATTTTAATAAAAATAAAATCAATTAATCTCTTCTATTAATAAAATCAATATTAACTGATTTAACCGTAATAAAAGATAACACGGTATATAGAATCAATTAAAAGCAATATATGACATGCCACATAGATAAATATTTTGACATGGCATGTCTCATCTATAAATATTAAAAATATATAAAAATCATTAAAATTATATAAACATTTTAAAAATAATTAAAATTTATTAAGAAATTATAAAATTAAAAAAATGTTATTATAAATATTATTATAATGATAGTGTCATTCGGGCTATCAAGATACCGAAAGCACTGAACGCCAAATGATAAAGTTGATTCATAAACTTGAATCTAACACCTGGAAACATATATAGAACTGATTTGAATCCAATTTCGGCTATCATAGACTTGCAAGAGGGCCTTCTTTAAGCTCAAGTTGGGGCAAAAGATATCAACGGCCCATAAGATTACCTTACGACATATTAGTAGAAGCCCGATAATAAAGGAAGCCCACACCCAAAAAACTCCTCTGCTTTAGGGTTTAAGAAGGCATCCCATGCACTTACTAGTGTCACGAGAGTAGAACTTTAGTCTTGCAATGCGTGTAGTTTTATGAGATTTTTTAATTTCAAATCTACCTAAGTTGGTCTAACTCTTGCAAAAACAAAATTCTCGATAGAAATTTTTTAAGGCACCGAAAATAAAGTGAAAGCAATTCAAAACGAAATAGCAACAAAAGAACAAAAAATACTACAAGAAAGCAACACACATCAAAGTGTTTGAGTAGATACTCTCAATTGTATTCAATTACTATAAAGGATTAAAATTGAGTATCCTGAGAGGATAACAAATGAGAGGGAATGCCTCTATTAATTTATAATTGAATTCTCTCAAAACCAACAATACAGATTGAGTTACATCGACGATCAAGATTAGAGCTAATTTAGAATTGAGATTCTTAAGGAATTGACCCAATCCTTTAAGACTTGGCCACCAAGGCTTCAAGTAAAAGTGAATCGAATGAACCTCATTTCATCAATTGACCTCTATGGGATATTCTTGGCACATTCGACAAGGACTTTGATCCGCGACATGTAACACTGACACACCTCCTAAGCTTATTACAAGGAGAAGACACCTTCCACTTCTTAAGTCCTGACAACCCGCTCTCAAGTTATCACCAAATGCCTTATAAACAGAAAGCATAAGTCACCCAATCAATGGATTTATAAACAATATGCAATCAAATAAGTTGCTTTAATGAATATTTTAGCGCTTTTTCTAACTTAACAACAAAACAACTCTTCAAGAAAGTTGTAGACTTGTGAATCTCCATTAGCATGATCTTGAATTACACCCTAATCACAACTCTTCAATATGGTATGTGATAAAAAAAAACTTTCATATCAAGTGAACTTCTTTTACTATTAAATTTTTATACTATAACTCTTCAAATTATCTCTACTAGACCAAATATCTTCGCGAATTAAACCCATGAAAATTGAGTGGACCATGTCTAGTTGCAGCTGATAGTACAAATGGAAGCACTAACAGGATCATTGTTATTACAGTAAGCCACAAAGGAAGAAGCAACTGACAATACAACTGAAAGCAAGAACATGATTGGTTATTACAGCAATTAAAAAAGCTTGGGTTTGAGGGCTTTTAAGATATTTCCGAAGGCAATATGACCGTATCATGTAATAAAGGTCACATGGATACCAAATAAACCTAATGTCCTTGCCTGCAATCTTTCTAAATTTCCTTTGCATGAGCGTAGGAGCTGTAGAGATCTTTTAGGGCCATGAAAAAGAACTTCCGAATGGAAAAAAAAAATCATTAGCAGGGTCATGGAAAAACTTGCCAAACTCATTACCAAGAATCAACCTTGACCCAAAACAGAGACAAAGAGGAGCTCCCTCAATTATGGGAAAGCAATCTTAAGAAGCTAGCACACCCAAAGGAGTCGCCTCACCATAAATTTTAACATCACTACACTGTCAACTCGTACCTCTTCCAAACCAAATTCATACATGCATCACACACATCAACTTCAACTAGGGATCATTCAATGAGATAATGTCTCATTTAATCACATTTACATGTATGTGTTGAAGGTCCCTTATGACTCATTTGATATTTTTCCTAAGTTAACACTTAGGAATATATATATATATATATATATATATATATCCACTGAGATGCTCAATCAAAACTCTTAAACCACACTACCCTACTATTAGCAATGCAAACCAATTTCCTCTTTCGTAACCCTAAACTTGTATCAACACTCAATAACAGCGATAAGAGTATTCAAAAACTATCATTTCATTAAATTTTCCAAATTTTCATTCTTCTCACCCTAGAATATTGCTCCCGTGTAGGGAAAGAATTGAAAAAAAGAAAACGGCTTCTCTTTTTCTGGTAGCTCGATGGAATTACAGCACTAGGAGCTGGCTGGCTAGGGCATTAGGCCAATGGCTTGCTGTAAGACTTTTAATGAAACCCATAGTACCAAGCCATTGTGTGATCCATGCAGTAACTGGGAGTGAAAATTTTCTTCTTTTAATTAAAGTAGTTAAATAAAGCAAAACCTATGCCAAGTGAAATCAAGACTCCAAATTCAAGGTTAGGGCTTGAGCTACAAAGGAAATTAAAAGGAGAAGAATAATGAGTGGTCATCCATTTTTCATTATCACCGTATTAAAATAAACAAACAAAACAAGATAATGTAGGATCTCGGTTTGGCATTCATGATATTACACAAATTTGAAATTTACAGAATTAGGCTCCTAATGCCTTCCGCAAGGATTTGGTGTATATTTTTTTCATCTAAAATGAAATTCTTGTAATTTGGTTATTCAATGAAATTCTTGTAATTTGGTTATTCAATTTTTAGGAGTTTTCATTTTGGTCACGTTAAATCTCTAAACTGTACAAGTCACATCATGTTTACACTTTTATTTTAGTCACTCAACTTTTAGTTCACTTTCATTTTGGTCACCTAAAAAATAGTTTTTTAAGTATTGGTTTGGGTAAAAAATCAAGGATTAAAGTGAAAAAGTGATAAAATATCAAAATATCAAAATAAATTGAATAAATTGTTGAAAATTTTTAAACCATTGATAATGTCAACCAATTTGTTACTATAATATTAAAATTAATTAATTAAATCTCCTTTTAAATTTTAAGTTTTTATTTTAATTTTCTAGATTATCCTTAACAAATTCAACCCAAATAACTCATTAATTGTTTAAAGAACTTGAATTTATTTTGATTATAATCTCCAATATTCCATGCTAGGCTAAAAGTAAAGGAAAAATACTTGAAATTAATTAAATTAATTGTTTGCTCTTTGTTTGCGTAAAAAGTAATGAAAAAAATTATGATTTTTGCTTGGAATGGAAGATAAAATTAATTAATTAAATTAATTATAAGGATTTATTTTTTTCTTTTAGCTTAGTATGGAAGTTTAAAGATCATATAATTAAAAGAAATTTGGGTTTTTAAACAACCATTAAAGACAATAATTTTCATTGATGATTTTTGAAAATAATTTTAAAACATCAAAATAAATTAAATAACTTGTTGAAAATTTTAATCCATTAATAATGTCAATTGATTTGCTACTATAATTTTTAATCTTAATATTTAAAATTTATATTTCAAAACCAAAATTAATAATTTTCTGAAATGGGATAAACAAGTACAATTTGACCAATTTTGTGTATTATTTTAGTTTGTACTGCTTTTTCACTTTAATCCTTAATTTTTCTTAGCCCAATCAATACTTAAAAATATATTTTTTTGGTGACAAAAATGAAAGCGGCCTAAAAATTGGGTGACTAAAATGAAAGTGCAAACATGATATGGTGTATGCATTTAACCGCCGTTAGAGATTTAACGTTTGGGTGACTAAAATAAAAATACCCTAAAAGTTGAATGACCAAAATGAAAACACCTAAAAAATGAGTGACCAACTAGATAGTTTACATGTATTTAAATTTATTTTAAATAGGAATCTATATATTATTCTCTCATCATTCCTTTTACTTGATTTTAAAATAATATTAATCGAATATTTCAATTCTTTAAATATTTGAGTTTTTTAAAATAAGATATAAAATTAAACAATTAAATATGTAAATAGATGTTGAATTCAAATATTTAAATATATTGTATTTATATTTATATATTTAAATTGGAATAAAAGTTAAAACAAAATTTATATAACTAATATTAAAAATCAATTTTATTGTGTGTTGATAAAGATTTAGGGTCAGTTTAACATTGCTTCTCAAGAGTATTTTTGGGACAAAAAATACTTTTGAGATAAAAATATTGCTAAACAAGATGCTTTTGAGCTTTTCAAAAGTACTTTTGGAACAAAAAAAAAATGCTTTATAAAAGCACTTTTTTGGCCAAAAGCTAAAGCAGATAATTTTAACTTTTGCTCAAAAGTATTTTTTGGACCAAAAATGCTTTTGAGAAGCAATACTAAACTAACCCTTAGTTAGTCGCCCTCTTGGTCAGTTCACCTTCTTCTTGATATAGATGATTAGAGTAAGGAGAAAGAAGATTTTCTTGCGAAGGAGATCAAAGTGGAGTGTCTTGAGAGCCGACCTCCCCCAAAAGGATTAGAGATGTATATAAGAGAATTTTTCAGAGTCAATTCTGAGTCAATAGAGTAGATCAAATTTTGGGTCGAACTCTTTTATATTTTATTATAATTCCATAACATTGTGACTAATAAAATCAAGTATTATTATATTATCAACTACGAGTTCTACTATAAACTTTAAAATTTTGGCACATTCGTTAATTAAATTTTAAATAATATAAAAAAATCTCAAAGTTTTTATTTTTACTTTTGAAATTAGAAAAAAATCCACTAACAATAAAAATAATATTAATCATAAGTTTAATATATTGCCTGATATTCAACTTTTAACTGCCCATTATCTTTTTTTTTAAAAAAAAACTTTGGGTCTCTTGTGAGGCCCACTAGCATTATCCATTGTGCCCACTTCCTTTGGGGTCGTTGATGATTATCCTATCCAAATTAAATTAAACTAATTTATTAATAGTTGATTACTCATTAATCATGCAATCAAACACTAAACTTGTCGATTCTACGTTTAGCCCACTTTTCAAAACTAACTTAATTTTGGCTTAAATTTGCTTTAAATAAATTGCATGAATTGAATCACGTCACCATATGTATACGTATATGTATATTTATACATAAATGAAAATCAACACTTGTCGTTACCCATAATCCACTCTCCATTTCCATTTCTCATGACTCCCCTTGCTGCAGCATCCTCAGAAGCAATTTGAATTGTTCTATCGATGTAAAGATTGATCCAACTATCTGCTATATACGTCTTCTCTGTGAAAAAAAAGAAATTAGTTTTACCCATATATATGAAATCTTAACTATCTCACCTGTATTCCATGAAACCCCTTGAAAAAGAAAAAAGTTTTGATTTTTCTAAATTCACCAGGTAAGTAAAAAAAGTAAACATAGCCAAGTTACCTCATTGTCAACTAATCTGGCAGGACTCTACAAATTAACCTTTAACTACGGGAGAAAGTCTCCTGCAAAGAAGCTCCCATTTATTTCATTTGGAAGAGCTTGCATCCATATTACTTTAGCCGACAATCTTTGATAACGTGGAATATCTTCCAAATGATGATCACATATACCAAAAGAGCTATCATATCCTATTTCTCTCTTAACACGCTCCACGTTAGTCAACAACTTCTGTTTTAAAACAAGCCAATAAGAAGAATATGACCATTTGGAGTCCTTGAAATTTCCATGAAAAATTCTACTTTAATATTTAAACATAAAAATAATATTTTAAACTTAGTTGACACTTGAGCAAGTTAACTTGTTAACTAAATCATATTCAATTATCTAATGACATTTCAATTTTGGGGTTTAGAATTCAGAATCTAAGGTTCGAGGTTTAGAAATGATATGAAAAAAATTATTGAAATGTCATTAAATAATTGAAAATTGACCATGAATGATTTGACGAGAAGAGTCCATAAAATAATTTCTCGTTATATAGGTTTACTTTAAAACCATATATAAATATAGTTATTTTCAACTATTAAGGGTTTTAAGTATGACTCTTGTAAATTAAAATAAAAATTAAGATTTTTTTTAATAAAATTAGACTTCATTCCAAATTTAATAAAATAGATATAGATTGCCGGTGGGGACCTGTTTTGTAAGATTCGTAATATGATTTTTGAATTAGTTGAATAAAACAAAATTGTCCAAATAATTTTGAATTTTATATATAATAAAAATTAAAGTTGGTAAGGGAGGTGGATTTTACTTTTGGATTAAAAATTAGAATAATCCCTGCTTGCCGGCCGTGGAAATTTGCTTGTTGGTCCCCCTAGGATTTATTAATCATTGTTCGGTACAAAAAAAGCTTAACTAATAACTACCATAAAAAAAAATTAGAGAATATCAGACTATTCGAAATTCTTCTGTTTCCCGTGACAAATTTTCGTTTTAGGAGATATACTATCAGAAAAATAGAAAATATTTTATTATAAAATTAAATTAAATTTAATTACAAATTATAGGCATTAGTTCATGAACAAAGTAAAGATGCTCGAAGCTGATGGCCTTACCTTGCAACAAAAATGTGACTAAAAGAATGTTGGCAAAATCTGATATTTAGGGGGGAATTAAAATTTAATTTTTATGATAGTAAAAATATAATTTTACTATTTTAATAGTTTATATCTTTATAATTTTAAAAATATTAAATTAAATTTTATCATTTTTAAGAAAATTTAAAGTGTAATTTTACATTTATTAATTTAAAATTTTAAAATTTTAAATAGCTTAAATGAACATTTTTTCATTTTGAGGGGATCGAAGCCCTTAGCAACCCCCTAACTACGCCCCTGCTTTATATCAAGTATTCAAGTCTTGTTATGTAATCTTTAAAAAAAAAAACTCTCATATTATTTTGAATTTAAGTATTAACATGCATATTTTATCTAAATTTATTATTATTTATGTTCGAATATATATTCGATTTTTAATTTATTATACTTTGTATTGAGTTTATTATAATTCTATTTAATTGAACATGTATTGTTTGTGATTTACACTATATTTATGATTATATTTGTAACTTCATTGATAAATGTGATTAAATTTAAGGGCGTAGCTAGAATGACAGTGCCTGCCCCTTAAAATGAAAACTTTTACATTTAGACTCTTTAAAATTTTTAAAATTTTAATTAATAAAAGTAAAATTACACTTTGACTCTCATTAAAAATAATTAAAATTTATTTAATCTTTTAAATAAATTATAAACATATAGGTTATTAAAATGATGAAATTGTATTTTTACTATCGCAAAAATTATAATTTAATTTCGACTCCCCACAATAATTTTTTGACTTCCCTCGTGATTTAAAGTGGGTTTGGATGTTTTACCTGCAATTAGTATCAGACAAAAATTAAGCTAAACGCATTGCATCGCCCATTCAAACCTACACTAAATTTAACTTTCTATAACTCGTTTAGCATGATAATAGTTAATATAATTGAAATTTAAATATTATTCGTATAAAAATACTCGATCAAATTATGGTTTTGGTGAAATTTAAGATTTAATCTTTTAATTTAATTTGACATAATTTAGTCTATATCTTTTATAATGCATTAATTAATCTAAATAATTATCATCGTTAATTATTTTAAATTAAAATGTTGCATAGCTTTCTGTTCCTTAGAACCACCATGACAACTCATCGTATTTACATCATTTTTTTTGGAAAAATGTTTTTAAAAATTTATGTTATTATTTTAATAAAAATTTAATAATTTTAATAAATTTGATTAATTAATGACTGTAGGAAAATTAAAAGATCAAATTACGCCATAAAATATAAAAATTAAATTTAACACTGATTTTCTTTAATCAATGAAAAAGCGAAGGTGAGAGGGTTATATGTCAGAAAAAGCAAAGAAAAAAGAGAAAAAGCTGACTTTCTCCGACCAATCACATTTTTCCACGTATTTAACATTAGATTTCCTCTTTGCTCTTTTCGCTAATCCCAACCCAGTTTGATTCGTTATTTTGAATTTTTCGAGTAGTTCAGTCAGGGGGAAGCCAGGAATTTCATTAAGGGGCGGTAGGTGCGAAGTTAAATTATATAATATATAAATATATATATATATATTTATATATAATTATTTAAATTTAAAAATAAGTTATTAAGATAGATTATTTGTCTAATTTGATTGTTATTTGAATAATTTTTAATTTAAAAATATTCTATCGATTTTAATAATTACATGTCAAACAATTAAAATATTCAAATTTTAAAATATTTTAAAATATTAATAAAACATCTTATTTAAATATTATATAAATTTTAAACTAAAAATATAAAAATATATAATATTTTTTTATTTTTCAAATATTATAAATTTTGTTTGTGGTTACTTATTTAAAATATTCTATAATTATTAAAGTTAATTTCTAAGAATTATAATATATTAATTATTTTAAAAAATAAGAATGCATTGACTAAGACGTAAAATAAGTAATATTCAATTTGTAGTTTTGTACTAAATATTATAATGATTTAATTTTTACTTTTATTGTGAGCATAGAATGAAAATGTTACTAACAAATTAATTAATATAAATATACATATTTGATTAATTAAAAGTATAGAGAAAATTAAGCTAAAAGTGTTATTTTCATTACAAAATTAGTAAGACTAAATTAAAAATTTTGGAAGTTACATATAATTTTTTATTATTTGAAACTAATGATATAAAGATAATTTAAAATTGTTGTGTGCGGGGGTCGGGTAGGGGTGTTCAAATTTCGATTAAAATCGAATTAATCGGTTGAACTGATTTAATTCGATTAATCGGTTGGTTAATGATTTTTGGAAGCTTGATTATCAATTAGTTCGATTCGAATCGAGTAATTAACTGAATTAACTAAACTTAATAATTAATAATACAAATTATATGTAGTTTTATTCAGTTAATTTGGATAATTCGATCAAATAAACGTTATCAATTTTTTGATATGTTTTATACTTGTTTTAACAAAAATATATATAAATTTCAATTAATTTTTTTTAAAATTTAGTTAATACTAGTTCAATTCGTTAACAGTTTAAACACCCCTATAGTCGGGTCCCTACTTTTTCCTCTTAACTACTGCCATGAGTTTAGGTTTTCTTTATATTAATTTTAAGATTTAAAGTTTTTAAATTTTATTTTAATAAAATGATAAAAATTAATTTAATATTTTAAAAATTATAAAGTATAAAATATTCAAATGATAAAATTATATTTCTATTATCATAAAAATTATAATTTAATTTCTACTCTTAAAAAATTTTAAATTTTACCCTTAAAATAAAATATTCCAACAGTTGACTCCAACCATCCAACCAAAACCATCAACACGCTTAAGACTAAAATTATAACATTATTGTATAACGTATGTCAAATGATTATGACGCATGAAGTTGCGTGAGTAGAGTACTTTTTCCAAGAAAAAAAAAAAAGAGAAGGATGCATGAATACCCTTTAGAATAGAAGATTTGTGGAAGAAGGGCAGCCGGTTTTTTGGTTTGTTCAATATGGTCCTATGACTGGTTCATCTTTGTTTATAAGGCACAATTATTGCCTTTTGCTTTGTCTTCTACGCTAAACAATGTATTTAATTAGGCTATTTGCAGTGATGAAGATAATGTAAAACGTGGGGGAGTTGTTACTTGGATACCTATAATTCATAAATAAAGAAATATTATTATAGTAGTGAACTTATTGATAAAATAAAAGCCATGCAGTTTTCAATTATAATTTAAAGAAAAAGAGATGTATGATTTTTTTATTTTTTAATTTATAAATATAATTATAGTACATTCACAATTATATTTACAAATAATATATTTAAATAATTAAAATAAAAATAAATTAATATGAAGTATGATTGATGACAATTAAAATATATATGGACCTAAATAAAATAAATATGAGTAGAACCCATCACGAAATTTAAATTTAAATTTTTATATTAATGTTTGATGCAACGATAATGTATAAAATTGTATCCTGTTAATAAATTAAATGACGATAATTTGTTAAAAAAAAAGTTGAATTTAGTTTTTTAAAGATTATTAATAATATTTTTTTGTGCGACTATTTTAGATTTTGCATTGTTTCTCAATTTGATTTAATTTTTATTGTGCCTAGCATGTAGATTTTAGAATTTGATTAAAATATCTCATAAGTTCTTGTACTCTTCAGTAAATTAGAAGTTTAACTCTTATACTTTTATTTTTAGGAATTTAATTCATCTATTTTTAAATTTTAAAATTAAGGTCTAAATGTTAATACTATCAAAATTATTTTCTTAAATTTAGTTACTCCAAATTTTTGGAGAACACATTCATGGCATATTTTAAGGTAAAAGTACTAGGGAAGCCTCTACATTTGGAGGTAGATTACATTTTGGCCCCTCTAATGCAAATGAACAAATTAGCTTTTATACATTTTGAAACATGCAAATTAGCCCTTCGTTAATTTTTTCTCTTAAATGATGATATGGAACATTAAGTCCATGCTGAAGTTTATTTTTTATTGGTAAACTATAAAATTGGTCACCCAACTTTGCCTTTCGTTCTATTTTGGTCACCCAACTATTAATTTTTTGATTTAGTCACTAAACTTTTTAAAATTAAATATTTTATTCACTCTAAGCTTATGCAAGCTTTTTTATATTAGTCTAGCAACAAAATTAGCCTTATAATGTTTACACATTCTATCAATTTGATCCTAAATATAACAAATTCAGCAAATTTAGCCCTCAATGTTTACAAAATTTGTCATTTTAGTTATATTCTAAAAATTCAATAAATTTGGCCCTCAATATTTACCAAATATTTCACTTTAGTCCTAACTCTAAAAATTAAAAGATATTTTTAAAAAAAATCAATTTTAGCTTTTTATAACCCATCGGCTAACCCATGTGAGATTAAAATAAGAAAAAGAGTACCTCTTTCAAGCCACTAGCAACAATTTTTTTACTATAATTTAGGCTTCATCTTCTTGGCAAGCCAAATTCTCTCGTTTGGGCACCTCCCACACAACCTTTAGCTCAACGATGAGTTGCTTATTTTGAACATTCCTTTAGTTAAGGATACGTTGTTGCTCTTGCTACTCCTTGAAGCGAAGTTCTTGTTGAGAAAATTGATATTCTAAATGTCATGGTTTCTCATGGGGTTTTAAGTCAAGGAGTTGAGGACCTGATGCTTGTTAGTGAGAACCCTGGTCTACCAGAATGGGAGTCACAGTTGGTAGAGTTTGCGTAGCTGTGAAGTAGGTTACAACTTCTTGCAAGCAACAAGCTATGTGGTTAAATGATCTAGGAGGGGTCACGCCAGATTATGATTGAGCTGTCATAGAAACTGGGGGAGTTGTAGTAGTTGGAAGGGTGGTTCCTATTGTGTGGCGAAAGCAACAAGGTTGAAAGATTGGGAGTCTCTTAGAGCCTTTTATCAGTTGTTCTAGAGTGGAAAGGAGGACACACGTATATTACAAAGAGGTTCTTATAGGGAGGGAGAAAGAAAGAAGGGCATATGAAGAGTTCAAACCAGTGGGAGTTCTTGAGACAGGTGGGATGGGAGCGTTGGATGGAACAAAAGAGTTGATATGGTTGGTTGAGTTATTGGTCTGGTTGGTTTGGTCCGCGGGGGTGCCATGCACTTTGGAATTATGAGGCCATGTTATCCAGACTTAGCGCACCAATTGTTGATACAATGTATAAGGGAGGAGTACAATGGAGAGAAGGGTGGTTGTTATGAAGTGTGGTTCACCCAATCAGGGCAGAGAACAGAAGGTTATAGAGAGTGAATGTGAAGAGAATGTAAAGGTTGAGGGTTGAAAAAGCGTTGATAGAGTGTAGACTTAGTATTCTTTTAAAGTTGATCCTCTATTCATTGTCCTTGGAGGTATTTATAGGCAAGGGTCTCGTGTAAAATGGTGTTAATGTGTTGGACTCACCATCTATCCATCATTATGAAGCACGTGGAGGATGTCTTCAATAGGATAATGATATTTGAACAGGACAAATCTTGTCATTCATTTTGACTCGATGGGATAAAGTAGTTGAGTACACATGATGTTTGGTCACCAACAACTTCATATTCTCAATGAAGATTAGGTCATCCGTTGTCCGGATTAGCTCGTAGGTACCCTCTCGACTTACTGATGGCAGCCTTACTGTTCTGATTTGCCATGTGTCTTGACATGGATAGGGGTATAACAGTGTTCGAATAATTATTATTTGAACCAAATTAGTACAAATTACAATTGAATTGAAAAATCAAAATATATCTAAACTAAAAATTAAGACAAATCTAGACATGACTTGCACATAGTAAAACTTAAACCCATAATAAATCTTTTGTAGTTCTTAAGATGCTATATGAAAAGTGAATGTGCTTGTTGAAAATAACTAATAGTAATTTTTTACTTGTCGCCAATTAAATTTTAGTTTAGTTTAGTTTAGTTGAGATTGTTACTATTATAACAATTAGAAGGACATGGATTCAAGTACACTTAAATGTGTCTTTTTTTCCAATTAAAGGGTGGAGAGAGGTTATAAGTATAAGTAAATTTTGTATAATTTTTTTCTTGTTTTTAAAAAATAAAAATAAAATTTTATTAATTTAGTTTCAAAAATATTTTTTATATTATCTTCCATTGAATTAGTGTAACTTACAATAATTTAATATTACCCACACCAGCAATCCTCTAAAAATTGAATCATGTTATACATTTATGCAGCTTGTTTTAGGGTCCAATTGCTCAACTATGGTGCATCCTTGCTATTTTGTGGTCAATTAGTTGAAATTTATTTGAGAAAATTTTGGTGCATTTTCCATGAAAAAGAATACCAAACATAATATAGCATACTTTTAATTTTGTAGAACAGGCATTGTTTGAAATTGGACCATGGTAAGCGCTTCTAGAATATACATAATATATATATATATATATATAAAAGATGTTTGGTATTTGAAATATAGCTTATTTTTTACTTAAATTTAAGCTTAAATTTAGTTCTAGTAATTTGATTTGACATACCTACGTTTTAAAAAAACCATATAATTTTTAAAATTTTTTAATTCGTCTGTTTTTTATTTTTTGTTTTGTCTAGTGACGGTGTCAGCTTTCGAGTTGATTATCTCTCGTCTTTTCCTTTCTCATCAACCCTTTCTTTCTTCTCATTCACTACACATGTTTGCTCTCTTTTCAGTTTGTAAATACCTGTGATAGACAGATGACGGTGCCTGTCGTTCGCTAAAACTTCATCGGCCACTAGAAGTTTTTCTAGAAAAGTGAGTGGCTCTCCGTCAACTTCTAAATTTGTTTCTGTTTTGAGAGTATTTCGGAATAATAAATGATTTCACGAGTCGATTTAGACCCGTGTTGTCTTAAGTTTTATATTTTTTTTGTTTGCTTTTCCATTGTTTAATAAGTCTCCAGTTTAGAATTTTTTGTTTGCTCTTGTAGCATGTTTTTTTAGTATTGCTTATGCATGAAATCTTAGTTTTACAAGTGATTTTAGGGATGATTTTGTTGTCATCCTCTCTAGTTTGGTGAATACTCGATTCTTTTGTCGATTTTTGCTCGTCACTTTGGACTATTCGAGGTTGATTTCCTTATTGTATTAAGTGTTTGCAATCAATTCAGATATGTCATAATTGAATTATGACAAAGCCAATTGTCAACATGTCATAATATACTATTAATGTAGCTTGTCCTTCACCATCCATGACAAAATATTTATTATTTTTTCTTAAATTATATGATTTCATTCATCGAACGAATTAATGAATTTACCTATATATAGTACATGCCTAATCACCCTATATTATGTTACTGACCTATTGTTGATCAGTTTTTGAAGTCATGGTAAGACCACGTCACCCAACTAATGATAATTTATTAAACAATAAATTTATTTTTTAAATATATACAAACTATCTAACACATTTAAATATAATTAATATATATTTAATAAAAATGTAAACATTGCAACCAAACCTTGAGGTTAAACAAATCCATTCCAGGCAAAAAATTGTTTAAATAATTTGCATAATTATGAATTAACGAAAAAATTAAGGGGGTAAAAGCATAAATAAAGCAAAGTATGATAGAGTCCCTAAACTAAAGCATTAGTTTTTCCTTTTTTTCCATTAACTAAAGCATTAGTTAGAAGAAAAGACAAAAAGTAGCGTGACATGGGCACCAGCTGGCTCGCCTTTCACAAATAAAATAAAATACAATTTAAAATAGGTGAGTTTCATATAATTTATAATTTCAACATCGTCCCTCACAAGAAATTTTTTCACTAAGTCAATATGTTGTGGTAGAAAAATTAAATATATAAAATAAAAAATAAAATTGGGAAGAAAATTTAAATTAGATTCAATTTGATTTGATTTGAAAAATATGATTACTAGATATAAGATAGCTTTAGATAAAAAATATTGTACACATTTTACGGATTTAATCTCACTATGATCTCGAATTTGAAAATAGATAGTTTTTTTTTAAAAACAAAGGATTAGTAAAGGACTAATTTATCAAAAATACATTGTATAGGGACTTTTTATAAAATTTAACCTAAAAAAGTAAATGCAGGTAAACAAGGCTCTAAAGCAAATGATAATTTTGTGTAGGGGTGAAAATATCTTATAGGTCCTTTTATAGGAATCAAAATTATTAATTCGATTAATTTAGTGACTATATTATTAAAAATTAAATAAGATTAAATTTTACTAGAATTAATATTTTTATCAAAATTTATCATTTACTATTTAGTACAGTTAATATTTTTGAAACTTTATAATTTTATAAATGAAATATTTTGTTTAGAGTTAAAATTACAGTTGAAAAATTGTTTTTGGGTATTTTTAATAATAAGTATTAATTCTATTAAAATTAACTTAAATCAATTTTTTAATAATATAAAAATTAAATTAATCTATTTAATAATAAAAAATTAATTTTACCTGTGCACTACAATAAACTACCTGACAAGTATTTTCACTTTTATGTATATGTTAGTCCATAATAACGATTATAAGTTGAATTTGGATGTGCAAAGATATCAACAAAAGATACATATCTCGAGAGAGAGAAATTTAGCTATAAACCGTTTAATTAAGATAGTATCTAACAGAAAAAAAAGTTGGTGTGCCAGTGTTTAACAGAAAAAAAAGTTGGTGTGCCAGTGTTTACTGAAACTCATACAAAACTTTTAGCAATTTTTCATTACCTTCACTTTTAACATAATTAGTAATAATAAATTAACTTTAATTGATAAATGGGAATGTTTTATCATTTTGGTTGAAAAAAATTACATTATTTTGAAAAATAGAAGATTAGTGAATGGACTAAGTTCGCCAAAAATACTGAGTGTAGGGATCAGTTGTAAAATTTAACCCGAAAAGTAAAAATACAAAATAAAGAAGAAGAAAAAAATGAAAGAATAGAAAATGGGTGTTTAATGATGGATAGGATAGATATTGCAGCAGCTGAAGAACAGAAGCCGGAGAGCTTCCATGGTGAAAGATGAGAGAGACAGCAGAGGGGATTGAAAGAGATGGCTATGAAAGCAAAAAAAAAAAGGGGGGGTTTAAGGGAGGTTTTTTTTTTTTTTAGGTCCACCAACTGGTAGTTAAGAGATAGAACTCCTTAACCAAACATATCTTCAACAACACCCAAAGAAGATGAAGATGAAGAACGAAGAGTAAGAATTTCAAACAAAAAAAGAAGGAAACTGGGTTTTAAAGCAAGAGCCTTTGGAAACTAAAAAGTTATATTTTTCCTCCCTTGTTTTTTATTTCTCAAAAAAAGAGATAAACAGTTACAGGGTGAAAGGTATCATTCATGGTATATAGGACCATAGGGTTCCAAGATTATGAGTGAAATCTCTCACGTGGGGTTTGAAATGGAAATGATGGATGGAGAATATATATGATTAGTAAAAAAAAGAAAGATGAGCCAAAAAAAAAGTGATGTAATTCATTCATTGCCATTTCCTTTACCTCTTTCTCTCCCCTCCCCCTCCCTTTAGTCTGAATATTGCTATCGTTATCCTTTTATTTGGAGCAACACACAGCTAAGGTTTTTTTTTTTATTTAGAATTTTCATGTGCAAAATTTTCGATGAAAAAGTGAAGTGTTGGGTTGTTCTGTGTTCTTGGGATCACAAAGTGTTTGGTTTTTTTTAAGGATTTTGCTCAGCAGATTGGGTGGTGTCTTTGAGAAATCCTGTTCCCTATAACTTCAGCAACTGTTACCGGTTTCCAGGTATTTTTCCCCCTATGTTCCTCTCTTCACTTTCTTTCCCTTTTGTGAAGGTTTTTTTTTTGTTGGGATTTACAGGTTTTGGGGTTTATCTCAGTTCTTTGTTGTCTTCTTTGTTTCTCAGTTCATCTACTTTGTTTCTCGTATCCTGTTTTATCATGTTTCCCCTGGTTTGAGTTTTGTTTTTATGTTCCTGGATTCCTGTTTTTAGTTCCTGTGTATTTTTCATATATTCTTCTTTATACTTTTGTTTAAACTTCAAAGTTTTCAGTGTTGGTTATGATAGTAGTCCTTTCATTTGCCTATTTCAGTTCGATTTCATGACTATGTAATTTGACTTGAACCGGAGCGAGGAACGTTTCGAGATTGAGAGAAATATGGCTAGTTATTACACGGGTTCTGATAATCAAAGAGATACTGCACCGATGATCTATTTAAGGGAATCGATGCCTGGTTCGTTTCTAGAGGGACCGGTTCTTCCTGGTAATACGATGTTGTATATGAGTTCAGGGTCATTCTCAGATGCATTTGCTGGGAATTCTCAGCAGCAAAACAACTGTGTTGAGATTCCGACCGTGGAAGCTGCAACTTCGCAGCAGCAACAAATCTTGTCGAACCTCGATTGCTCGAGAGAGCAGGATTTCAGTGGTTGGAGGGATGGTAGAAATGAAATGCCAGCTATGCATCTAATGGGCAGTACTTCTGGCATCGGTCATGATGGCCAAAACTTGCAAGGTCAAGGATTATCTTTAAGCCTTGGTACCCAAATCCCTTATCGAAACCCCAGTTCGGGTTTTCCTAGTGGTAATCAAGAGTCAAACAAAGGGGAATTATCCGCATTTGGAATGTCAAGTATGGTAAGAACTATTCCTAATTCCAAGTATCTCAAGGCAGCACAACAACTGCTTGATGAAGTTGTTAATGTTCAAAAGGCTCTAAAGCAGCCCGATGGAGAGAAAAACCGGAACTCGCTAGAAAATCGGGTGAAGAGTTCCAAGGAAGATGATGGGGGTTCAAAGAATGTGCCTGCAAACCAGCAAGAATCCTCCATCAACTCTCCAAAAGAGCTTTCACATGCTGAAAGACAAGAATTACAAAGCAAGTTAACGAAGTTGTTGTCGATGTTGGATGAGGTAAGATTCAAATAACTGTAATCACATTTTCCCGTAAGCTTTCTGGAGAAACTCTTGCAGCTGGAGTCCTAGTTGAATCTTTTTCGTTATGGTTTCGGACAGAAGCTTCGTTTGAGTTGTTTGATTTGTTTGTGTTACTTTGTTCTTTTTCCGGACAGAAGCTTTGGGTTGGGCCTATTCTCTTGGTTTTGTGTTTACTGTTTTATTGTGTTTGTTTTTTCTGATTGTGTTTGATGTTGAATGGTTATTATTTCAGGTTGATCGAAGGTATAAACAGTATTATCATCAGATGCAGATTGTGGTATCCTCGTTTGATGCGCTAGCAGGGTGTGGAGCTTCTAAGCCTTACACTGCACTTGCACTACAGACTATATCTCGCCACTTCCGGTGTTTGCGAGATGCCATTAATGGTCAAGTTCAGGCAACACGTACAAGTCTAGGGGAACTGGATGCTTCGGAAAACAGTAAAGAATTAAGAATTACTCGACTGCGTTATGTGGATCAGCAGCTAAGGCAACAGAGAGCTCTTCAGCAGTTTGGTATGATGCAACAACATGCATGGAGGCCTCAGAGAGGGCTGCCCGAAAGCTCTGTTTCAATACTTCGTGCTTGGCTATTTGAGCATTTTCTTCATCCGTAAGTTCAACAAAACACTTCCCTCATTGATTTCTCAACGTTGTACTTACTGCTATCTCAATTGTCTTCCAGCTACCCGAAGGATTCTGATAAGATCATGCTAGCAAGACAGACAGGCTTAACTAGAAGTCAGGTAATTAAAGCAGACGCAATTAGCAGTGCTTTCTAGAATTCGATTATAACAAATTGTTTGGTGCGAGGAGTGTTCATTCGAAACTATCTGCTACATGATGGCTTCATTTCCATAGGTTTCATCACTGATGCTTTGATGATATATTTTCCATATGACCAGGTTTCTAATTGGTTTATAAATGCTCGGGTGCGTCTTTGGAAGCCCATGGTGGAAGAGATGTACAAGGAAGAATTTGCTGATGCAGAAATGGACTCTAATTCTTCATCTGATAATGCGGTCAAAGCAGCAACAAAAGGCGATACAATGACCTCTGAGGACAGAGGTGAAGATTTGCAACAAAGTGGGAGTTCATCAGCGACAGAAAGATGTAGCAACGGACAGTTGATGGATTCCAAATCCGAGAATGTTCACGATGCAGATATCTCAGGGTCAACTATTGGAGCCGGATTCCTGAATGCCTCGTGTGGAGAAGCCGAAACCGAATATGTGTTACAGAAGCTAAGGGAGGAGCAGAGGCTTACTATCGATGACTCTAATATCTTCCCTGACGCAAGTGTTCCTCTGGATGGTGGTAGTCACCGGTTTATGGGTGCTTCCGGTTACAATGTGTCGGAATTGGGGAGGTTTGGAAGCGGTGTATCTCTCACTTTAGGATTGCAGCATTACGAGGATGGTAGCATATCTATGTCAGGTGGAAGCCATCATCAAAATTTTGTTGCAATGAGAGGGGATGATATGTACAATCATATACCAACTGAAACCGGGGATTTCGAATGCATGAATCCTAGTAACCGGCAGCACAGGTTGAGTTCCTCTAAGTTGTTGCATGATTTTGTAGCATGATACGTGCTTGAACATGAAGCACAATAGCCAGACATTGTCACCTCCCTCTCCAACATGGAAAACTATAAAAACACAGTTGTAATATATGAAGAAATTGATTGGCCATTCTGCATATTTGTAAAAATTACATAAAATTTTTCTTCATATGTTGAAAGAGAAAATATGTACAATTAGTATAGCTTTAAGGAAAAAAAAAGAAATAAAAGGTTGAAATTGGATTGTTGTAGGCGCATTGGACACAATGATTTTCAGTTTTGCAGTCTGCATGCTTGGTGGTCCACCACATATATTATCATGACAGGTGACATGATTACATTTTGACACGTGGCAAAAAATAAAAAATATCACGTCTAAATGTGAGGTTGTCATGTATTACTATATTAATAGTCATTAGTTTTACATTAACGTATTTTAATAGTGTTAGTCAAGCAACTAAAAATAATATCAAGTTAGATTTACAATTTTTAAATTTTGATATCAATTAAGTCTAAAAAAAAAAATTTAAACGTAAGTTGTTAAGTTTAGATACTTCTATATATATTAACCTTTAATTTCACTGCACATGACAAAAGTCCAAACTAAGCAATTTCACATTAGTAAATTCGGAACTAAAATTACAATTAAATCAAATTGGTTGATTGGATGAATTAATTTAAATATTTTTTAAATAATTTATTTAAGAATAAAGGTTGAACCAAGAACTATTTAATTTGATGAACCACTGGCTAAAACATCAAAATCTCCCAAATTTGATTAAAGGAATAAAAGTTTAAGTCTTTTCGGAAATAAATCAAACACTAAGCGTACATACGAATTGGAAGTGGCAGCTGTTCCGTAGAAGATGAAAGGAAAGCCTCGAAAACAAAGAGCCACCTTTCTCAAAGTATCTATTCCATATGGAAGCGCTAATAGCAACATATGGAGACGACAACTCATTGGACTCCAACTTCAACCACTCTCCTCGGCTATCTCTTCCCGCCAATTCCAATCCCCAAACGGAGGAGATGCTGTCGTCTCCTCTCCCTCTGCCTCCTGTTTCTCTCCTACACCCTCCCAATTCCCTTGGTAATTCAAACTACAACAAATTTTCCTTAACTTTCTTTTACTAAAATATTTTACTCTTTTTGCTCATCAACTATTCTTTTTCTTGATAATGAAAAAAATGATATTTGACTTACTTACAAACTGGTCAACCCAGTAGAGTGAGAAGCTTCCCTCAAGTCGAAGGCAACTATGCTTTGCACGTTTACATTTCAGGTACTTTTTTTGAATGGCCACAATTTTTTATCAATCGATAATATTGAATTGAATGAATTGCCTTTTTTTTATTTACTCTGCTAATTATTTCAGTTTTATACCGTCTATATCAAAGAAAGAGATGGGTCAATTTTGAAGAGAGTTTCATCCGTGGTTCCCAATTTCCATGTTGTGGATATTGATGTTCCATTGAATACACTGTCTAAAGAAGAACATAAACTTGAACAAGTGGCATTGGGAAGGGAATTCCATATAAGTTTAGGAAGGACAGTTCCTATTAGAGTTCACCAGATTTACTCTATTGTAACAATGCTTCGCCAAAAACTTCAATTTCAAAAGCAGTTTGATGCTATTCTTTACTATTATTATGCTTAGTTCTATTGTTAAATAAATAATCTTTGGGTTTTCTTCCTTATGATTCAAGGATATGTTTTGATCTTTGTTCTTATTGCAAGCAGGTATTGGATTGATTTTAACAAATGGGAGGTTTTTATCAATGATGATCGAACGCGCACCTTTCTTTCACTCGAAGTCGTTACGGGAGAATTACCCGAGGTAAGTGTGCTGGAGTTTTCCTTTTTTCTTTTACTGAAATTGAAATTCTTTTGCATATTAAGCTTGCTTTCATTGTTTATATATATGGACATCTCAAGTGAAAAAGAAAAGCTAAAGAAAGAGGATGATATACGACAACTTGATTGCCTATCTTATTTTGTATTCCAAGTTATGTTTCTAAAAGTGGTATATAATTTAGAGATTGATGCTTCAATTGGAGTAAAAACTTCAAAATCATGTTTATTTTGCACTAGTTTGTCATACTGGTCGGGTATTTGTTCTATTCTCATTTCCTGACAATTAAGTATTTAAGTCGTATCTGCTCAAAGTAGGATGGCTATCTTAAGTAGAACAAATCGGGATGCGTTCTTTTTCTTTTCCCTCTATATTCCACTATTCTTTTATTTCCAAATAAATGGCATTTACTTGGTTGCAATTAAATCGCAGATAACTAAGCAAATTCAGGTTGTTAACGAGGTTTATAAGCTTTACAATCTTCTCGAGTTCTATAAGGTCTGTGCCGTTATAATTAATTGCCAAATCTAATCAATACTTCATAAAATCAAGAGCAATGATCTTATTCTTATATTATATTGTTTGTCAACCTACAGGATCCAAGGCCTCGTATATCATTGGCTTGGGCACTAGGTGACGTTAATGGTTCCCTTAAGAAAGTGGTCGAGCAGGAAACAAAGTCATACGTCTTTAGAGGTTCCTTACAGAGTCGTATTTGTAACACCCCTTACCTGTATTTATCGTCAGAATAGGGTACGAGGCGTTACCGAAGTTTACCAAATTAATTTTCCGTTATTACGAGTTAAATACTATTCATTTACTAAAACATGTCATGACGTCCTTTAGATGGGCCTCCAAAGCCCAAAACATACTTCGGGACCAAACTAGAATTAAATCGAAACCATAGGGAATTTTTCGCAAAATCCCAAAGTTTTTTTTTTTTAGCTCGATATAACCCCTTTATAAATATCTAACCTTTCCTGCAAATTTTAAAACCGAGACCAATCCAACCAACCAATTCATTTCAATCAATTTGATACCAAATTATATTTCTATTATAATTATACTATTTAACATATTCATCATTCTTTACTTTAATGTATATTCATTAAACAAGTCTTAGTTTTTATATAATCATCAAACCTTATACATGCCATATAAATCAAAAAGGAAATTTACAAAAGCTACTGGAGATAATCTGGATAGTGTGATCCTCTGTGTTGATCCGATCCCCCGTATACTTCCATGTCAATCTACAAGAGACATTGAATACACTCAAGTAAGCTTATAGAAGCTTAGTAAGTTCATAGGCATAAAACATAAATCTTACCAAATATTTATACACTTATACAATATACACAATTATTAAGTTCACCTGTCAACCACAGTCATTGGTGAGTTCCCTTGTATAAACTCACTACCACTTATCCATTTCCTTTAATTCTTTTGGGCCCATTTGTCACTTATCATTCTTTAACCAAATTAGGCGGAAAATTAAGTACTTCACTTCCACTTTACCATAGTATAACTATGGTCTTGCGTATGATCACTTAACACTTTTTGAAGTCATGGTCCTGCCACGGTCTTACACTGATCACATTTATCACTTGTCACTAATCAGAAGCACTCAAATCCGACGTTCCGCTCAATTTGATCATTTATTCGATTTTTGAGTTGTTATTTTATTCTCTATTCATCAATAAATATATCTCATCATACATTATATAATTCATAAAATTAACATATAATCATTAAATTTCAACCATATGAACTTACCTGGGTCAATTTACAAAATTTGTGAAAGTTCAGGGACTAATCAGCTACTTTTTCTTTTCCTTGACTTGCTTCAGGTTCTCAATCTATCATTTTAAAATCATTCACTTATCAGTATTGGCTTCATCATCACTCTATTTCACATTCTTAATGCTTATAACCCGCTTGTAAGTAATATTATCTATAATTTCATTATTTACTTATGTATATTCCAATGCTATCCATCCGTGTCATAGTCACTAAATTATTTTTATCTTGAGCTACAGAACTCCAAATTAGGATCCACAAATTTTTCCTGAAACTAGACTCACATATGTTATTATCTTAAAATTTTCAGAATTTTTGGTTTAGTCAATAAGTACAGTTTATTCTTTAAATTCACCCCTGTTCTGCTGTTTGACAATTCCAACCCTTCTTCACTAAAAATTAATTATCTCCTCGTACGAAATTCGAATGATGTCCATGTTTCTTTCTATTGAAAATAGACTCATTAAGGATTTTAAAAATATAAATTTAAGACCCTAATTATTTTTATCCAATTTTTGATGATTTTCCAAAGTCAGAATAGGGGAACCCGAAATCATTCTGACATTGTCTGACAAAATCTATTGTATCTCATGATTTACAATTCCGTTGCTTACACCATTTCTTCTATAAGAAACTAGACTCAATAATATTTAATTTCATATTTTATTAATTCTATAATTCGATTTATACAATTTTTGGTGATTTTTCAAATTTAGACTACTGCTGCTGTCCAAAACTATTTTAGTGCAAATGTTGATTTCGATTTTTGCCCCAAATTTCACAGTTCATACAATTCAGTCCTTGCTCAATTAACCCCTCAATGAAGCTAATTTTTCCCAATAAATTCTTTACCTAGGAATTATAAGTTATTTCAAAATTATTTAAATTCAGAATTTCTACATAAAACCCTAACTTCAAACCCTTTCACTATTAGGTCCCAAACATTCACTTTCTATTCAATTCTTTCAATAAAATCAGCATATAAACAATTTAAAGCTCTAATTCCATGCTAAACCATCATATAATTCCAGCACATATTCATAGCAACTTTCAATTTCTTTCATAGAATCAAAAACTAATAAATTCAACAAGTGGACCTAGTTGTAAAAGTCACAAAAACACAAAATTTCAAGAAATAATCAAGAATTGAACTTACTTGTAGTAAAAATATGAAAAACCCAGCTTAAGGAAACCCTTATATGGTGTTTTTTTCTGATGAGAATGCAGAAAAATAAAGAGAAATCTAGATAATTCCACTTTAGTCCTAGCTTTATTAAGTAAATTTTGCAATATTCCAATTTTACCCTTAATTCTCCTTATTTTCTTGCTGATTTCATGCCTTTGCCGTCCAGCCCAAATAGACATTGGGTCTATTTTCCTTTTAAACCCTCTTTCTTTTTTTATTTAAGCTATTTAATTATTTTTTAAAATTTTACATTTATTACAATTTAGTCCTTTCTATTCAATTAACTATCGGAACTTTGAAATTTCTTGACGAACTTTAATACTAACTTATTAACACTCCATAAATATTTATAAAATATTTATAGCTCGGTTTAAAATTTTCAAAGTCTCGATACCTCGTGTTTTTATTATAATTATTTTAATATTTATTTCTAGTCCACCATTCGCTACTTCAAAAATTTTCCTAACTTCATATCTAACTTATATTCACTAAATTAATAATATTTTCTACTCATTTTTCGGATTTAGTGATCTCGAATCACTGTTCCGACACCATTGAAAATTTAGGCTATTACAGTATTTGTACAAGTAAAGTTGGTGGCATTGAGTGTAAAATTGGTAATAGAACACATATAATATGTAAATCTCCCAATCAATGATAGAATCTCTTCAAACTCTCAAGATGCAGCCATATTAGTTTCTTTATGTTACTTTATCTGTTATTTATGAAAGTCAGGATATAGGATTTGCTATTAATTCCTTTCTTATATTTGGTATATATAGGTCTTAGAATGCCCGAAAACTTAAAACTTGCATTTTTTTTTGCATGTCCAGAATGTGATTTGCGAAATCCATATAGTTTGACACATGGATATGTGGCAGCCTGTGTGGCTCACACAGCTGTGTGCCCAGCCCATGTGGGAGGGTCTAGCCCATGTGGCTCCTGAAACTTTTTCTGATTTTCGCTCTTTTTTTGCTTATTTTGCTCCAAAATACTCTCCTAAGTATATAAACATAAATTTAAAAGATTAGAAGCATAAAATTCACCATTTTACATCAAATAATCATTTAAAAATGCATTGAGAATGGGGTTAAAACATGTTACTTTTATCACTTATCACCCAACCTTACTGCATTTATAGAAGTCAAAAAATTCTTTAGATAACCCTAAACTAGGAATAAAAGCCGCATATAATCTCTTTTTATTGTCATAATTTAAAGGGTAAATTACACTAACAGTCACTCAACTTTAATGCAACTGACAAAGCTGTTATTTTGGTTTCAATTCAATTACTCGACTTTCGAAAAATAACAAATCAGTCCTACTAACTATTTACCGTTACAAACATAATGGAAAAGTGACCTGGCATTTAACAATATGCTTGTTGTCATTTAACCGACCAGTTGGAGGGTCTTTACTTTTCTCCTTTTTCGTGTCATTCAGTTGAAATGTCATTTAACTTCCTGTCAGCATATGATGGTAGTGAAAGTATTCAGAATCAAGTTAGTTGAATGACACAAATTCATCCTTGCATAAAAGCCAGATCACTTTTCTGTTTGAAACTTTGAACATCATGCTTCTACTATTAGAAGTTTTGTGCTAAACTTGCTTTTATGTGTCTTTTAATGAATCCTATAGTCTGGTCATGTTTGGTTGTATTTTTTCCATGCTTATTTATATCTGGCATTCTTTTTGGGAACTTGTTGAAAAATCATGAAGTGTTTACATTTGAGTTTCAATTTGTGGCAAAGGGTTTTGAGTTGTGAGGTACATTTGAATCGATTGTCAATAGAGGAAAAAAGGTGAAGAAGGAAGAACTGCATATCAAAGCGAAGGTAAAGGATATGAAGCCAAACCATGAGAATGAAGAGAAGGCTGAAGTTGAACTTGAATTTATGACCAAATCAGTGGAGAAGGAAAAGTCGAAGCATAAGGAGGATAAGGGGGAGAAACATAAAGAGAAGGATAAAAAAAAAACACGAGGATAGCGAAATTGAAGAAATGAATAATAAAGAGGAGCAAAAAAAGAGAAAAAGGAGAAAATGTACAAAGATAAAGAAGGTGATGAGAACATAAAAAGAAGAAGAAGAAAATAAGGATAATATGATAAAGATGAAGAAAAAAGGAAACCACAATGATAAAGAGGTGGTAAAAGAAGATGAAGAGAAAGAAAGAAGAAAAAGAAAAAGAAAGATAAAAAGAAAGATAATGAGAATGAGAAAGTAAAGACCCAATTGATCCTTCCTCTTTTTACCCTAAATCAATCAATCAATCAATCAATCAATCAATCAATCCATCTTTTCTATTTTCTTTAAACTCGTCTAAACCTTAGATCATTTGGCTCATCATCCAATGTGACAAGTTAACTAGCCATACCAGCTATCCTATTAGGCTTATAACAGAAAACGTTAATGGGTGACTGATTTGTCACTTTTTGATAATGTTAGTGACTGATTTGTTACTTTTTGAAAGTTGAGTGTTTGAATTGAAATCTAAGCGTGACTATTGGTGTAATTTACCCTTATTTAAACTCCTGACATGGGTGAAAATAAAGGGTAGACCATGGTTTGGCCTTTAAAAATAGTAAATTTATTATTTAAGCCTTAAAATTTTATAAAATTACATATTAATCCCCCAAAATTTTATAATTTATTTTTCAATCCTAAACCATTTTTTTAAAAAATTTAGCTTATTCTTCGATTTGACTTAAGCATCTTTGACTATCTCTAAGAATAAAGTTTAATGCCCTTTATCTTTGTCATGCCTCATAAGCAGTGTAATTTTGTAATTTTTTTTTGGAAGAAACACAAGCAATATAATTAAAAAAATAGAGTCAATGAAACAAGTTGAGAAGTTTGAACATTAAACTAGGGGTCCGTTTGTTTGCCAGGAAACATTTTACGGAAAATATTTTCCTTATTTTACGGTGTTTGTTTGATGGAAAATCAATTACATTGGGAAAACATTTTTTAAAACACGGGTAAATGAAGGCTCCGTTTGTTTGCTTGTATTTGATTTTCTAGAAAATATTTTCATCATTTTCCAATGTTTGTTTGGCTGAAAAGGTTTTACATATGGAAAATGTTTTCCAAGACACAAGTAAAATGGCTTTGGGTTCAGGAAAAATGCCTTTTGGATTTTTTGCGTCTGTTTGTTCTGTTTGGATTTTGCATCTTTCAACTACTTTTTTCTTTATTTTCTCTAATTGGATGAACGAGAAGGATTACTCACTATCATTCGCTTGACTGGGGTGAAACTTTCCCCCATTTTGTACATCAGTTCTAATAGGGGAACTGGGAGTGAGGTAGCAATTCTAATGGGAAACTTTCCCCCAATTTGTGAGTTCTATTTTAGTGAGATCGTTAACTTTTCTGATTTCATGCTTTGGTTCCTCTATCTACTTAACATTGGTAATGAAGTTGTAAAATTCAATGGTTGTTTCAAACCTAGAAGATTCTGTTGATTATTCATGTGAGGCATGGACATAAGAACAACACATTTTAGTTTCTTTGCATGATGGATTTGCTTGCATGTGTTATAGTTCAATGAGCATGGCATAAGAACCAGCTTATTCTATGATTTATAACATTTAAAATGCTCAAGTTTATGGTGTAAGCCTTTTGACTGTGTTTATGGTGATAACCAATCAAATTAGCTTTATGCCATCAAATTCTGTCATTTGCTATGTATAAGGAGCATGTGTTAGTTATTTGCAACTTTTGGGGCTGAAACATTTTGCATTATGACTATATTAAAGTTGCACAAAGTGGGTTAAAATTTACATACTGAGGCTTTTCATATAAAACAAGTTGCAAATGATTTGATAAAAATATTTACATACAGCTAAATACACACCTTATCATTACTAGAAGTAGAAATTTAAATATTACCATATTGTAATGTCAAATGTTAAACGATCCATAAACAGCGCACCATATGTTTACGGAAGTTGTTTGTATGTTAAGATGATTTGTTGTAATTCAAGAACTCTGCCACTGGTGTTTGCTCAAGTAATTCCCTTAATTCCACAAACCCTTAGCTTATTCCTTTGTATTTAATCTCCCATATGTGTTTCTCAGGCTGCTACTAGAATTTTAGCTCGCCAACTTGTACGACTGCGTCAACAGATAACTAATTTGCAAGGGAGTCGTGCCCAAATTAGAGGTGTCGCAACTCATACACTGGTTAAGTTTCTACAATAAATCATTGGTTCTTGGGGTGGTTAAAGTTTGCACTCCAGTACCTCATATTTCATTTTATGTGTTCACAGGCATTATATGTCAGCACCTTAATTTCTACTGGAATAAAAGGAGCAACTAAGGCAATGGTGGCAATGAACAAGGTAGGTACTTAAAACCTTGCTTTGGTAAATGTTTTACGATGTTTTTTTTATCAACCATGAAGTCCTTTTGAAACAAAAAATTGTGTGTAGACTAACACATAATGGATATGACGATTCTCTCTTCATACGGTCTTTAACCTTGAGAACATACCTAGAAAGTGATGCAGTGTAGACTAGCACATAAGGAGTCTTGCGAACATGACGTTGACTACTAACAATTAATTAAGATCGATTCACTTTGTCCTCAGTGCAAGGATGCTTACATTTTTGGTTCATATAGAAATCTTTGCAAGAGAGACTTAGAGCTTGGATCTGCTTGTGCGAGTGTGTTTTATGTTCTAGTAATGTTTGTTTGGATGTATTTTTTACATATAGAGATGATGTCGGAAGCTATTAATGAAACTTTAGATAAAGATGAGGCCGAAAAGGAAACAGAGGAGCTCACCAACCAGTAAGTTTTTGTTTCATTGCCATTATTCCCAGTAAGTTTTTCCCTTATTACTCTAATTTATAAGCTTTTAACTGATCAAGTGCTTAATGAGATTGGTGTGGATATTGCTTCTCAGGTTGGATTCTTGAAATTGACCTTATAAAAAAATTTCTATAACATGTTCCGTTTTTCTAATTACGAGAATGTGTCGATAAAGGCTTAACCTTGTCCCATTCTTTTAACAGTTATCTTCGGCTCCAAAGGGTCGAATTGCATCAAAAAATGCTGCTCCCCTGGTTAATGTCAAGTATGTATGACTTTTTTCGAGCAAAAGCTTCATAATTCAATAATTTTTGTTATGCACTATAATATCCTCTAGATAGGTCTGCGTCTGTTAATTGAACTTAAAAAACTTGAGCATTCTTTTCCTTGATCATTCACAAAGTACTCTACAAACAAAGTATACAAAATATTATATGTCTTATCATCACAAGAAAAAAAATAAGCCATCAAATTATCTGCTCAAGATTGAAAATACATATTTTGGAAAGTAAAGGAACTAGAAATGATCATTATAGTGGAGAGACAGAATTTGACCAAAATTTTATGTTTTACTTTGTTTTTCGAAAGTGTTGTGTATGGTGAGAGTATGTTACTCCACCTTCACACAAATCCTCTAGAAACATATTCACGTTGGGCACACACCAAAGCTTTTACAAATCTTGTTGGTGATTTGGTGCAGGTCCAAGCCTACCACTGATGTTGATGATCTTGAGAAAAGATTGGCATCTTTACGACGACTTTGATGACAAAAAGAAGGGAAATGTGTAAATGATATGAAGTACAAAACAAATTTTATATATTTATATATTATATTCATGAAAGACTTAGCTGAAATTATATATATGTTAGATAATGACCCAATACCTTTTAACTTCCTTAGATTGATGATTTATCTGCTATTTTTATAGTAGTCGTTTTACTCTAAATTTTGCTCCATTTTTGTGCCTATAGATAGCTCCATTTCTATTTGCTTTTCTTTTCTTTTCTCAATTGGATGCATTTTATTTGAGTCAATTTGGTATTTATATAAAGTTAATATGTAATTTTTGAGTTTGACTTGGTATTTGAACTATTTTAATTTTATATTTGTGCTTTTCCCAAATATTCATTGTAATGGTTTAACATCAAATTGAATATTGAAATTGAATTAAGATATTAAATTGGGACAAAAATGGTACCAAATTAAACATCAATGTAGACTTAGGTATCAAATTAAACATATAAATTTTGATATAAATTTTTTACTTTTGATATTGATTAGTCATTTAAATTTTTTAGTTTTAAGTACAATTAGAATCACAATTGTAATAATAAATAATATACATTTAAATAACTATTATCATAATTAATCATTACAAAAGATGATCATACTTTAAATATATAAAACATAAATTTATTAATATATATATATAATAAACTCAATTAAATAATAAAAGATAATAAATTCTTAAATATATATTTGTTTAATTTAAAACAATTTTATGAAATTTACCAAACAACAGAAAATATTTTACACAGATTCATCCAAACACCAAAAAAGTAAATCATTTCCAGAAAAGTAAATCATTTTCCAGAAAATATTTTACTCGCAAACAAACGGAGCCGAAATGGGTTTTTAGGGAAAACGTCTTATCGATTTTATTTCTGTAAGACATTTTCCATCTTCCTTCACTCTCACCAAATTCTTTCTTCCTTCTCCTTCTTCATCCAGTTCCCTTATTGAATCTCAATCAATGTAATTTTTTTATGTCTTATTTAATCTGTATTTCATTCACAGTTTGTCGCCTCTCTCACTCAAATCTTCTTCTTCCTTTTTTTTTTTTTGTTGAAGAATCTGTTTAGATTTTGCATTTGTCTGTTGAAGAATCTTCTTCTTCTTCTTCTTTTATGCTTTATTTAATTTGTTTGTTTTTGCGTTTTGCATCACTCTTCGTCAAGTCTTGAATTAATTTATTCCTTAAAAATTTTATGCTTGCTCTTCTATTACCTTTTCTAATATGATTTGTTTTAATAATAAAGTAGATTATATTATTTTAATAATATTTTATGGATTTCTATATATTAAAATTAATATTTTTGACCCGATCCGAATCTGTTTAAATTTTATGGATTTGCCTAAATTCTATGTAAATATTTTTTATGGGGATAAACTTTGCATTTAAATTTTAATAGTATAATTGTATCATTTGAAGGAATTTTTAACACAAGAATTTCTTATTACCTATTGTTCTTAATTTAATTTTACCTCAAAGGTATTAATTTTCTTTGCATTTAATTTTATATTAGTAAGTTATATGATTGTACGTGATTTTACGTGTTTAAATTTTATTAATTTTAAATAACATATTTTTAAATTATTATTACATAGTGACAATTTCTCTTAACTTTTAAATATTATACAAAGTCGAACTATAAGAAAATAAACTATAATATTAATTTGAAAAATAATAAAATTAAATAAAAATAGTTTATGATAAATATAAAAGATATTTACATTAAATTAATAAACACATTTAATAATAGTGATTAAAACATAATTGTTGAAAATTGACTTTCTTTTAAAAAAACTCAAACATTTTCCACATGTACCAAACAAATAACAAATAGAAAAAAAATAACAGTTTTGAGAGTGTTTACTTCACACAGTATAAATAATTTACCTCGTCATCAATTAAAATAATCATCGATCACTTTTTGATGTTATTATTATTCGAATATTATTTAATATTGTCCTTTAAGAACCATTGTGTTAATACTTCATTCTTTATATATATATATATATATATATATATAATTCTAATTTATTAATACTAACTATCTCTATTTTAATCGATAAATTTTTAATGCTATTTGATTGAATATGTCTAATTATTGAGAACTATTTATAAAGCTGAATTTTAATTTTAATTGGTATATAACTTTAATATTAATTAAGTAATAATTAACATGTTTGAAGTTGTATTCAAGTAAACACGAAAATAAAAATTCAGAAATATTTGAAATAACAGATGAAATATTTGTTCAAATCAAGAACTTGGTTGGTATAAAGAACAAATGGGAGAATTAGAAAAAGTAGGACTTATAAGAAGATCCGATTCTAGACATAGAAGTGCGAGCTTCTTTGTTAGTAATCATAATGAACAGATAAGAAACAAACTATAAAATGTTAAATGATAATACCTATGATAATATGCTTATAATATACCTAGTAACGATCAGCTTATCAATAAAATACAAGATGCAAAATGGTTTAGCAAATTCGACTGTAAGTCAAGCTACCATCAAATAAAAATGCATTACTGCCTTTATATGTCCAAATCCAATTGGACATTGGGAATGGCTTGTAATGCCGTTTGGGCTTAAAAATGCCCCAGCAGTATACCAGAAGAGAATGGATAATATATTTAAAAGATTGTAGTGATTTCGCTATAGACGATGTAGTAGTCTTTAGTAAAACTGCTAAAGAACATAGAGAACATTTAAAGACCATATTCAATATATTCCATCAAGAGGGAATAATAATAAGCAAGAAAAAGATGGGACTAGGAAAAGAATATATAAAATTCCTAGGAGTCATAATAGGAAATGGCAACCACGTATAGCCCAAAAGATACTCGATAGAAGGCCTGAAACTAATACAAGAATTTCTGGGCCTGCTAAACTATGCAAGACCATTTATAAAAGAATTTATCAAAATTAATTGGTCCAATAACTAATAAAACTAAGAAAAATGGATAGCCAAGACATAAAAGTACGAAGAATCCAAAACTAGAACTACCACTAGATACGGACTATCTTATAATAGAAACAGATGGTTCAATAGAAGGATGGGGAGCAGTTTTATACAAAAAAGAAAATCAATACGCCCCGAAATTATCAGAAAAACTTTGTAGATACAATTCAGGAAGATTCAAAGAAAAGAGAATAGTTTGAGGAATAGATGCTGAAGTGCTAGCCCTTAGATACGCTTTAGAATCTTTTGAATTATTCGTACTTGGCAAAGATTGTATTAGCATTGTAAAATACTTTGCTAACATGAAAGAAACAAAAAAAAAAGAACTTCACTAAATAGGTGGAACAAACTAGCCACATACTTTATAGAAAGGCATCTAAAGCCAGAAATAGAACATATACCAGGAAAAGATAATAAGCTGGCCGATTTATTATCCCAGAACCCAGAAAATAACTCAAGGTTTCAAGTTTAATCTGCTTAATATTGATTTATGGGATTTTGTTGCAGGTACCATGAAGCCTCGAGCAAGCAATATAAATACCGGGTCCCAAGTGGAGAATACTATAAATCAGAATACTTTGATACAACCCATCGATACTAAGCTGGGATCCAATGAAGAGGATGCTCAGAATAAATACTTATTCGATCTCTGTGGAACACCAGAAGATCCTTTATACCAAGCTAAGATCGAGCTTATACAAAAGGCAGCCCAACTTGGGTTGAATAAAGACGATCTTATAAATAATAAGAAAACAGAACCAAAAGGGATATGTTTTGGAAAGAAGGAAAAGGCCCCTGAAAAACCAAAACTCATACTTTCCGATAAATTGGTTTTTTCAGATTATAAAGGATAAGGACAAGAATTTAATCTTGCACCTGGAACTAATACAAATGATACAGTACAGAGCGTATACTTATTGATAATACATTTATTGCTCATAAAAAATCAAATATAAAATATCTCATTGCTTGCCTTAATGGTTTAGCATTATACTTTTACGAATAATAAAAAAGAAGATTCATACTACATCATATTCCGAGGCGAAAAAAGAGGAATATACGAAAAATATGCACAAGTCGCCCAATACATCAAGACCGGAGGAATCAAGAAATATGCAACTCTTGCAGAAGCCCTCCACGAAGCAGACACATACTTGACAAAGCCATACTATAAAAGCCCATAAGTAATTCAGGCTATGAAGCAGAAGGGCCCAGAATCAGTCCAACCAGAACATTTTACAGAAGCCCAGAGAACTATACTGAGCCTGAAGACGAAGCAGATCGAGCTCGAAGAACAGAACCAGCTACTAAAAGAAAAGATAGGACAGCTGGAGCAACATAACGAAGATCGATCATACGCCGGAGCCGGAAAAGCCATAACTGGAAGTGGCAGCTGTTCAGTAGAAGACGAAAGGGAAGCCTCGAAAACAAAGAGCCCCCTTTCTCAAAGTATCCATTCCATATGGAAGCGCTAAGAGCAACATATGGAGACGACGACTCATCGGACTCCGACTCCGACCACTCTCCTCCGCTGTCTTTTCCCGCCAATTCCAATCCCCAAACGGAGGAGACGCTGTCGTCTCCTCTCCCTCCGCCTCCTGTTTCTCTCCTCCACCCTCCCAATTCCCTTGGTAATTCAAACTACAACAAATTTCCCATAACTTTCTTTTACTAAAATATTTTACTCTTTTTGCTCATCAACTATTTTTTTCTTGATAATGAAAAAAGGATCTTTGGATTACTTACAAACTGGTCAGCCCAGTAGAGTGAGAAGCTTCCCTCACGTCGAAGGCAACTATGCTTTGCACGTTTACATTCCAGGTGCTTTTTTTGAATGGCCACAGTTCTTTATCGATAATATTGAATTGAATGAATTGCCTTTTTTTTTTATTTACTCTGTTAATTATTTCAGTTTTTATACCGTCTATATCAAAGAAAGAGATGGGTCAATTTTTGAAGAGAGTTTCATCCGTGGTTCCCAATCTCCATGTTGTGGATATTGATATTCCATTGAATACACTGTGTAAAGAAGAACATAAACTTGAACAAGTGGCATTGGGAAGGGAATTCCATATAAGTTTAGGAAGGACAGTTCCTATTAGAGTTCACCAGATTGACTCTATTGTAGCAATGCTTCGCCAGAAACTTCAATTTCAAAAGCGGTTTGATGTTATTCTTTACTATTATTATGCTTAGTTCCATTGTTAAATAAATAACCTTTGGGTTTTCTTCCTTATGATTCAAGGATATGGTTTTGATCTTTGTTCTTATTGCAAGTAGATATTGGATTGATTTTAACAAATGGGAGGTTTTTGTCAATGATGATCGAACGCGCACCTTTCTTTCACTCGAAGTTGTTACTGGAGGATTACCCGAGGTAAGTGTGCTGGAGTTTTCCTTTTTTCTTTTACTGAAATTGAAATTCTTTTGCATATTGAGCTTGCCTTCATTGTTTATATATATGGACATCTCAAGTGAAAAAGAAAAGCTAAAGAAAGAGGATGATAAACCATAGCTTTATTGCCTATCTTTTTTTGTATAGAGATGCTTGGGTTTCCAAGTTATGTTTCTAAAAGTGGTATATAATTTTGAGATTGATGCTTCAATTGGAGTAAAAACTTCTAAATCATGTTTATTTTGCACTAGTTTGTCATACTGGTCGGGTATTTTCTCATTTCCTGACAATTAAGTATTTAAGTCGTATCTGCTCTCAGTAGGATGGCTATCTTATGTAGAACAAATCGGGATGCTCATGTTGTAGTTCTTTTTCTTTTCCCTCTATATTCCACTGTTCTTTTATTTCCAAATAAATGGCATTTACTTGATCGCAATTAACTCGCAGATAACTAAGCAAATTCAGGCTGTTAACGAGGTTTACAAGCTTCACAATCTCCCCGAGTTCTATAAGGTCTGTGCCGTTATAATTAATTGCCAAGTCTAAGCAATACTTCATAAAATGCAGAGCAATGATCTTATTCTTATATCATATTGTTTGTCAACCTACAGGATCCAAGGCCTCATATATCATTGGCTTGGGCACTAGGTGACGTTAGTGGTTCCCTTAAGAAAGTGGTCGAGCAGGAAACAAAGTCATCTGCCTTTAGAGGTTCCTTACAGAGTCGTATTTGTACAAGTAAAGTTGGTGGCATTGAGTGTAAAATTGGGAATAGAACACATATAATATGTAAATCTCCCGATCAATGATAGAATCTCTTCAAACTCTCAAGATGCAGCCATCTTAGTTTCTTTATGTTACTTTATCTGTTATTTATGAAAGTCCGGATATAGGATTTGCTATTAGGTCCTCATGGACCATCATAAACGTTTTCCCTCTGTATGTTGCTAACAGGTGCTTTGCTTGTAACCTTGACACTGTAATCATTACCCTTGTCTTACAAAATATCTTCCTTTTTGGTTTGCGACACATTGATTAGGCTTTATTTTTCTTGGTGGAGGAAGCAGTACAAACACTCTTGATAGTTTGGCCTCCTTTATGATGTTCTGAACTGTTTATTTGTGTGCGGTTTTCGTCCTACTTGGAGCTTTATAACAAGTCTAGTAGACTAGCCTAAAAAAAGGTTGACAAGCTTCTGCAATATCAATGGAAGCTGCATATGTCTACCAGGATTTTCCACATCAGAGTTTTTCTTATTTATACACTGTTCATGTATGTGAAAGGTATACATACTACTATGCATATGAAAGTTACATATACAATCATGTATCCGAAGGATGCAATCTAATACCTGAAACTGATGTAGGAAAAGTAACCTCTCTGTATGATGTGTGGCCAAATGGGATATGTTTGCAAATGTGATCTTCAAGAACGGTAACAGATGTCATTTGCATTAGTCTTTGTCTTTCCTTCTATGTATGTGAATTGGATATTGTTTAGACTTTGTTAGGATGAATGTTTTTTCTCTACTTGAAAATATACAATATGCTTGATGTTATTCAATAACTGATTTACAGTACATATTTAGGATTTCTAGCACTAATTATTCTGGATCCTCTCTGATAAGCAGAGAGGAATTCGAGTAAATGCTCTATGGATTTAGTCATAGTGGTAACTAATTATATTATTTTTGTTTTGTATATATATAGGCTGAAGATGGTGAAGATTGCTATATATGTAAAATTGTTGAGATGTTTGAAGCAGTTGATGGAGATTTGTACTTTACAGCTCAATGGTTTTACAGGGCTCAAGACACACTAAGATGTTTCTTTTGTACTATTTCCATTAGTTTTAAACCTTTTAATTTGACGTTAAATATCATTCCTTTTCCAGGTACTTAAAACGTTAGGCCACCTTATTGACAAGAAGTGTGTATTCTTTTCACAAATTCAAGAAGGGATTGTCTTGTTGCAAAGCTTAACATTGCAAAAGTATCTTTGAATGTACGTTTTCCGTTTCTTGCACTTCATTTTATTGTCTTTCACTGTTTCACCATGCTGTATAATTATTATGGTTTTTTAGGTTGATTTGGAGGCAAAGAATAAAGAGATTCCAAGTTGTGATTATTATTGTGACATGTTATACAAATTGGAATATTCGTCTTTCACTAACTTGCCCCCAGGTAGCTGTTATTCCTCTGATTTGCTACCCCTTTTTCTGAGTGTACGTCAATGAACATTTAAAATTTACTAATTTGCTTCAACTTCTAATAATTTCTTTTCTTAATCATAGAAGGGAAAGCAAATGCTAGCAAAGAAGCTTCATCTACAATTTCAGATGACAGCCCAGATACAGTAAATGGAGCTAACAGTGGTTCTGAGGATGCTTCATTGCCAGACCTGTATTCTGGTTGTGGAGCAATGTCAACCGGCTTGTGCCTTGGGGCAAATATGGCCGGATTAAGGCTAGTGACTGTGAGTTAGTTTACAATATTTAAATAATTATGCGTTGTAAGTTTTTTTGCATTTTGTAAATTCTTATAAATTTAGTTATTTATTGGGTTTTTGTTGAATGAGTTTAGAAATGGGCTGTGGATATAAATATGCTTGTGAAAGTCTCCAATGGAATCATCCGCAAACAAAGGTAAAATTTATTTATAATTTATTTTGTTATTTTATTGTTGTTGTTTAAATCATGTAATAACCTTGGTGCAATACTCGGTTTCTCAGGTCAGGAGTGAATCTGCTGAAGATTTTTTAGCATTACTAAAAGAATGGGAACGGCTGTGTGCTTCATTTTCATCGTCAAAATCTGAGAATTTGGAGAGGCAGTCATTCAATTCAAATGTAAATGAAGATAATGTAAATGATGAAGAGGAAGAGGAGAGGAAGATGAAAATGAAGATGGTGATGGTGAAGTGTTTGAAGTAGAGAAATTTCTTGCTATATGTTATGGTGATCCGAAAGAGAAAGGGGAATGTGGGTTGTACTTAAATGTATTTGAGCTTTATAACCTTGATGTTTATTGGCCTGTAATAGCTCTATTTATCTCATGTGGCCAATTCTTTTTTCTTCTTTCATTTATTCTCTTTATAACGTTGTTCTGAAATCCTAGCTTCGGAACTAATTTTACAACTTCAATTCTAGCACTGATTTTTTAGCTTTATGTTTCACGTGTTAGCTTTGTTCTTTTTACTTTGGGGAACTCCACCATAACTTCTATCCCCTTTTGTAGGTTCGTTGAAAGAATTATGGGCCAGAAGAAGATACATGGGAACCTTTGGATGGATTGGGGTATATAAACTGTATTTATGATTGATTATTTCGTACTTAAATATGCAAACTTGTCTCTAACAGTTTCTTCTTTTTAACAGTGATTGTCTAGAATGCTTGAAGGATTTTGTTACAAGTGGCTTCAAAGCAAAAATTCTGCCCTTACCTGTAAGTTTCTCTTGTACTTTCTTATGTTACTTTTTAAAAAATGTATTTCTTTAAATGATATTCATACATAATTTATGCTGTATTATTTCCTTTTTTTTGTTTGAATTACTCATGTTTGACATATTTGGATACGAGTGTATAGATATGATCTTTCATTAACTTTTCAAATACATAGAAAAAAATTTAAAAAATTGTACATACATATGCATAAACCCAAATCTTAATTATATATAACCTATAACATTAGCCCTTGCTTTTTCTCACAACAAAGTAGCGTCTCTAGGGAAGGACAAGATTGATGTTGATGCGATTTGTGGAGGGCCTCCATGCCAAGGCATCAGTGACTTTAATAGGTTTAGAAACAAGGATAACCCTTTGCAAGATGAAAAGAACAAACAACTTCAGGTTTTCATGGAGATAGTGGAGTACTTGAAGCCAAAGTTTGTTTTGATGGAGAATGTTGTTGACATTGTAAAGTTTGCAGAGGGATATCTTGGGCGATATGCTTTGAGTAAGCTAATTCATTTAAATTACCAAGTCCGAATGGGAATGATGGCAGCTGGTGCTTATGGTCTTCCCCAATTACGTATGCGTGCTTTCTTTTGGGGTGCTCGTCCTAATCAAGTGAGTTTTTTTCCTGTGAATACAAAAAATTGTAACTCTTGAATCACTTAATGTTGTGTTATAATTAACCTTTTGGAATATGTTGATCTTGTGTTGATCAAGTTTTCACTAATAAATTCTTAACACTGTTCTCAGAAATTGCCACAATATCCACTTCCTACACATGATCTTGTCCTAAGAGATGTCATACCTGTTGAGTTTGAGGTACAAAAACCTTTCTTTGATTTTAATTTTTAAATGCTTCTATATTCTCACAATACTTAGTAAATTGCAGATGAGCACTTTAGGCTGGGAAGAAGGTAAAAAAATAGAGTTGGAAAAGAAACTTGTACTAGAAGATGCCATTTCTGACCTTCCATCAGTATGTTTTAAGATTACTTGAAGATTTTCCCTCCTTTTTTCACTTCTTGGCTAGTTCATTTATCAGTTACATGTACCTTTATGTAACTCAATTATTCTTATAGGTTGGAAATTATGAGGATAAAGATGTAATGGACTATGACAATGATCCTAAAACAGAGTTTCAACGCTTCATCAGGCTAATAAGAGAGGGGATGTATACTTTTCATATTTTCTAATTATTTATATATCCCTCCTTTTTTCACTGCTTGGCTAGTTCATTTATCAGTTACATGTACCTTTATGTAACTCAATTATTCTTATAGGTTGGAAATTTTGAGGATAAAGATGTAATGGACTATGACAATGATCCTAAAACAGAGTTTCAACGATTCATCAGGCTAATAAGAGAGGGTATGTATACTTTTCATATTTGCTAATTATTTATATACATTCTCTGAAGTCCATGTTAATGAAATTGTTTTGGATGGGCGTTATTCAAGTGTGTCCGACATGAATATTTTATGATCATTTCTTTATTTGTCTTGTAGAGATGCCTGGTTTTTCTTCATTAAATGCAAAACCACAAACATTTGCTCTACGATCATCGTCCACTTCAACTCAACACCGATGATTACCAACGTGTTTGCCGGGTTCCCAAAAGGAAGGTACATGACTTCTCCCCGTCTCAACCCAATCGGCTTTGTGTTCTGCTAGATGCTTCTTCACTTGCTAATTTCTTTCATCTCATTTCTCATTTTATCAACTTTACGGAGCAAATTTTAGAGACTTTCCAGGTGTTATAGTTAATAGTGGTAATAAAGTCGAGTGGGATCCTAACGTTGAGAGGGTTTATTTGGAATCCGGAAAACCATTGGTACTCTTTTTCATTTTGTTATTGTTGATACTCTTCTTAATCTGCTTCCATTAAGGTGCACTGCATAACATTTTTATAAAAACAAATACAGGTCCCTGATTATGCCATGTCTTTTGTCGGTGGCTCATCAAGCAAGTGAGTATTTTGTCTGTCACACGTCTCTGATAAAAAGAAAGAAACTTTTGGATCACATAACCTTACTGTTATGAGATTTTGTAGACCATTTGCTCGTCTATGGTGGGATGAAACTGTACCCCCAGTGGTCACTAGGGCAGAACCTCATAATCAGGTTATAATTTATCCACACATTATACGTTATAGTGTTTTAGTTTATTTTCATATTTTAATTTTTGTAACTATATGTGTTTTTGTACCATAGCATTCATGAGTTGCAATGATCTGGTATGTCTTTGATAGGCGATATTGCATCCTGTACAAGACCGAGTTCTCTCAATTCGCGAGAACGCAAGGTTGCAACGCTTCCCTGATTACTACAAGCTTTTTGGCCCCGTCAAGGAAAGGTACTTGTATAAGCGATGCCTTTTTCCAATTATATTGTTTTGATCTCATCCTTTTGCAATTATTTGGTTTCAAGCAATATTGTTTAAATCAGATCAATCAATTGAATTTGTTGAATGAGAACCGGTTGGAGTTTTAGTTCAAAAAAAAAAGGGCTAGGTTGGATGATCCATGAAACACTGAGAATAGATTTAACCAAGCATGTTTAAAAAAAATGAATTTTTAGTAATTTATTTAATTGAATTGATTGAATCAAGAGTCAATGATTTAAATGGTTGGATTATTAGTTTGGTTTTGTAAACTTTTCTTTCAACTTTTAGGTTATGTTTTAAAAATTCGAATGGTTGTCAAATTGATCATGTCATTGGTTTTTACCTTTCAGTTTGATTGTCGGTTCAATGACAATTAAATAAATAATTAAAACTTTAAATATATATGAATTGGTTCAATTGCTTTTTTTTTTTATATCGGTTTTAGGTTTTTTACGAGTGGTTTTTTTAGAAATATGTTTAATCTTTTGTTTGGATGGTTCCAACAACAGTGCTTTCAAGCATGAAAACCAACATTCATGGTCTTTCCTCCGGTTTAAGTACACTCTACAATTAGTGATAGAGATCAGTCTTGTATCTTGGCTATTTTTCATATCATATTCTAGTTTAACCAAAATTTAATAATTAGTGTTGCAAAATTGAGTCATATTATGATAATCTTTTTGGCGTGACCTATGTATAATAGGTACATCCAAGTTGGAAATGCTGTAGCAGTGCCAGTTTCAAGGGCATTAGGGTATGCCCTGGGATTAGCTTACCAAGGTGTAGTTTCAAATGATGAACCATTAACGAAACTTCCTCCAAGATTCCCCAATATATCTGAGAAAGCTTCTTCGGATTCATCTCAGGATAATTCTTAAACCCCCCCTTTTTTCTTCAGTCTAGTCAATGGAATTGTGTATTACTTTTTAGATTTTGAAACTCTTAAAGAGTAATTAAAACCTAGTTTAATGTTCTTCATTCGATCCCTTGTTGTACTACTACGTGTTGTCGGTGCTAATATTTTTTTAATTGAGTTTTAATGGTTAAAACTCGTAAGGTAAACTAGTTACTCAATTGTTAGTATGTTTTTATTTTGGTCCTCTAAATGTATTGCTAATAAGGTAACTATTAGTTTACACTTTTCATATTGAACTTATTTGAGTAGAATTGCTATTACTTTGAGTTGAAATGATATATGCATGTATTAAGTTTGTCAAAAGGAATGGATAAATTTATTAGTGATTATAAGAATTGATATTAAAATGTGTCTTATGAAATAGTTGATTAGGCACATTATAATATAGTGTCTTATAATCACCAATAAATTTATCCATTCCCTTTTGACAAACTTAATACGTTCATGTAACATACATTCATGTAACATATTGTCTTGTAATATCGTGTTTATATACATTGTGTAATGGTATGGGGATTATGGAATTGATGTTTATATACATGTATTATTGCACGATGTTCATATGGTGTGATGGAGGCTATTTGATATAAGAGTATTATCATTCCTCATCTGATTACTAACATACTGTGCTATTGTAGAGTGTGCCATATCATTTAAGTAAATAATGAAAGATGAATTAAAGGTTAGTTTAATAGCAAGTTTAAGTATAAAGACTTTTGATTGGGGAAGGAAGAAATGTGAAGTCGACATTGGTTATAAGTTGGCAACTGTAAGCTAAAATAGGTGACTTGAAAGGCAAGTGAAGCTTACTTGAGTTAAGAAGGTAGTAGTATGATGCCAATGCATGTTATATTTTGCACGAGGAAGTCTAGATGTGTTTAGAAGTGAATTGATGATGTTTTAATTGCTTTGAGAGGATGATTTAAATGTGGTTTGAGGTTACCTCTTATATGAAGTTTTTGATACTGACCCAAATCAATTTTTAAACTAGATTTTTTGACGGTTAATGTACCATAGCCATTGGTATTGATACCTTGTCTTAAATTGATGAATTATTAGTCACATGTGGAAAAATAAATTTGGTTAATGAGTATGAGTTTAGGGAATGATTAAATATAATTTAATTAGAGTTATTAAACGATGAATAGAAGTCTATAATAGTTGAAGAGGTATTGATGATATATAAATTGATTCTTTTTTTACTGTTACAGACAAAAATAGTATATTAGATGGTAGGAAAACAAAGAAATGAAGTGTTGATGCAAATAGACAGTTTGGAAGTTATTGAAGTTATCCAAAATCTGGATTCAACACCCTTGAAATTAATGATAATTAGGTGCATTCACTATCTCTTGAAGAATATAAAAAATGGGCACTTGAATACATCCCTAAAGATGAAAGCATAGAAACAAATTGAATGATTAAAATAGCTTTTAATAGAAAAGAAGGCTTACATATGTTCACAGTTAATTCCTTTAGTATAATTTAGGTAGTTGTAAAAAATATATATATATGCATAAAAACGAAAAAGTTCTACGAAGGAATATGGATTTATGAAGCTATTTCTTTTTAATCAATTTTAATGACTGAGTTCAATTTCACATTAGTAAATTCAGAACTAAAATTACAATTAAATCAAATTGGTTGATTGAATGAATTAATTTAAATATTTTTTAATAATTTATTTAAGAATAAACGTTAAACTGAGAACTATTTAATTTAGGAACCACGGGCTAAAACATCAAAAACTCCCAAATTTGATTAAAGGAATAAAAGTTTAGTTTTTTCGAAAATAAATCAAACACTTAGCGTACATACAAACTGGAAGTGGGAGCTGTTCTGTAGAAGACGAAAGGAAAGCCTCGAAAACAAAGAGCCACCTTTCTCAAAGTATCCATTCCATATGGAAGCACTAAAAGCAACACATGGAGACGACAACTCATCGGACTCTGACTCCGACCACTTTCCTCCACCTTTTCTTCCCGCCAATTCCAATTCCCAATCAAAAATGTTGTCGTCTCCTTTCCCTCCGCCTCCTGTTTCTCTCCTCCACCCTCCCAATTCCCTTGGTAATTCAAACTACAACAAATTTCCCATAACTTTCTTTTACTAAAATATTTTACTCTTTTTGCTCATCAACTATTTTTTCTTGATAATGAAAAAGGATCTTTGGATTACTTACAAACCGGTCACCCAGAGAGTGAGAAGCTTCCCTCACGTCGAAGGCAACTATGCTTTGCACATTTACATTCCAGGTACTTTTTTTGAATGGCCACAGTTCTTTATTGATAATATTGAATTGAATGAATTACCTTTTTTTTATGTTAGAATTAAGTAACCCGAATCCTTATTTTATAGTGGTAAAATAAAATAAAAGTAAAACCATATAGAACTACACTTCTTTTATTTTATTTTAGAATAAGGTTTTTTAAACCTTATTAACCTCTATAGATTTGATATTGATTAGAATAAGGTGTTTCAATCTTATTACACTTCTATTAGAATATAGTTTTACAAGCCTATAAATAGACATAGTCTACTCCTTTGCCCGTGGTTTTTTTCCTGAAAGGGTTTTCACGTAAAATCTGTGTGTTCTTTATTTTTATTTCTCTTTTCTTTGCGATATATTATCATTACTGACGTTCTATTTTTTACAAATTGGTATTCGAGCTTCCGGGTTATTCATCTCGATCACGGTAATAGTGTTTTTGAAGTATGAAATTCCGCTGTTGGATCGCAACACTAGATTTGCGTTGTGACAGATAAAGATGCAGACAGTTCTTGCACAGATGGACTCAGAGGAAGCCTTGCTAGAGGTAAATAAGATGCCTTCGACATTGACGGAGAAAGAGAAGAAACACAAGCATCGAAAGGCGTTAACACAGTTACATTTGCATTTGTCTAACGAAATTTTGCAAGATGTGATGAATGAGAAGGCCGCCACTGGATTATGGAATAGGCTAAAACAAATATGTATGTCGAAAAATCTAACCAGCAAGTTGCATATAAAGCAGCGTCTTTATGCTAATCGTTTGGAGGAAGGTGTATTTGTGCACGAACACTTAACAGTGTTTAAAGAAATTCTCTCAAACTTGGAGGCCATGGTGGTTCAGTATGATAAGGAAGATTTAGGGTTGGTTCTACTTTGTTCGTTATCCCCGTCTTATTCAACCTTTAGAAACATGATTTTATATAGCTACGAGTCTCTCACAGTTGATAAGGTTTATGATTCTTTGACCTCATATGATAAGATGAAGCATCTTGTGGTTAAAACTAACTCTCAGGGTGAGGGTTTCATTATTCGTAAGAGATAAGATCGGAATACTAATGATGATCCTGGAAGGACACAGGAACGAAATCCTCGCGGTAAATCTAAAGGTAGATCGATGTCTTCAAATAGAGATAAAACTTGTAACTTTTGCAAGAAGAAATGGCACATTAAATCTGAGTGCTATAAGCTACAAATAAAGATCAAAAGGAAAGCTGCGAATCAAAAGGAAAAATAATTAGAAAATTCAGTTAAACCTAATGTTGTAGAAGACTACAGCGATGGTGAACTTCTAGTCGCTTCTGTCAACAATTCTAAAGTGAGCGATGAGTGGATCCTTGATTAGGGCTGCACCTTCCACATTAGTCCCAATCAGGATTGGTTTACAACTTACGAAATAGCGTCTGAAGGTGTTGTTTTGATGGAAAATAATGTTTCGTGTAAAATTATAGGTGTTGGAACAATTAAAGTTAATATGTTTGACGGAGTTGTCAGAACACTTAGTGATGTGCGACATGTTTCAGAGTTGAAGAGAAATTTAATTTCGTTGAGTACTCTTCATTCAAAAGGGTACAGATACACAGCTGAAAGTGGGGTCATGAAGATTTCCAAAGGTTCCCTTGTTGTGATGAAAAGGCAGAAAAAGATTGCCAAATTATATGTTTTGCAGGGTTTTACTGTTACTAGTGATGCAATTGTCGCTTCATCTTCCTTGTCAGATGATGATATTACTAAACTTTTGCATATGCGCCTAGGGCATATGAGTGAGAATGGCATGGCGAAATTGAGTAAAACAGGACTTCTTAATGGGTAAGGAATTTGCAAACTAAAGTTTTGTAAGCACTGCATTTTAGGGAAGCAAAAGAGAGTTCGATTCATTAAAGGAATCCATAATACAAAGGGAACATTGGAGTATATTCATTCTGATTTGTGGGGTCATTCAAAGTGCCTTCAAGAGGTGGAGCTAATTATATGCTGACTTTTATAAATGATTTTTTCAGAAAAGTTTGGACGTTCTTCCTGAAGCAGAAAAGTTATATGTTTTCCGCATTTAAGTCTTGGAAAACTATGATTGAAAAATAGACGGGAAAACAAATAAAATACTTCCGCAAGATAATGGCTTAGAGTTTTGTTTCGATGAGTTTAATAAATTGTGCAAGTCAAAAGGGATCGTGAAACACCTGAAATTTCGTCATACTCCACAGCAAAACGGCGTTGCAAAACGAATGAATAGAACGATCATGGAGAAGGTTCGATGTATGTTGTCAAATGCCAACTTACCGAAGTCGTTTTAGGCCAAAACAGCCTCTAGTGCATTTTTTTGCTCAACCTATCTTCATCCATTGCCATTGAGAAAAAGACTCCACCAGAGATATTGTCTGGTAATCCTGCTGACTATTCTGATTTAAAGATCTTTGGATGTTCTACATATGCTCATGTTGGTAATGGAAAATTAGAACTGAGATCCATTAAATGTGTTTTTCTTGGTTATAAAGCTGGTGTAAAAGGGTATAAGTTATGGTGTCCTGAAAATATAAAAGTTTTGATTAGCAGAGATGTTGTTTTTGATGAAACTGCTATGCTGCCTAACTTATCTCTTAAAGACTCTTCCAATAGAGAAAATCAAAAGCAGGTGGAGCATCAGATTAATCCAGAATCTACAACAGAGTTGACTCCTCAAACTAGTACAAAAATTCAGAATAGAGTTGCTTCTTCACCATAATACTCTATCGCCAAAAACAGAGCTAGAAGAGAAATTAAACATCTAAAGAAGTATGTCGAGGTTGATCTAGTTGCTTATACTTTAAATGTGGCTAAATATATAGATGCAAACTAAGAGCCATCTAACTATTCTGAGGCGGTTAGCTGTGAAGACTTATAAAAGTGGATGTTTGCTATGTAAGAGAAGATGGAATCACTCAACAGAACATGGGATCTTGTGAAACTTTCTAAAGGTAAAAAGGCTATTCATTGTAAATGGGTGTTTAAAAAGAAAGAAGAGACTCTAGGAGTTGAATAACCCAGATATAAAGCAAGGCTTGTTGCAAAGGGTTACAGTCAAATTCTAGGAGTAGACTTCACAGATGTGTTCTCCCCAGTTGTGAAGTATAGTTTGATTCGAGCTTTGCTTGGTATTGTGGCCATGCATGATTTGGAGCTTGAGCAGTTAGATGTAAAAACTGCATTTTTGCATGGAGAACTTAAGGAGGATATTTACATGCAACAACCAGAGGGTTTTATAGTCTCAAAAAAAGAGGATTATGTTTGCTTACTGAAAAAAATCCCTTTACGGTTTTAAACAGTCACCAAGACAGTGGTAAAAGAGGTTTGATTCCTTTATGACTTCTCATGATTTCAAAAGAAGTAGCTTTGATAGTTGTGTTTAGTTTAAGAAAAACAGTTATGGTTCTTTTGTGTATCTACTCCTTTGTGTTGATAACATGTTGATAGCAGCGAAAGATAAAGGAGAGCTAAGAAGGGTCAAAGCCCAACTAAGTGAAGAATTTGAGATGAAAGATTTAGGACCAGCAAAGAAGATACTTGGTATGGAGATTGTTAGATATAGAAAAGAAAGTAAACTGTACCTAAGTCAGAAGGGGTACATGAGAAAGTTCTTTGCAGGTTCAATATGCAAAGTACTAAGCTTGTTAGTAGTCCTTTAGCAGCCCGTTTTAGACTTTCATCAGCTTTGTCTCTACAATTAGATGATGAGATTGAGTATATGTCACATGTTCCATACTCTAGTACAGTGGGTTCTCTCATGTATGCTATGGGTTGTTCACGTCCAGATTTAACATATGCAGTCAGTGCAGTTAGCAGATACATGGCAGATCCTGGTAAAGAATATTGGAAAGCAGTTTAGTGGATTTTAAGATATTTATGAGGTACTACTGATGTTTGCTTACAGTTTGGAAGAACTAATGATGGAGTTATTGGGTATATTGATTCTGATTTTACTGGAGACCTTGATAGAAGAAGATCTCTCACAAGTTATATCTTTACAATCGGAGGTTGTACAATTAGTTGGAAAGTCACTTTGCAAACTACAGTCGCTTTGTCTACCACTGAAGCTGAGTATATAGCGATTACTGAGGCTTGTAAGAAGCTATTTGGTTGAAGGTACTCTTTAGTGAACTTAATGAAGACCTTCAAATCATCATAGTATTTTTTGACAGTTAGAGTGTCATCTTCCTTACAAAAGATCAAATGTTTCATAAGAGAACAAAACACATTGATGTTCGGTATCATTTTGTTCGTCATATTATTGCTCGTGGTGATATTGTTGTGAGCAAAATTAGTACTCATGAAAATCCTATAGATATGATGACTAATTCACTTCCTATAACCAAGTTTAAGTATTGCTTAGACTTGGTTGGTGTTCTTTGTTGAAGTTAAACCCTTAAGGGGTTTTATGGAAGAGGTAGAGAACTTGTTCGTTGAGAGTTTGCGATGAAGAATTTTTTCATTGAGAATTCATGTCAAAGTGGAAATTGTTAAAATTAAGTGACCCGAATCCTTATTTAAATAAAATACAGTGGTAAAATAAAATAAAAGTAAAATCCATATAGAACTACACTTTTTTTATTTTATTTTAGAATAGGGTTTTCTAAACCTTATTATACTCCATCTATTTGATATTGATTAGAATAAGGTATTTTAATTTGTGTGTCTTTTATTTTTATTTCTTTTTTCTTTACGATATATTGTCATTACCGACGTTCTATTTTTTACATTTTATTTACTCTGTTAATTATTTCAATTTTTATACCGTCTATATCAAAGAAAGATATGGGTTAATTTTTTAAGAAAGTTTCATCTATGGTTCCCAATCTCCATGTTGTGGATATTGATGTTCCATTGAATACACTGTGTAAAGAACATAAACTTGAACAAGTGGCATTGGGAAGGAAATTACATATAAGTTTAGGAAGGACAGTTCTTATTAAAGTTCACCAGATTGACTCTATTATAACAATGCTTCACCAGAAACTTCAATTTCAAAAGCGGTTTGATGTTATTTTTTACTATTATTATGCTTAGTTCCATTGTTAAATAAATAATCTTTGGGTTTTCTTCCTTATGATCCAAGGATATGGTTTTGATCTTTGCTCTTATTGCAAGTAGGTATTAGATTGATTTTAACAAATGGGAGGTTTTTGTCAATGATGATCGAACGCGCACCTTTCTTTCTCTCGAAGAGGTTACGGGAGGATTACTCGAGGTAAGTGTGTTAGAGTTTTCCTTTTTTCTTTTCTTGAAATTGAAATTCTTTTGCATATTGAGCTTGCTTTCATTGTTTATATATATGGACATCTCAAGTGAAAAAGAAAAGCTAAAGAAAGAGGATGATATACCATAACTTTATTGCCTATCTTATTTTGTATAGAAATGCTTGAGTTTCCAAGTTATGTTTCTAAAAGTGGTATATAATTTAGAGATTGATGCTTCAATTGGAGTAAAAACTTCTAAATCATGTTTATTTTGCATTGGTTTGTCATACTGGTCGGGTATTTGTTCTATTCTCATTTCCTAACAATTAAGTATTTAGCAATCTTTTTACTACGGCATTGTCAACTTCAACATTTGAAAAACTACTACAAAAGATTGGAATGCGTCGACTCAAAAATGTAATGTAATGTTGCAATCAGGGAGAGTCTAAAAATAAATTGTACTCTTTTCCTTTAACCAAGGATTTGTCCTATTAGGTTTTCCTGGTAAAGATTTTTAACGAGGCAGCTTGTAATAAAAGATTGTGTAGTCTTTCTCCTTTATTAGGTTTTTAATCTCACAGGTTTTTCCTAATAAGGTTTTAACGAGGCACATTATTGGATATCTAAGGAGAAGTGTTATGAATATCTTATTAAGTGGATGTCCATCATGATAGTTATTAGAATTAGGTCTCTACGTCTTTTTGTTCTTTATTCTCCCCATCTCTCTTTATTTTATAACAAAACTTATGTTTTTATATTTGTTAAATGTATATTATATTTAAGGTTTAACTCACAAATTTATACTTAAACTATACTTTTTTCTTATCTTGATATTTAAACTTTTTTTGTCACAAATGATACTTAATTATATTTTTCCCACTTGTTATATAGACAAAAAAATTCAGATATCAACTTAGGAAAAATAGTATTGTTTAGATACTAATTTGTGGATTAAGCATTTTTAAATAAACTTAATGGTTTGATTAAACCTATACTTAATCAGTCTATAATATATATTTTTCATTGTTAGCATTTATATAATGATAAAATTTGTAAACAGTTGACTTTTTATGATTAAATTGAACTGTATAGATTTAGGCTTCCATATGGTTTGATCCGTATGAATTTTTGTTAGAGGCTTTTGGCTTTTATGAGATAATCGAGTTGGACAGATTTGGATTGGAAATGGTGAAATCAGATTTTATCCATCTACTAAAAACACAAACAGGATTCGCCCTTGATTTGATCGTATCAGTTCATCAACATAGCAGATAACATCAAACAAAAGAGGTGAAAGCATTCTGTCAAAACAGGAAATTGCATGAAAATATCACAATAGAACCTAAAAACTGGAAATTTCATTCATTAATTCTATATCTTTAACATTAGAGCTTCTACCGGGAAATTCTTTCATCTGGTTCAAATTCTACTAACTTTTTCATATGGCCTATATCTGAAATGCTGAGGGTTCTTAAAAGAGAAAACTGCTAGTAAAGAGCTTTCAGTTTGACCCAACCTAACAACAAAAAAGTTTCATGTAGTATATAGTAAGCATCTACTTGATGATTCCTGTGCTCCAAGCGAAAAGTCACCAAGAACTGTCAAAAAAGGTCATTTCTAAAGCATCCAATTGGTTAAATATTGCTTTCAATTGGGAACTGCCTGTAATGACACAAAAAAGTGAGAAATTACTTGTGTCTATGGTATAGCCCAATGCCATTATCCCCAGCATCTACCTGAAAATATGGAAAATGGAAGTTGGAATGCAAGAAGCAATAAAATATATGAGAATTGAGTTGGATAAATGAACTAACCTTCTGTACAAAAGCCTGATATCTTCCCTTAACAAGTGACTTTCCAGAAAGAGATCATTGCACTCGTTCACATTGACAGTTTCCATGTCGAAATCTCGGTTACCGCAATACTTGTTCCACTCAAACCACATCTTTGCAATTAATTCCTTCTTGAAACAAGTAGAATGGTCTTCCTCTTCAGGAGAATCACCTGCAATCAATCTGTATACATATACTTTCTTCTTTTGGCCAGGGCGAAATGCACGGCCAATGGCTTGGCGGGTCACAGATGGATTAAGATGAACATCCAAGATTATAATTCGGGACGCCCCCACCAAAGAAATTCCCTCTCCACAAGCCTTAATAGAACCGAAGAAAACTCTAGCATCAGGAGAGTTGTTGAAGTGATCCGTAGACCACTCCCGATGATCAGTACTTGACTCACCCGTGATTGAAAAAATCTCAGTTCCTGGTTGCCAACCCTTCAATTTCACAGCTAATCTCTCCAAAAATTTCAAGGGGATGAGATATTGACTAAAAATAAGGAGCTTCTCACCGGCTGACTCACATAAATTTAACAAATTAAGAAAGAATTTTGCTTTGGCTCCTTCTCTGATATCTAATTTGTCTAACAAGTCATCGATCTTGGCATCTATCTTATCATCAGTCGTGTCAGACTTCTCAGAGAAAGAAGCTAGTTTTGGATGTAAATAAACAGCACTACCAACAGATGAAACCTTGAACTTCCTTTGATACCTTTTTAACTTCTGAACTTCATCCATCTGTGTGGGACTAAGACCAAGTACAACAGTGAAATCAACAAGTCCAGGAAGCTCATCCAGAAAATCTCCTTTGTAATAATGAAGAACTTTGCTGGTCATCTCACGTAGATCATGTATGACTGAGACTTTCCTCTCAAAGTTTTCATCCTTCTGCAATGTGTGCTCCACCAAATCATAGAAAGCTGCCTCTGCTCCACCTTTGAACTGCTTTCTCACTCCAGATATATGCACCTTACTCATTACTCGCTTAATTATTGATTTCGATGTGTCTGACCTAAGGAACTTTGGCCGAACAAGGTTCAATATGTTAAATACCTCCTTGACATGATTTTGATAGAGAGTTCCTGAAAGTACAACTTTCCGAGTTGTTTGAACTTTTGCAAGGGATTGTAACACATCGGTGTTTTCATTTCTTGGTGTGTGCCCTTCATCCAAAATTAGAATTGAAGGTGCTTTGAGCAGTATCTCTTGGCAAGTAATAGAAGTCTTTCCGTTTCCACTGTCACAAATTATGGTAGAGAACTGCTTGTACCCCAGAAAAAGGATACTCTTTCTCTCAACCCACTGCTTCAACACGTCCAACTGCTGAGATCTATTATCAGCTTTCACAGTATAAAAATCGAGTAGTTGAATATCCTCTACTTGCCATGTCTGGAACTCCTTTTTCCATGTAGCCAAGATACCTTTTGGAAGAACGACTAGCGGTTTAGCATGTGGATATTTGGCTAGGAAACTTTGCATGAAGCTGATTATCATAAACGTCTTTCCTGATCCAGGTGCATGAGCCAAGATGCAGCCGCCAGGGTTATCTGTTACCAAATTGTTCAGTAGAAAATTAAAACCCTCTAATTGGTGAGGTTTCATTTGCTTCATATGCCTTGGATGAGCAGCTATGTCCGTTACTGTTAAATGATCTTCAGACAACTTAAATCCAACAGTCTCAGACGACTCTCTGCCATTCCGTGGCTCTACTGCATATGTGCGTGTGCTTTTTTTTGCCTGGATGCATAAAAGGAAAAAAGAATCAGAAATGAAATTTTCTGCCAGGAACTGAGCTGATAAGACCTATTAAAACTTTAGAAACAGAGAACATAAGCACAATTCTGGAGGTAAAAAAAGAATGCACGTTTTTATTTAACGTTTTTATTTAATGCATATAATTGCAACAGCGCCATTAGCAACAATCAATCCAACTCTGGAAGTGCGTATGTTTTCATAAAACGAAATTAAAGGCAACGCAAGGCACCTCAACATGTATAACTACAACCAAAATATCAAAGTTCGACCTCATTTTACAGCAGCAACTAATAGCCACAAGTTGACCTCAAATTAGCAGGGCTACCAAGTGTAACATGCCAAAGTACTCCCAGTTGTAGGCCACTCACTTTCAAAAAAGCTTCAAAGATCCGGAGATAGTAGAGAAAACTAAGCCAAGTTTCCCAGATTGTTGGCTAGTCTAAAACAGCAACAAAGCTCACATCTCCAGAACCAATAAAATGTTACTAAAAAGAGAGAAACAGAACAAATATGCCATGTTATATTCAATTCAAGCATCATATACCAATGCTCAACTTTGATTAACCATTTCACTTCAAGTTAAAGTTCAATAAAACCTAAATCATGTTAAGGGTGAAACTAAGCTAAGTTTTACACTGAATAACTTATGAATGAAATTGCTAAAAGAGAAACATATGCGGAACTAAACCGGCACATCCTGGATAAAAAATAGGTGGTACTAGCTCCTTTTAATTTTGGCATGAACTGGATCAAAATTCCTTTCATTATCAAGGCTCCATTATTTGCTTTTTACCGTCATCAAGCTCAAAAAGCTAGCATCAGATCATAGATATTTAAGAAATAATTTGTAACATGAAGCTGCCTATCATACTACTCCATAGCATAACATTTAGATGGATGATCATAAACTGATTTACCTTGTTATACTGGATCTCAATTATAGTCTCAATTCCTCTCTCAATAACCCCACATATGCGACACACATAACCAAGATCATCCTTCAAGACAAAAGAATGGTCACAGTCCTCGTCTTCTGACATGCTTTCACCTGGAAGTTCCTCAAGACCATCCTACCAAAAGCATCATAAGTCATAATGAAGATAGGATATTATTGCTATGGGATAATTAATTGCCAGCCGTTCAATAATTGTAACATTATAATGATTCCTATATGTAAAATAAGAGGTTTGTCATTCTACATGAAGGTGAGAGCATAAAGCAGATGCAGAAAATGTAACCTAAATAATTGAAAGAATGCTTGGAGGAGTTGCGTCTTACTGACAGAACATATACACACGGGTAACTAAAATGAAAAACGGAAAATTAAAAAAAAAAAAAAAATCTTTCATGATCAAGTTAGCTAGTAAGTAATATCAAATGCAAAAGAAGTTAGATAAGGTACTAATTCGATCTAGCAAAATTATCAAGCACAATTAGAATGAAAAACAGATAAAGAACACAAAAACCAAGACCATGAGTGCTTAATTGTCTCTACAACTTCAAGAAAATAAAAGGTAACTACATAACGTTCGACAACATCTAGATACAACCTAGTTATAGAAAGAGGCACACTGTCACTTTTTCAAAAGCAAATAAATAATTAGTAATAATAGAAAAAGGATAACAAATATCCACAAATTACTTTTCATGAGTCAGAAATACCTTGGAAAACTCTAATGCCATTGACATCTCCTGCCAAATATCTCCCAAACCATCATCTATGTTCTCAGTTAGAGTATCTACATCTTCTTCGACTCCAACATAAACACCTTCATCCTTGAGATCAGTTTCACTGGTTAGACTAACATTTTCTTTCAGGTCAGTTTTTTTACTCTTGGACTCCCCAACCTGAAATACATCAACCGCACCAATCAAATTAAGATTGGTTAAAAGTAATATAGAAGACATGAAACATACATTTTAGAGGTTGAACCTTGAAGACTATAACCATTGTACTTGAAATACACTCAAGTAAGAGTAAGTCATAATTATTAGCTCACACACCTACAATCAACCATTAACAATAATATGGCAGTAACATTGAACATGTCTCCAGCATTTGAGGTCCTATAACTGGTTCATCATGTTTGACCCTTTTAACATTAAGAACAAGCGATGAAGAAACGTCAATTCCAAAGCTTCATTTCATTTTGCATTATCACAAACCATGCCGTTTTGATGAGGAACGGAGAAAAGCCTTCATTTTTTTTTCAGAAATGGAAAGGTAAAGATGATCTAATCTTTTATTCATGGGCACTGGTGCAAGACTCCTTGGATGTGCTCAAAGAATAATCCTTAAAATTTAAAAAGGCCTGGAGAGAAACTACAGATAACTAAAAGCTACTGTAAATATTTAAATGATGCATTTCCCCTCTTTGTTGTGGGTGAATGGGGGTTAAATTAAATCATACATGAAAGAACTAAGACTCAAAGCTTATAGCTTTGAACCATGAAACATGCAAAGAACTATAAAAAGCTTTTTATTATTTTTAATTCAAAATCATTTTATATAACTAGTATGTAGATTCAATGTTCATAGTTCATTATTTGTACAAAAGAAATGTTCATAGTTTCATTATCCTTGATTTGACTTTTATATCTCTATCTCCATCCTCAAACACAAGACTCAAAATAAAAATACAAGCACAAGAAAATACCATTTTTTCCTTGGGGAGTAATTTCTCAGATGGCTTCCTTGATATAGTTTCCTGAAAAGGATGCTCGTAGTTTATTATCCTTGATTTGACTTTTATATTCCTATCTACATCCTCAAACACACAACTCAAAATATAAATATATGCACAAGAACATACCATTTTCTCCTTGGGGATTAATTTCTCAGTTGGCTTCTTCCTCGATACAGTTTCCTGAAAGGGTGTTTCTAGCTCATCATCCTTGATTTGACCTTATGTTCTTATCTCAATCCTAAAACACACAACTCCAAATATAAATACAAGCACAAGAACATACCATTTTCTCCTTGGGGAGTAATTTCCCAGATGGTTTCTTCCTCGATACGGTTTCCTGAAAAGGCTGTTCCTAGTTCATTATCCTTGATTTGACTTTTACGTTCCTGTCTCCCTCCTCTAACGCACAACTAAAAGTATAAATAAATGCACAAGAACATACCATTTTCTCCTTGTGGAGTAATTTCTCAGATGACTTCCTCCATTCAATTTCCTGAAAAAGGTGTTCGTAGTTCGTTATCCTTGATTTGACATTTATATTCCTATCTCTATCCTCAAACACACAACTCAAGATATAAATATGTACACAATAAGAACATACCATTTTCTCCTTGGAGAGTAATCCCTCAGATGGCTTCGATACAATTTCCTGAAAAGGGTGCTTGTAGTTATATCCTATCTCCATCCTCAAACACACAACTCAAAATATAAATGCGTGCACAAGAACATACCGTTTTCTCCTTGGAGAGTAACTTCTTAGATGGTTTGCTCAATACAATTTCCTGAAAAAGATGCAGAGGCCTTGGATTTTTGTTGACTTCATCATCTGAATCCAGAACCAGTACAGGCAACATGGCCGTTTTGATACCATTTCCGACTGACTCATCCTCCAAGTTGATGAAATTCCTTGACAAATGAGGAAGTAGTCTACTCGGCACGTTTGAAGTCTCTTTCCTCGGGCTTCTTTTTATCACATCTGCTAACACACTCGAAAGACAAGGTTGCGAAGCAAGTATCTTGCTCATCATATTCGCATTCCTAGAAAAAAGGGCTTCTATATCCTTTGTGACACTTCCATATTTACCGCCAGTGTTAAGGGACTCAAGCATATTAGTATATGCAAATGGGTCGGCATAATCAATAACATTTGGAGACACCTTATGTTTTTTCTTTTCAGTTCCATCCAAAGGATTTCCAGTTGCTGACACGCTATCATATTCTTTTGTATCAGTTGACATTTTCTTCCTTTTACAAGTCATAGAATTAAACTCTGTAAACAACCACAAAGAAAGAAAAAAAAGACAATCAAAAGACTATTTTTTTGCGGGGAGGGGGGTAGAAAAACAGAAGCAAAAGTCAAACAAACCAAAAATATTAGGTTAACAGTAGTTTTTTTCTTTTTTTTCTGAATTTATATTTTAGCAGTTTATGATTGGAATACAAATCACTAGTCGTTTCGACTTTCCAGGTAAAGAAGTAAACTGAACAATAATAGTCTCCAAGTTAACGGTATGCGAAAAGCGAAAACACAAGCGTTCTTGATGTGCCTCGGCTGTGGTGTTCACACAGGGGTAATAAAAAGTCTGATATTATCTCTAACCGAGGTTTGATAGGGTTTTGTAACACCTCGAAATGCTTGAATGAAAGAATCATGTAAAATTAAAGAGTTATCCACAATTACACTCGACTCATTAGGTATAACATTAACTATAACATATAGGTTATTTTAAGCGTTCGAAATCATTTTAGTTCCGTAAAATAATTAAGCTGTAAAGTTGAAAAATAAAACCCCAATTAACATATTGATTTATAAACAGTGAAATCACATCAACATCAATCAACATGATAAAATATTTTTTTAAAAAAAACAAAACAAACACATTAATTAAACATTTAAACATCGGTAATTCAATATGTAAAATACCGTTTGACCTCCCACAATTTGTAGACAAAAACGGCAAGGGAGGCTCCATTTGATCACTCAACTGAAGTAAATGCCGCCGCTAACAATTAAAAGAAGAAGAAGAGCAAAATAACACTAGAATTAGAGTTAGGAGCCCTAAATTAAAGGGGGTGGGATGAGAGAGATTGAAAATGATTTGCTCTCACATTTTGTTGATCGAAACGAAGAAATAAGTGAAAGAAAAAAAAAATAACGCTCGGACGGAGAAAAATATTGTGCTATATATATACAGGTGGCGAGAGAGGATTCGGGAATAGTTGTTGATCCGGACAATGTGACGTGGACCAATCATGAAGAAACACGTGGTGAGTCTACAACGGAAATGTACGGCGCACTGCGTACAAAAAAGGCTGCTTGGTGGAACGAACAAAATTTAATCCTCAGTATGATTAATAAATTGTTAAAATTAATCTTACGGTAAAAAAAAATTATTGTGATAATTTAATATTTTTTTATAGAAAAACTCGAGTGGATTAATTTTTTTCAAACTAAATCTTTGTTTTATTAGTGATAATGTCAGTTTTCGGGTTAGTTGTTGGTTATAGTTTTTCTAATATATTCTCTTATTTTTATTCTGTCGGTAGTTTTGTGGTTTTATTTTGTATACATTTTTGTGATTTTTATTTTGGTCACTATGTTTTCTTTGAAAGCATAAGTAGTTTTATTTTATTTTTAATTTTTAATTATATTCTAGCCTATTTATGATATTTATTAATATAAGAGTGTTGTCGATCTATTAAAAATATTGTAAAAGATCTTATATATAGTATTTGTCAATATAAGAGTATTGTCAAATCTATTAGAAACCATTCTATAAGGGTTTTAGTGATGGTGATATATTCAAGATAAAAAGAATAATGGTAGGTCATCTGAGACTTAACTTAACAATTTGTGCATCACTGATGCAGTGGGTCTCTCTTTTTTTTTTTATTGGTGTTCATTATCTGGTTGATTTGATGATAACAAGGCTAGAATACAAATTTCATCGATTTGATCAAGTTGGTACATATTTGGTTTGTTTTTGAATTATTTCAGTGTTATAATTATTGACAATTTGTCATTCTCTCTCTCTTTTTTTTAAGGTACAAAGCATAATTGTCCTTCTCTTTTTTTTTTTTAGATTGCTTTAGAGACATAACATTTGGGTTTTTTTACATTAATAATATTAAGGGGATTAATATTTACTAGAATAGGCAAATGAAATAGTGAAAAGCTGGTGCCGCCTGACCAATCGGTGGTACCAGAGTAAAATGTGATGATCTAAAAACTACAAGGACCTTATATGTAAATTTAACTAATAATTATAATTTATATAAAATAAGATTTTTCTAAAACTTTTTAGACTAATTGATAAGAGACCAATCTATTTTTGGTGTTAAAGGAGAATAAAAAATAATAATAAATAATGAGGTTTAGGGTGCAATTTATACTGTCAGGTGGCATCCTTGAAGTATTTTTGCAATTGCCAATTAAAATGGCAAATTTCATATAAAGTCCTTAGAGTTTTTAGATCATCACATTTTGGTTTGGTATTGCCGGTTGGTCAGACGACACTAGTAGGGGTGTGCAAATTTTAGGTAAAACCAAATTAATTCGGTTAACAGACTGAATTCGGCTAATCGGTCGGTTAACAGAATTAATTCGGTCGGGGGTCGGTTAATAATTTTTTGGAAGTTCGGTTAACGATTAATTCGGTTCTAAATCGGTCGGTTAACTAAATTAACCGAATTTAGTAAATAATATTATAATATATAAGTATTCGGTCGGTTCGGTTAATTTGTTGGAAATATAAATTAATTTGTTAGTTAATTTTTTATATGTTTTAAACTTATTTTAACCAAAAATAAAAAATATATATATTTCGTTTAATTTGGTTAACCGACCGAATTAACCGAAAAAGTTCGGTTCAGTTAATTTTTTTGAAAAAATTTCGGTTCGGTTAAATTTTTTGAACAAATTTCGGTTCGGTTAATGATTAAGAGTTTAAAAGGGTCGGTTAATTCGGTTAATAGTAATTCGGGTCGGTTAACCGATTGAACATCCTAGACACTAGTATTTCACTATTTTATTTGCTTATTCTCGTAAATATTAATCCCCTTATCCTATTCTAGTATTTATTTATTTATTTTATATTATTAATGTAAAAAAACCGTGACATTTGTGCATGAATTTACATTTCATTATTTGTATTATATATCATATATATGTATTATTATGATTCACTTTTCCTATTAATAATAATATATTCTTAAAAATAGCTGATGGTAAAATAAAAATAATATGAAAGAAAATTTTAAAATAATAATTATCTTTTGAAAAATATTAATAATCAGTAACAAAAATAATATAAAATGATGGTTTTAAAGCAAATTACTTGGAATTCAAATTTAATTTTAAATTATTTAATCAATTTTTTAGTTAATTAATTTGAACATTTTATTTCCTAAAATAATTTGAAAATAATGAATTTTAAATTTTAAATTTTAAATTTTAAATTTAAAATCCAAATTTTAATATTTATTATTTTAATTCTTTTGGAAATTATATATATCTTATTATTATCATCATCATTAGAGTGCTTGTTGACTCTTATGAATTCCCAAAGTCAATGGAAAACTGAGAGCCAATTGAATTAGGTAAAATTAAATTCTATAATTATATTTAATTTCCTATTGTGACTCAACACAATTATTTCTACTACTTTTACTTTTTATTAATTATTATCTATTATTTATATGTAGCTCCTATGACACCTCCAAAATACTCCAACACAATTTAACTAAAGAATCCATTAAATCAAGCATTCATGGTTTTTCTTTTATATAAAAATGACAATTTTTTATTATTTTTGAAAATGACCCACTTTAAAAATTATGTAGGTAAATGACTCGTTTTGAATAGTAAACATCTGTTATGTCATTTGTCATTGGGTCACCACCTCTAAATTTTTTTAGATGTTATTGTTGCTATTGACAGCACCGGACTAAAATACAATTATATAAAATGTTTAAGCACTTGATGAAGTAATTACCCTTTTAGATTGGATAAAAAAAGCAATGGAGCAATTCTTCTACGACACCAATTAAATGGATGTTAGGTTTGTCTTATTTTAAAATTAAATTTAAATAGTCCTTAAAAATATAAAATAACAAAATTAAACTCTTTTCAAATTTTATTATTATTATTTAAAATCATTAAACTTAAAAATTATATAAAATTCTTATTTAAATTACCTAAATATATTGGTCAAGAATTTTGCCTTCAATAACTCTTTTATTTATAAAATAATTGAATTGACCTAAATATCACAAAAACTAACACATTCCTCTCATTTTTCTTTAAAATTAGCTTTTTCATCGAATTTGTTCGAAAACTGTGGTATACCACCTTCGGCAGTTTGTCAGCGCGTCTCAATCGGACAACGAGCGCAAAGTTACGGCGTTGCAAAGTTTTTGAAGCTAAAAACTAGACTGTTGATGAATTAGTAATTCAAAACACACCGTTTCGATTGATTTGACATCCCGTTTAAAAACTACACGCACCAATTTCCCGCCGAACATATCCCGCCTCTAATCCTCCCAAAATCTAACGTCCCTCCAACTCTACACAACGCCATGTTTTTTTTCCTTTGGCACTGCACAACGATTCAAAAAGCTTTCCTTTTTCTTTGTGGGTAGGATTTCTGTTAATGTTTTTGATTTCGTTCTGTTTGTCAATTTCCATTGTAGGATTTATGTTGTTTGTGCTATTTCAGAAATCTTTTAAACTGATTGTGTATGAAATTCTCTCTCTCGCTCCATGATTCCTAGGATTTTCATTCTTGGAATTTTTGTGAGTGTTTCTGTTCTCTCCTACGATTGCTGTAGGATCCGTCTGCCCAATTGCCACTGCAATCAGGCCTTTTATCCCTATCGGTTATATCCGGTGGAGGCGCATGCTGATTGTGGCGGAGGATGAACGGTGATTCGTTGAATTTCTGATTTACCGACTTTTTTCCGTGGCTGTGCTCTTTTCTCTCCATCGCGTTTTCTGTAGGTTATTTTTCTCTCAATTACCAAGGCAACAGCCAATTATATTAGACTATAGGAGATGTTGCATGGTTAGTTGTGGCGGTGGATAGGATTGGTGAATCGGTGGATTCTGGTATGGTGTTTGATGATCTATTATGCTACTTTCAGTCTGGTAAGGTGTTTTATGATATATTTTGCTACTTTCAGTCTGGTATGAGGTTTGATCATCTGTTCTGCTAATTTCAGTCTGGTATGGTGTTTTACTGATGGTTTCAAGGTCCATGACGTCTTTCATTTTCATATTCATTCTATGAATGTCTTCTACTTTACTGCCATTGTTCTATTCACTGAGGTTACAATATCTGCTACTGCCTACCGGTGGCGGAGCCAAGCGTGGCTTGCAGTGGCCGGACCCCAACGGAATTTTTTTATTTATACTTTTTATAATTTATAAAATTTTAAATTAATAATATTAAAATTATATTTTAACCTCAAAAATATAAAAATTTAATTTAATCCTTTAAAAAATATAAAAATATAAACTATTAAAATAAGAAAAATTATATTTTTACTATTATAAAAATATAAAATTTAATTCCTTTCTAAAAAAATTTCTAATGACGCCACTGCTGCCTAATAAGACTGAAAAGTTATTCTCTTTCTCATGAGTGTCATTATAGCTAATATTACTGTGAGAGCTGTTAGGTTATGGCCTACCTCATGTAATAATGTTACATCTACCTAACAATGTTCTAGATGTCATATTTTAGGGTTGCAATTTATTGTGCTGATGAGGTCTAATTAAGAATATTTTGATTAAATTTAATATAAATTAAATTATTTAACTCTATATTATCACATGTATAATAATAAACGATTAGCATGATAAATTTTAAAATATTTTACATAATTTTAAGAGATAATAAAATAGAGTAATATGATGTAAATGTTTTCATCTATTTATTGACGCGTGTCGATATTAAATATTCTTTAATAGAAATTTTCAAAATAAAACAAAATAATTCATGATTATTTGGTTGAGCTAAAAGTATTTAAAATCTTTATATTTCAACATTGTAAAAATGAATTTAAGAAATAAATATAATAATAAAACTTAAAATCTTATTTCATCAAAATTAATTATCAAAAACTTCATGTATTTGAAAGTCAAAAACTTAAGGAAATCATCACATTTTGCCATTGTTTCTGCTAGTCTATTATGGGGACTTATATCATTTAGCACAAGATTCATACGACTGAGATAGCTACACCAAATGAAAATTAAAACTTCGTAGTGTGAAAAACATCAAACTTTAAAAACAAATAAACATTTAAAAATTGATTTCTTGCCTATCAAAATTGACTACTCAAAACTATTAAAATCCATATATTAGAAAGTGAAAAAAATATTTTTATGTAAAAATTCTTTGAATTGATTATTAGGATTACAATTTACTGTGAGGATAAGATTGAATTATAATATTGTGGTCTAATTTGACACTGATAAAATTGTAGGACGTGTGTGGATACTATAAATTCTATACAATTAGTACCATGTATGCACAGTGATGAAGGCAGTAAATAATTTTATAGGAATCATAATTCAATTATAAATTATTTGAGAATTAAAACCCTGCTGGATATATATGAATCGATGCATGTATATTTTCATATATATACACATGAATATAATATATTTTGTCCAAGATATATATATATATACATACATATATCAAATATTTTGAGAGTCAATAATATTTCGATTGTAAAGATAAATTATCTTTTTAATTGAATTTATAGACAACATATTAATTTTAGTATGAATCATTTGCTCACATTAATGATTTCATGAAGTGTGTATTTAACTTAAATTACCTATTAATATAAGTTATTTTTTATATTAAAAATAAATATAGGGCCTAAATTTTACCCGGCCCAAAATATAAATCAATTATATTAAACAAACCTAAATTAAACAGGCCCAAAATTTAGCCCACAACAAATAAAAAAATAAGCAAGGAGGGAAAACCCTAGCCCTCTAAGTGCTTTAGGCACTGCCCATGTCGTGCGCCACTCCACCGCCCACTTCCTCCACCACCGTTCACTACCCAAACATGTACCACGTCCGAGCCACGTCCGCCATACCTCCAAACATGTACAAAACAGTTGTAAAATGGCTATATAAGGCCACAAAGAATGTAACATTTTCTGGTTACGGGGAATACAATAATATACACAAAAATCAATTGTAAAGAAACAAGTGCAAAGAAAATTTGAAAGGTGATTTTTGATTAATTCTGTTTATTGAGTTTCTATTTATTTTGGTGTGCGAAGAGTAATAAAAAAAAGAAGTGAGAGCACTTAGCAAACCTCTGTTGGCATAGTCGGGGCTCTCCACCGTTGGTGAAATCAGTCGTCATCGGTGCACCGTCAGTCACCGTGCGGTGGTGGTTCGACGGCTGCATGTTTTTGGAGATGAAACCCTAGCAGAAAGGGTTAAAAAAAAGGCGGCTTTGGGTTTTCTAAAAGTTTTTCTATGTTTTAGAAAAAGAAATAAAATAAAAGGTTTACTTAAATTTTTAAGACAACACCTCTGGGGGGAGGGGGGGAGGGGCAGTTCGCGTGTTTGACCTGGTCCACGCGCATTTTCCCCTTAAATGGGTAATTTTGTGGCCAGCCCTTCCTACTTTGCGCCACATTCAATTTAACCTGTTATGTTTCTTTCAATTTCTCCCTAAAGTTTGCACAATATTTCAATTTAGTTTGCGCTTGTGTAGTGCGTTTTGTGATTTGGAACATTTGCATTTTTAATCCTTGTTCTTTTGTGCGCATCTTATTTTGGTCCTTAACCTTTCTTAATTTATTTATTTATTACTTTTTTTGTTTTATTATTATTTATTTTGAATTTCCCCATATATTATTTATTTCAATTAATTTTCTTTCATGTATATTATTTATGTTAAACTTATATATTATCAACTTTAGATATTTGTATATATTAGTTAGTTACAACTGCTTTTCATATTTTTTTATATGTATCATTTTTTTATATGATTATTTACTTTTAAAGTCTTGAATTTTATTTTGAATTGTTACACATTTTGTTTATATATTATTCAACTTATTAATTATTATCTTTTATATATGTTACATAGTTTTTTAAAAATTGGAATTCAAAATTTGTTTTTGTTATTGTTTTATTATTTATTTATGGTTTTTATTCATTTTAAATATTTACCTTATATTATCATGTATGTGTATTTATTATTCTTTTGTAAAATTTATCACATAATTCATTTTAAATTGCTGCACTATTTACTCAAGTTTTCGGATGTTTTATTTTATTTATACATACATATATATATATTATCCATTGTAATTTCATCATTTTTAAAAAGAAATTGTTTTTTATTTATGTCATTAATTTTATATACTTTATTATATATTTGATTTCCTTTATAAAAGTCTTATTTTGTTTCTTAGCTTTTATTTTACGCATATATATTTTTGTTTTTGAACCGTTATTTACTGCCTTTTTAGATTGAAATTTTCATATTTTATCATTCTTTTATGTAATCCTTGACATTGTTTTAGTACTATGTGAGATATTAATTATGTTATTATTACATTTTTCCTTAAGCATTTATATTTGCAATGGAGGTTGGCATGTCGTGCAATGCGAATTATCATTTAGCATTTGTATTTGTATTTCATTGGTGTAATGGTTTTATTAATGAATTATAGTCTTAAATAAATGTATTTCATTAATTATTGCATTTTAGTCATGATTTTTTTAACAATGCAATATTTCGTGTTTGGAAATTTGGAAAATTGTGCCCTAATGTGTTGGGTTTCGATTTACTGTTTGACCAAATGACCGAATACCCTTTTAAACTTCGTTGCATGTTTTGGAAATTATGAGGTGATCTCAGTTTTTTGGAAGCTTAGAATATTGTATCCTAACGTGCTGGATGTGGTATTTTATTCCTTTGGAACGAGTGAATCTTAGAATCCAACTCGAGTTGTTCGCACATTTTTAAAGGGATCATGTTTTAACATTTTTCTTCAAATTTTCAACGTTAGGACATTAATTAGTCGATTGGTGCTAATTTTGAGCCTTACGAGGGTGCTAACCCTTCCTCGTGCATAACCGACTCCTGAACATTTTTTCTCGAATTTCGTAGACCCAAAATTATTGTTTAAATAAATCAAAATGTTTTATTAAAATGATCAATCTCAAGGTGATCCGATCACCGCTCGAAAAAGATCGGTGACGACTCCATACCTCATTTTAAAGTCAATCCCCGTTTTTCAAAAATAAAAAAATGGTTTCCACAATAAATTTTGTTATGTAGCTTATTATTATTTTAAACCTTTGTTAAACGATGGATAGATTATAGATATATATATGCTTTTAGCAATTGCCGTAGATGCAAAAACCAAAGCGAAGATAAATGCGCATAAAATAATTAATAATGTATGAAAATTTTGTTAATTATTTAGGTCGAATATATATAATAAATGTAAAAATTAGAGGGCACAAAATTCTAACAGAAACATCAAAATACACATAAAATTAAGGTAAGAAACCAAGACAAATGCAAGAGCCTTATTTGGGCCCAAATCAACACTAGCTTTCCAAGATACCCAAAATTCAAAGGGTTAAATCTTAAAATATGCATCAACTTTAATTACATAAATTTTGATTTTATGTAATTTTATATATAAAATTTTGATTTGATTTAATTTTTATAAATTATTAATACAGTTATTGATATAACATCATTTTATATTTATATATTACATACATAAATAATTATATTTATCTAATATAAAAATAAATTGATGTATTTATTTTTTTAATGTATATGATTAAATTAAAATTAAAGTTTCAAGTATACATTTGAACCATAATTAGAGTTTTATAAATATATAACTTTACTAAATTAAAATTTATATATACAATTACATATTAAATAAAAATTCATATATAATTTTAAAATTTATCTCAATTCAAATTTATAAAACAAGTTAGAAATAACTTGCTACAAAAAGTGTTACTTGCGGGCTTCAAAATTTGACAACTAAACTTAGGCTGTAGTAATTTTAAGACATATTCACTCGATCGTTGTAGTTTAATCTAAACTATTGTTGGAACATATTTAAAGGTGTAATATCTTTTGGTTATTGACCAGGAGTTGTATTACTTGATTTGTGACAAAGAATTATAATTATACAAGCAATATTACTTGAAAGTTATGAGATATTAGTTGAATAGTTATGTTTCTATGAAGAGACATGAGGATTATTTTTTAGTGAGATTTCAAAAAGCTATTTCTATCATTCCTCCATCTTCTACTACTATTAGATTGTTTTGTAAAGAATTTAATTCTTTATAGAATTTGGCTTTCTTGTTATACTTTGCTCAGTGCTTAGTGAATTATTTTTGTCAGTGCAGAACATAAATAGTCATTGAGCTTCATTGTATCATCGAAATTCATTTGCTTGAAACTCATTTACACACCAAGTATGGGTAAGGGCGGATAGAATTTTAAAGATCGTGACTTGATGCACGCCTTGGAGCATTGTCTTATTGCTTCATTTTTTTTTGTTTGAATTGTTGTTCGTGTGTTTAAAATTTTCCTCATTGAAATTTTGCACTAACAATTTTAAGGTTGTAATCATTTTCATGATGGCTACTACAACACATGAAAGTGGAACAGGAAGGGAGTTGACTTCTAACTTTATCAAGCTTGATAAAGAATCTTTCTCGGTTTCTTTCAAATTTAATAACGCAACATGTCTTTGAATACTTGAATTACTCATTCAAATTGATCATCAGTTTGGGGATAAAATGTCATACTAAAATTCAACTTTGTGCTCAAAGTTTCATGCAGTTTACTTCAAAATTTAGAGGGAAATTTTAGATATTGATTTGAAATGATAGATAATGGTACACCATGTAGACTCACGATCTCCGAAATATACAATTCAACCAGTCTCTCTAGTGAATAATCAACTCTCACCAGAAAGAAATGAGTGGACTTTGTTAACCCGTCAAGTTTCACTCAAATGATTTTTTTTTTTTTGCGATAATGACAACATTGTTATAAAATTGTAACATCCCCATTTTGGGATTAGTCGGAACAGTGGTTTCTGGACCACAAATCTGATGAGTAAAATTTCATTTTTATTATATTTTTATGGTCTACGATTTCACGAAATGATTTCGTGAAAATTTCATTCGAAAATTTCAACGTTTGGGCACTCAATTTAGCAAAAAGGACTAAATTGTAAAAAGTGAAAAAGTTGAGTTTTACATGTTAGAGGTGTCTAATTGTCATGAAATTTTAAATGGGAGGTCCTTAAATGATAATTAAACCATTGTATAACTTTTTGGACTAAAATGGCCTTGGTTGGGTAAAATTTGAAAGAATAATAAGAACAACATTTTGGTCATTTAGGGGTAAAATGAATTTAAAGACAAATTTTAAACCCCAAATGTGTCCCTTTCTTCTTGCTACAGCAGAATGTACCAAGAGTAGCCATGGTTAGGGTTTGGCCAATCTTCCAAGCTTAATAGTAAGTGATTCTGAGCTCCGTTTTTAATGTTCTATGTATTTTTAAAATGCTGGTAACATGATCTGCTCATTTCTACCATTATTTTGAGCTAGGATTTTTGTTTAAAAATTTACCCATGAATGATATGCATGTATTTTGATGTTTAATGGTAGAATATGAAGCTTGAAATTGTGTTAAACAACTTTTGCTAAGCGATTTTACGTGAAAACAAGTAAAACGACATAATCGGTAAAAATACCTAATTTTCATAAGTACATGTTAAAGTGAGAATTTGATGTTTCTATAGAAGGGAAAAATGACCAGCATGTCATAAAACATAATAAAATAGGAAGAAGTTTAATTTTCGAACCTTGAGGCAAAAGTGCAAATATACAAAAGTTTAGGGGTCAAAATTAAAATTTGTAAAAATATGATTTTTAGATCCATATGAATATTGTGACTAATTAGTAGGCTAGATGTGATATTATAGATCAAGGAAATCGAGATTTGGGTTTAAATTGAGAAAATACAAGGTTATGGACTAGAATGGTAAATTGTCATTTCTGGATCCGAGGTAAGTTCGCGTGATTTAATAAGCCTATTATTCATGTTATTATTGTTATACATGAAACATATCTTGTTATAATTGTAATGAATCTGATGTTAATGGAAATTTGATGGAATATGATATTTAAATGAAATGATTGGTTACCGTGTAAATGAGGTCCTGCATGTGTTGCAGAAAGGTTGTCCCGAAAGGGTAATCTTTTGATCTCATTATGAAAAGGAAATGTACACCTTGTGTGTACAATGTGAAAAGCGATAGTTTCGGCTGTCGAATGTGAAAAGGGATAGCTTTGGCTATCAAATGTGAAAAGAGATAGCTTCGGCTATCGAATGTGAAAATGGATAGCTTTGACTATCAAATGTGAAAAGGGATAGCTTCGGCTATCAAATGTGAAAAGGGATAGCTTCAGCTATCAAATGTGAAAAGGGATAGCTTCGGCTATCGAATTTGGAAAGGAAAGGTATACTTTGTGTATACCATTTGAAAAGGTTAGGTATACCTTGTGTATACCATTTGAAAAGGAAAGGTATACTTTGTGTATATCATATGAAAATAAAAGGTATACTTTGTGTGTACCACTCGGAAAGAAACGTACACCTCGAGTGTACAACTGGAAAAAGAAAGGTCCATCGGAAATTCAACGGGTATTATAATGAATAATGCGATGAAAGTCCCGAAATGGGTGTGGTGATAAAGGTAAAGTTAATTGATATGCTATGGATATGTATAGGTACGTACATTATACTCATAAGTGATGCCTTATTGAAATGTGATAAATGATGAGTAAGCGAATTCATTCATATGTATGTGTATACATGATGAACAAGTGAAAAGATTTGAAAGATGAAACATCCTCATGCTTATGATTATGAATTGTGTTGCAATATCATGTTAACTTACATTGTGTAATTGAATAAGAGATTTATGAAATAATGAGTCCATGATCAATGTGACAATGGAATTATGATAGCTATTGAGATTTTTGCACTGAAATAGTGTTAAACAGCAGCAATAGCCTGACTTTGAAAAATCACCATAAATGGTGAAAGTAGAATTAGAGGCTGAATAATATATGAAATTAAATCTTAATGAGTCTAGTTTCACATAAAGGAAACGGTGTAAGCAAAATAATTTTGTATTATGAGCTATTTGAATTCTTGTGAGATAGAGTTAGAATGAGTTCGAAATTCCCTGTTCTGACTTGGGAAAATCACTAGAAAATGTAAAAAAATAATTATGAGTTATAAATAATATGAACAAAATCCTTAATGAGTCTAATTTTAGGAGAAATAGACGGGAACATTATCTGAGTTTTTTACTATGAGATAAATAAATTTTAGTAAAGAAAGGTCAAAGCTGTCAAATAGCAAAACAGGGGAGAATTTGAATAATAAACTGTACTTATTGGCTGAACCAAAAATTCCGAAAATTTTATGGTGGAAAAATATATGAGTCTAGTTTCTGGGAAAATTCATGGATCTTAATTTTAAGTTCCGTAACTCCAGATATAAATGATTTAGTGACTGTAACTCAAGAAAGCAGCTTAACTGGAACATGTGTAAATATACAATTGGGTTAGTTTTACTATGAAAAGCATATTAGTAAATTGCTTATTATTTTCATGCGAGCTTACTAAGCGTAACGCTTACCCCCTCCTATCCATTTCTTTTAGTGTTGTCAGGTTAGCTCAAGGTTGAAGATCGTCGGAGGCAGCATCACACTATCAAACCAACACCTTGAGAGTATAAACACATATGCTAGAATTATCAAGTGAGTGGCATGTACAGGGACCTAGTTTTATAACATGTGTTATTATAATTTGGCCAAACATATTGGTCTTTAGTGAGCTAATGATTCTGACTTATAAATCTAGCTATTCATGTTATGTCTAATATTGGTGATGTGCATATGCTTGTGTGCCATGCATGGTTGGTAATATGTTATGTGTTGTTGTGTGAATGTCATGCTTGTGTCTTGATTGTGAATATGTAATTACTCAAATATGCCATGTCAATTGTTATTGTTAAATATGACATCTATTTTTAGTCAAATTTGAAAAATTGAAAAATAGTCTTTCAGTTAAACTCTGTTTACTTGTTTCAATCAAACACTGATTAGTTTAGATTATTTTATTATTATTTGATCTATGAATTTAGCCTATAAATAGGCTCTTTTACAACCTTAGAAAATACACCCATTAGAGATTAGAACTCATAACACATTTAGAGAATTTTGTGTTTATGTTTTGTGGGTTCTTTGTTTTCGGGTTTTCGAGGTTTAGTTTTTATCGCCATCTTTTGTACTCTTCGTTCTTTTGCCATTATAGTAAAATTATCTTTGCCCGTGGTTTTTTATCCTCTTTGGAGGGGTTTTTCCACGTTAAATTTGTGTGTTCAATTTCTCAATTTATTCTGCTATTTTCTTGTTCGTTACTTAATCGGGTTAAAATCCTTACAGTTATGAAAATGTATAAGTGTATGTAGGTAATTAAGGGTGACAATTGGCTTGGAAAATAGCCTTAAAATTGTCCACATGGATAGATACACAGGCGTGTGTCTATGCCGTGTGTGACACACGGCTTAAGCACACGGGCGTGTGCCTTGACCGTGTGACCGTAACTTGTTCATGACCAAATGGACAGAGAGCTTCATGGGCACAGGACACGGGTGTGTCCCAAGCTACACGGACGTGTGTGACCACACGGGCGTGTGACTCTCCGAAGCAAGAAAATTAGTTAAGTTGCCCATAGATTTTCAAAGTTCTTGGTTTAGTCCCGAACCACCTCAATGTATGTTATAGGCTTCGAAAGCTTGTATAAGGGACGATATGCATGTGTTTAAGATGTTTTAATTTTGGACAAAAATTTTGTGGCCCGGTTTTACATGTTGTGAATGTTTAAGTCCGGTAACGCCTCGAACCCTGTCCCGGCTTTGGATACGGGTGAGGGGAGTTACAAAAATCCATAGTGATTTATTTCTACTTTCATTCAGGAATCATCATAAGTTGTAATAATCCTGAAGGGACTTGATGTTCCACCTTAAATTGTTGACACACCAAATACTTGGCTTCGTATTCGGTTATCTCCTTTCTAATGCTTGACTATCAATATAATAATTTTAAATTATTATATATTTTGTTTCCACCTCGCGTACAAAATGCTATGAGCCTCGTGGAGAATTTCTCTTTAACGCCGAATCATCTGGAACACACAATCTATTTCGAAAGTATAAACTCCCATCACCAATTATATTGAAATCTCTAGTTTGATCACCTTTAGCTAGTTTCCGTTGAGCTTCAAGCCTGCTATCACATTTTTAAAGATATCGAATCTTCTGTAGAAATATAGGTTTAACTCTCAACTTGGCTAAGATGGAGCCATCACACTCAACTATCAAATGTGCATTTATTGTTTTTAAAGCAAATAAAAATTTCCGACTCAGGGTGTCATCCACAACATTAACTTTCCCAGAATGATAATCTATAATTAGATCATAATTTTTAAGCATTCAAGTCACCTATGCTATCTCAAATTTAGTTTTGTGTCAACAAATATTTTAAACTTTTGTGATTAGTGGAGGCATGACATTTTTCTCCGTATAGGTAGTGTCTCCAAATTTTTAAAGCAAAAACTACATCTACGGGTTCCTTAAATGAGCAAAACGTGTTGGAAGATCCTAAAGTTCCTTTGTTTCTAGAGTTCCCAACAAACTATTGCAAAAAGTGTATTATAAGGAAAATCAACTTTGGTTATTTCATCAGTAACCTTCAGGTTAACAACAACCAACCAGTCGAATAAGTTATGGGAGAAAAACCAAACCTGAGTTGAAGAAGGGGCAATTTGTTGTCAAACCTGAAAAGCGAAGGGGCAGTCATGAATCGAGTGCAATGAAGCATCTGTTATAAATTTTGGTACAATGAAGAAAACTTGTGATGTAAAAAAGGGAAATTGTGGGAAATAAAAATAGAATTGAAGCGTGATTCACTCTGTTTAAAGCTTTTATTTGTGCTTTTAGAATACAAGTCTTAAAAAGAAATAGAATAGTGAAAATACCTTTATTGAGTTTATATAGTCACAACCATTTACATTGCTGCACATTCAGCACATTCTTTTCATTTATCATGCATAGCTGCTTATAAAATTTGAATATAAAATTATTAATTTAAAGTTATTTAAATTCAAATATATACAAATGATTAATAAAAGTTATATATATATAAACTTGGAGTTTTTTATAAATTTTATAATTTTCAAATTATTTTAAATTTTTTAGTTTTAAACTCGAATCATATGTCCAAGTTCATTTCAGATGTAATTTTATTAATTAATTTTAAAATTTTTAATAAATATTTTAAAATATATATATTTGAATTTTTTTTGCTAACGTAACATACTACATTAGCATCTTTCCATATGCCATACAACGTATCATCTGTGCCTTTATCAGTCAAATCAGTCAAGTAATGGTTTCTATTAATGAAAAGGTCTATTTTTTTTTTTTTTGCCATTAATAGGTGCACTTTTTTAATGGTTTAATTTATTTTTTTTCATTTTTTACTAATGGTTTTTTTACCCTTTATTTGTTATTTAAAAAAAATTGTTTTCCAATTATTTTTCCAACTAAATTGTAATGTTTGAATTGGATTAAATCAATCGATTAGATCAAAAACCGCCTGAGGTACCAACCTACAAAGAGGGCTAAAACATTGGTTGGCTTGCAAATTAATATGAATCGATTGAATTGAACTAAAAAAACTAGTTGAACTGACAGTTTAACCAGATTTTATAATTTTTTTGATAATTTTTTTATTTTTATGAGATTTTAATAATTTAAACATCCAATCGAATTAATTATCGATTTGATTTTAAGAACATTACTATATTTATATTTGGTTAGCTTGAATAAATAGTATAGATTACAAAAAAAAATTGGGAAATTTGTAGAATTGATAATGATTTAATCAACCAAATTGATCTTGACCCATGCTTAAAACTTTTCTTTTAATCAAATTTTTAAGTAAATTATAAAATAGTTATTTTTGTTTGTCTCATATTATATTTTAGTCACTTATGTTTGAAATGTTACGTTTTAATCACTCACGTAATCGTTTTGTTATGAAATGGTCATTTTACCGTTAAACTCCCTTACCTCCCTAACGACAATTCTATGTGGCAATCCAAATAGATTTTAAATGCCAACTTAGCTGTCCAATTGTTGGGATGAAAATAAGTTTTTAATTAAATAAATTTAATTTGGACTACCATATAGAACATTTAAATTGGCATTTAAAACTCATTTGGGCTACCATGTAGGACCGCTGTTAGGGAGGTAACAGAGCTTAATGGTAGAGTGACCACTCTATAACAAAACGATAACATAAATGACTAAAACATAATATTTCAAACATAAAGAATTAAAATGTAATTTAAGGTAAACAAAAGTAATTTTTTTTTTTGTAATTTACCATTTTTGTGATGAAAAGGTTTAGATGAAGAGATTATTGAGTTAAAAGTCAAGATTTGTCATTAATAAAGATTGAAAGTAATACAATCATATGATAATATAATATGAAAAATATATTAAATAGTATTTTAATGCACATATAAAAATCATATGAAATATTTTGATATAAGTTTTAAGTTTTAGAAATTGAATACCTCACACCACATAAGAAAATAGATTTTAGATGAAATATGGTGAACTCATTTTATAGGAGTACTATTTATTTGTTCAATTTTATCTATTATAAAAAATAATAATGGTTATTTTACACTTTTAACAACATGCTGTTATAGAGAGGTGATTATTTATATAGTGAATTTCTATCGAATAAAGAAAGTGAAATTATATTTAAAAAAGAAAATCAAGAATCAAATCAACAAAATTAAAAGACGTACACAGGTGCATGTATTGTTGATTTTATGCAGCTTCTATTTTACATTTTTTCGCATGATTAATTATAAAGTTCAATTAATTGATATAAGTTATCAAATTAAATTAATTAATTTATCATGAATTAATAAATTCAAGTAATTAATTTATAAGTTTATGATGTTGTAAATTCATAATAAAAATTTTGTTAGGATTTTAATAGCTTATTGAATCGATATCTTTAATTCCATTTATTGAAGATTATCTCATTTAATAAAATATGATTAACAATTTTTCCATGTGAAATTTAATCATTTAATAATTAATAGGCTTGTTTATATGAAATAACCATAATTTTAGATAATAATTTAGATCCTATGCAATTAAAGAGACTTAATTTAATAAATAACGTACTTCATAATTATGAATGTTGTTGTTATAAGCGAAAAGTTGCTATAAAGAGTAGAAAAGATTATATGAAACTGTGATTTCAAGTCATTCTTATCCCTCTCCGATGGGAGAATGACAAATCAAAATTTTCTTGCTGAGATTTTTAGTATTTTTAGTTTGATTTGAACATTTTTAGGAGAAAATTGCTGAAAATTAAGAGGAAAATCTGATTTGTCATTCTCTCGTTGCAAAGGGATAAAGATAACTTAGAATCACACTTTTATGCCATCATTTCTCCTATAAATAATTAAAATAAAATATAAAAAATTAATTTTTCTAAAAACTTAATTATTATTACTAAATATATCAACAAGTAGCTGTTATAGAGAAGGTTGAGTATATAGATGTTAGGTGACTGTTGCATCATGTGAAATGGCTGAATTCATAATCCTAATTATCGAGCCACCAGTTATTTCATCGACCATTCATCCCTTGAAATTGTGCAAATATGGCAGTTCCTGAGTGTTCAATGTTCCGACCTGTGTTGGTTTCTGGGTGAGGAGATGGAAGGTTAGTATCAGATGGAGGAGTGACGGTTGGAGCCGGTGGAGAAGGCTGCACAGGGGCGGCGGCTTCCTCTGATTTTCCCACTGAGGACGATTCTTGCAACTGCAAAGCATGTTCCAAGTTCCATAAAACATCCCCCATGGAAGGCCTGTCAACACCATATTCAGCCAAGCACTTCTCAGCAGCCTCCGCAAATTTGTTCATTGATTCAGCATCGATGGCACCAACAAGCTGAGGATCAATGATCTTTTCAAGCAACCCCTTTCTTTTCCATTGCATTGCCCATTCAGCTAAGCTAACCTGCTCTCTTGGCAACCGTGGGTTAATGGCAGGCCTTGCGCATAAGGATTCGAGGAGAACGACGCCGAATGAGTAAACATCCGATTTTTCTGTTAGTTGCTGCCTCCTGAAATACTCAGGGTCTAAGTACCCAAAGCTGCCTTTCACTGCAGTGCTAACATGATTCTGCCCCATAGGTGTGTCTTTTGATAGCCCAAAGTCAGCAACCTTGGCAACAAAGGCATCATCAAGCAATATGTTGGTGGTCTTAACATCACGGTGAATGATCCCTTGTGCGGTACCGGTATGAAGGTAGTGAAGCCCCCGAGCCGCTCCGATGCAGATCTCAAGCCTTTGCTTCCATGATAACGATGGCAACTCTTTTCCATACAAGTGATCCCTGAAAGGTCCATTGGACATGTATTCATAAACCAGGATCATTTCACTGTTCTCATCACAATAACCAATCAGTGAGACCAAGTGCCTATGCCTTAGCTTTGACAACATCTGGATTTCTGTGTGGAACTCTGTGATACCTTGCTCGGATTGCGGGTTCCCTCTCTTGACAGCAACTTGCGTCCCATCATCGATCGTGCCTAAATACACATTGCCGAACCCACCGACACCAATGATGGCGTTCGAGTCAAAGTTCTTGGTTGCTTCTTGCAACTCTGCCAGGGAGAAATAACGGCCTAAGCCTAGTGTTGAAGAGTGCTTTTGAGAACCGCCAGATTTGCTCAAGGAGCTACTGTCTCCAGCATGGAGTGGAAGCAGCCATGAAGAAAAGCTGTTCCTCCTTTGCCAATCTTGGGGCCTCCTCTTCCATCTAATAACCATTGCACCAAGACCAACAAAAGCGCCGAACATCATGGCGAAACCAACGACGGCCACCGCACCCTTGTTGCTCGAGCTCGAGCTTCCATCGACACTGAATTCCCCATCTAGACTATCAGCCGCGTTGCTCATTTTCATCACCTCCAAGCCATTAAGAATAGCATTTTTAATTCTGGCACCCTGGCTCAATGGACCGATCTGAACCGAAAGTCCATTGCTGAGGGTGGAAGCATTCACCACTATATCTTTGTAGTACGGAACGGCCAACTGACCTGTCATGCTCGACAAATCCAACTGGGAAATAGCCATTTTACCACAGATGTATACATTGAAATACAGGTCACCGAGTGTCTTGCTAACAATGTCACAAAAATGCAACCTAATCAAGTAATCAAATGCTTCATCAACTTCCAACTGCCATGTCACATTGAAGTTTGGGTTCACCGTCTTGTTATCAGCCACCGCCATCTCGATGAGAGATGAATACACAGTGGGCGGTGCTATCCACGGGGTCATTTGATCGGTGTAGCTGACTGCAGATGATAAAGTAGAGGCCTGTTTAGCGAAGTTTTTATCTTTAAGATAATGAGTATCAGGTATCCAAGTCCTCCCTAGGGTGTCATTCACTGGGGTGATCAAAGGACCCCCCATGTTCAACCTATAAACAACTTGGTAACCATGCTGGGTTAAACCGGAAATGGAGTTCACCGGGGTAAGGGAACTGCCGGTGTCGACGATCAAGGTATCTGGCACCGAAACCACCTCGATGGCATTAACGAAAGCGAAGGAATTCTTCAGAGGAGTAAACTTGAGAAGGAAATTAGGGTCATTCATGTTAATAAGGTACTCCTTGAGAACAGGTATGGTAGCATTGGTAACCTTGAAGTTATGAAGGATAGCATACTGGTTGGCAGACACAGAGAAGGTTGATTGTTGTAGATCATACTTGTTATCTTTAATGGCATAGAAATAGAGACGGAGCCAATGGAAACCGGGGCGTTTCAACGCGAACGTGTAGGTGGCTTCTTGTGGGAAAACCTTGGCGTTTAAGAACAAAGGGGTAGGAAGATCAACATTGGAGGCAGAGACTTGAGTATCATCCTTGGTGTCCAACAACTGAGACGCTTCTTGGTCTGTTTTGTAGGGCCTTCCATCAGGGACTTTGGGTGCAGAGTTAGCTCCACAGTCGATGAGGATGTTGTCAGTAGGGGTGAAAGGGCCGGTTGCGATGCCGTAAACACTGCTGGGGCATGAAATCAAGCTCCATAACAACATGGTAACCACGAGGATAGCCATTGGTGATGATGATAATGATGCGTTCTTTTCTATCTCCATCCCTTCTGAATGAGGGATGGATGTTTCCATAAAAAATGAACCAACAAAAAGGGTTCTTTGGAAAACATAAGGTAATGGTGTTAATTTTATGAAACAGGGTTGGCTTGTTTTTGTTGCTGTTGTTTTTGGATATCAATGGTGGAAATCTAATCGACAACAGGAATTGGATTTTGCAAGTCTCAAATTTGTGAACCAATGTTTGTGTTTCGTTTTGTTTGATTCTTTTGTCATTGCTTTGGTTGAGAATTTGTTTGCATTTATCTCCATTTTTAGCTTGTTTGTCAGTCATTAGACATCGTCAAATGCCTAACATAATTTCCTCCCTTTCTTTTAATAGTCCATGTAATTTTTATTCAATGTGTCGTCACCATGATGAGATTTTCATTTTCCAATTTTTTTATTTAAAGAACAAAAAAGGTAAATTCTTTTAATTTAATTTACAAAACTGAAAAATTACTCATGTTATTATTATCCTTTTTGGTACAAAACGCCGGAGGGAAAATTAATTAATAATCTTTTTAAAAAAAACCCTTCTGTTATTGATAGACATTAATTTTATTTTTCCTATTTCTTTAATTTCTATTAATTTCATAAACAGATTATTTTTATTAAATTCATGGATATAAATTGCCCTACTAAACTATTAATTTCCTTATTGATAAATTAAGTTTTAACAAACAAAATATAATAGCATTTCATAATTAAACTAAATAAATTTAGATAAAATAACAAACTAATCTCGAAATGAAATGTAACTAACTTCTAACCACCTTTCCAATTTTCAAAGACCGATTCAAATAAGTTACTTAAAATATAAAAAAGAGTCAAAATTAAAATCACCTAAACTTAACCTAACTAATGACCCGACCCGTATTGAACATATTTAAGAACAACTGGATCCACTAGACTTTGACTTGTCTAAGTGGATTGATGAGAGCATTTCGTCTGGTCTTTGCCTCTTGGGTAAAGGGGTTAATAAAAAATGGCCAAAGCCCAAAAAGAAAAAAAAAATTTAACTTCCAAAAAGATCAAGAATCAATTAACCACACAGGGATTTCATATTGAATCAATTCGTGTATGAATGCAATCCAAGCAAGAAACACGACACCAGATCAGTCTGTACAAAATAAGAACATCATCACTGATGTTATCATATATATACTATATTATATTTATATATTTCATTACTTAAACGTTTCTTCCTGTTGAGCCTATTTTTTTCACCTATAATTTCCATTTTTCTTCTTTACAGTGAGAGTCCCATGAGATATGGCACTGTTGAAAAACTTCAGAAGTCAAGAATTCTTCAAGAATAGCATCCTGCACCACCATGTGCAATCCCTATATATCCAACACAACTGCACAGGAGAAGACAATTAGAATCTGTACGGAAAAAACATTAAAAAAAATCACAAGGCCTACCCAAGAAACCAAAGATTTGGCCAACTAAGTTCTAAAGGATATGGATTTGAACGCACTTATGCGCGTAATACTTCAATTTAGTTAGTTTGGGGTTTGCAGGATTTATGGGCAGTTAAGGAAATGTAAGAAAAAAAAAAACAAAGATTTCAAGATTTCGATATCTAGCTTGGGTATTTTGAGTTATCAAAATCAATTGATTTCTGTTCCTTCAAAAGCTCCAAAGCAAAGATGGATTGCATTTGCAGTTTTAGACTTAAGCTCATGAAAAGAACCGAGGAAAAATAGTACATCAGTCTAAGAGATACCAACCTTCTAGCAGCAGACAAGAACTTTAGATCCTACTAGATTTGGCCCAGAAAAATCCCTTTTTCCAGTTAGAATGATTCTCTGAAGGGGATCTACTTCCCTTTGATCCAAACGAGAAGTGTTTCTTCAGGAAAGGCTTGCCCAAGGAGCTTTTCATGCTTGAACTGGAGGCCTTCCCTTCATGTCCACTGCTTTTCAGACGATTAAATACAATAGGATCCACGTCCATATCACTATCAACAACCCGGCTCCTTGATTTCTTGTTGATTTTGGCCTTAAAATCCATTTCTGCTTTAAATGCTTTCTCAGATAATTTATGTGTCTTCTTCTCCCCCAACGTGCATATTGGACAAGCAGGATCGTACTTGTCAATTTCAGGGGTCATATTTTCCAAACATTCAGCATGGTAAACATGGCCACAAGTTAGTACTGCAACAACAGAAAGATCATTGCTAATAATAATCTTCTGAGTGCTCCACAAAGATTTTTCTGATAACAGCTTGGAGCAAACACCACATGTTTGCAGATCAACAGACGGCGGTGCAGAGATTCGGCCACTGGGTTTGCTTATTTTCTCACGTTGGAAACCCCATGTGTCATTATCAAAAGACCACCTTTCCCTACGAGATGGAGGCATAAATTCAGAAAAGGCCTGCATAGACCAACCATCAGAAGAACCACCCCGAGAGCCCCCAGTTGATTCATTGCTCCATGAAGGCATTACAAGCCTTTCCTCACCAACTGAGTATCCAATAGGTGACTTTAGTCCTAGAATTCGGTTATCAGATACTTGTCGCAATAGATGATGTCCAGGAGATCTGAGAGGCCACCTCGTTATTGTTGAACCGGTAGGATGCACATGACTTTGGGAAGACAAAGGGGATGTTGCCAACGAGGAAGCTGATGGCAAAGAATGTGATAACTTTGAGGGAGACGGATAAGAAGCCACAGGGGATTCTACCGACTCCTTCACCTGAAACATGATCCAGATTTCTCAAAAGGATGTGAAATTAAGAAGTTATCACAGAGTTGGAAGCAGGCATGAAACTGCCTCCTAAGGGAAAGAGTTTACCTGCTCTAAGTTCACATCAACAGAGATATTTCTAGAAATAGATTGATCTGCATAATATATGTAAAAGAATGTTAGATAAAACAACTCCAAGAGGACCTTTCTTAACCAACAAATTTATAGAATGACATGGCCACCGTTGAACAGATTGACTTTTTCTTTTCCGTGAGATGAATGAAAACAAAGAGACAAGTGAGAAAACCTTAGGCCCGACACCCTCCACCTGCCACACAAAAATAAAAGGAGACCCTCTAGACCCCATACATATCCTGTTCATAGTAATGTAGGAAAATTGTATTGCACCCATCCTTTACAAAGCTCCGCATGACCACCCCCCCCCAAAAAAAAAGGAAAACTGAATTAAGATGAAGAATTGACACACTACTCACCCAGTTTATGTAACATAATCAAGGTAGTGGGACCATCCAAGAGGCAAAAGGTTGCTTGAAGGCGAAAACACAAAGGCCAGAAGCAATGGCCTTTCAAAATAGACCATTCTCCAACCAATAGGCCAAGGTTAATCCAGTCATGCATGCAACTCCCTTACTAAACTAGATTTTAAGGATATTATCAAATGATGTAACCAAGTACATTACAGTAAGAAAGGTAGACATCTTGAGAAGGCATACTCAGAAAATTTTCTTTTAACTGAATTTATACATTATATCTCACTTCAACTAAATGTGAGAGCTTGAGCTCCTCATTTTTTAAGATTTAGTCAGAACTCAGAAGCACCTTTCTTTGTTTATATTCCTTATACTTTTTCATTCACAGCTAGTTCTTGTCTATCTAATTCAGTTATGCTCTCATATGGTAACATCATAACAGGAAACTAGTTTACCATTCAAAACTAACTTCTACATTTCCAGATACCGTATGGTTCACAATAATACCAGAATCCCAGTAGGTTACCTGAAGCAGGAGTTCTTGCATGTCCAGCAGTTCCTTCAGAAGTTGGGGACTTTTGCCAGGTACGAGACTGAAAACTCTCCGATGAATTTCCATCCTCTGATGCACATGCAGATTCATATTTGATCTCTGATCCATCATTCCGACTAACTGCATCCGAAAACCAACTTATAGAAGTGTCTTCACCAGCTACACGCCCTCGGTTATCCCAACGAAAACTCCAAGTTGGAGAATACCTTATATTCCTATGTAAAACCTCACTACCTGATCCATTTACGATAGTTTTGTCTCTAGCAGCAACACAACATGCAGCCCCCATGATCCACCCCAACACAAACTAATTCTCTAAAAGTATTCAAACAACCACCATTCACATTGCCCAGCAAATGAGGCAAATGAACTCGATCAAAATTAGCATAGGTGTTACTGCATAAGGAAAACAACCGGCTCCAAACACCTTCAATTACTAACACCAAAAAAAGAATTCAATAAGCATATCGATAAATTACAAAATAAAGTACTAGTTAAATTCATTGCACTTGATTTTAAAACCTAAATTTGATCCTTAAAAAACACCCACCAAAAAGGAAGTCGAGATTAACCTCCCCCCCTTTTTAAGAAATAAAGCAATTACCAATATTGATAGTAAAATGAACTTCAATCAGTTAATAGCTAGTAGAGAGACAAAGCGAAATAGCTCAGAAGAACACTGTTAGTACGCTCACCAACTCACTCAAAACTCAAGAGAGAGCATAAGATAACAGAAAAACAATTCACCAATTTTATTTTATTTTTTGAAAAAAAGATGAGGAAAAAACAAGCATAGATCAATTAGCTTATTTCTAAGGACTAAATAAGAGTGAATTCAATTACAAAAAATATATATACTAATAATCAATATCATTGATTGGGAAAAAAAATTAAAAATAAACCCTAAATATAGTAAAACGAACAAAATCAAATCACTGTAAAGGTGAAGAGGAGATCCGAAATAAATGCCTAAGTAACAGTAATCCTCGGTCCAGGTCAAGATAACCACGGCAAAAAGTCATAAATCAAAATCAAAATCTAAAACATCTATATTTAAGGAGAAAAAAAAATCAAATAAATAATAGTTGACTACTAAGCAATTCTTACATATCGGAACAAGATAAATCAAAACCGTCGGCAATCGAACCGTTCCTCTCTGAGCTCCGATAGACGGCGGCGTATTTGTAAATAGAGAGCAGAGTGTTTTAAAATAAGGCTGCTTTGTTCTTCGTTTCAACTTTTGCTTCTTTAAGTATTTTCAGGGCAGAAAGAGGAGAAAAGAGTGAAGTCGTTTTAGACGGCTTTATTTAACGTCGTTAGAATCTGTTTAGCTACCGACGTTGAACTCCTTTATTAATTATGAAGTCTTTACTTATTTATTACTGCATCAAATATTCTGAGGTTTTGTTATTTTACGGATTCTTTCCATTATATCATTTATAATCTCGTCCAATTATATCATTTATATCATTTTTCTCATTTTATATGTATATTTAGGCTAAACTCTCAAATTAAAAAATAATGTGTCATTTTTAATTGGATGAAGCCATGATTGATTTTCAAATTAAGATAATCAAAATTATATCAATATATATATATAAATAATTAAGATAAATAATAAAATTTTACACTAATATTATAGATTGGTACGCATTGAAATGGTCAAAACACACCAAAATTTTAATAGAAATAGAATTAACTATTGTACTCTAAACTTCAAAATGTTTTAACTGAATCCTCGAAATATCAAATCAAACCCTTTTATCTGTCTTGCCATTAGCTTTAACTTTTAAATGCCAACTCAAATTTGATTTTAAGAACATCTAAAACATGTAGATCAAATTATAAATATATTTATCTTTTTTAAATAAGTTTGATTCAAATTATTTTTATGATAAATACACATATATTTATAATTTGATTCACGTTCAGTGCTTAAATTAATAACTAGTCCTTCGAGAAAACTTGATTAATCAATACTGAAAGTATGAGGGCTTGATTAAAATGCTTCGAGGCTTAAGGACTAATATAGAATTTAGGTGATAATTCAGGTTGTTTGGTGGAATTAACCCTATCAGCTATTAAATCCCTAATTGACGGCATTTGTGCTGAACTTAGTTATACTTCGGTAGCAAGTGATTCGGATTCCGTGCTTGCATTAGCTTGTACCTAGTTAATTTGTGCGGTTAATTCATTTAAGAAAACTGCACCAGAAAAAAGTTAAGAAAAAAAATGTTTTTTTTGTTTCTTTTTTGAAAATTTATTTGAAAAATAATTGAAACTAATATAGAGAGCTAACAAACGGACACGGTGGTTTCTTACTAGGTACGCGGAGTGCGCAGTACGCATCCTCATGCTTTTTTCACGTCACACGAAACCAAAGTATCATCATGAATTATTTTTATTTAATTATTCTTTTTTTCAATTAAAAGATTCTTCATTATTAAATTGTCTTTATTATGTTAATAATAGTTAGCTTTATTGAATTCTATAAGTAGTTGAACGATTGTTATTCGTTTTAGTTAATTTTAAAAAAATTATTTATAAAATTTACAATTTATTTTTTATTTTTAGATTTTAGTTTAATTATTGACTATAGTTGATGATTTTTTAAATATGATATTACAAGTCAATTAATTCGAAAAATTATAAAATATTTTTAATTTAAAATAAATTATATTATTTTAAGGTAGTTTCAATTTTTTATTTACAAAATAAATAATTACATACTGTTACGGTTTAGGGTCTAAAGTGAAAACATGACTTTTGAGTCAAAAATCTTTCATCTTACTACTCAACTAAAATTTTATCTTAAAAGTATTTTGTATATTGTAATTTTATTATCTCCATAATTATATATAATGCCAATGTTATCGATTAAGTTGATGTCACAATTTAACAATAACTCATGTTTGATGACAACACCATAATAAATAATTATAGTGCATTTAATATTCTTAATTTGATAAATTTAGTGTTTAAATTCGTTTTACCCATAATTTAATCTATCTGTTTCATTTAAAATTGCTCACATTTCATGTGCTATTATTAATTAGTTTCAAACCATACGTTTATTTATTATATGTTATTTTTAAAAATACAACTCTATGTTCTAAATACGTAGTTTCCACATACATACATGTGTATTAAGGATTAACCCAGTTTAAGCAATGAACACAAAACATTTATGTGAAAAAACCCTTCCAAAATGGATAAAAAATCACAAGTAAAGATAATTTCACTAAAACGGCAATAACAAATAGTACAAAAGATGAAGATAAAACTAAATCTCGAAACTCAAAATAAGAACCCTCAAAATGTAAATATAAAATTCTCTGAAAGCTTGTAAAAACTAATAGCTAAATGTGTAATGAGCTATATTTTTAAGGTGGAAAGATGACCTATTTATAGGCTAAATTTGTAGGTCAAATAATATTAAAATAACACACACTAATCAAAACTTAAGTGAGAAATTAAAAACAGAGTTTAACTGAAAAAAAAACCGAAAAATACAAGATATAACATACATACACATGTGATAGAAATTTTATTTTAAACTGAAAATAAAAGAGAAAAATTAAATTCAAATTCATTTAAAATAGAATATATATATTCTATTTTAAATATTGAATATAATTTTAAAATTCAACTATATAATAAATGTTATATGTCACTATTAGTATTTGGTTCATTTTATAAAAAATGTATTAACTTTATAAATAGATATAAAAATAAAACAAAAGTTTTGGCGTGTGGGGTTTAAACTTGATTGAGAGATGACAAATAAAACATCAATATCAAATGAGATTAGGTAAAATAAAACCTTTTAAAAATTAAAAAATAAAAAAAATAAAAAGGAAAGAAAGGTGTTGATAATCTAAGATGGACATAACTCGATAGTGACGGGGGTTTTGAGGGGATTTCATGAACAAATTTCTATGCCAATTTTAAGTAATGGGGGCAACTGCCCTTTTTTAGCCCAAAATGTACGCTACTTTTAATTTGTCTCACAATACATTTGTATTTTTGGGATGGTTGGCCTCATAAAATATATATATATTTCTTTTTAAATAAATAATAAATATAAATTATTGTAAGTATTAAATTGAATAATTAATTTAACCAAAATTAATTCAATTACACATAGACTACATTGCTAAAACTAGAGTTGATAATGGGTTGGGTTGGACTGAGATAGTGCAAAAAATCAGATTCGTATTAATTTAAATGTTTCTCAACAAATTGAAAATACATATTTTTAAAAAATTATTTATACTTAAATAACAAAAATGGTAGTAAAATTAATATAAAACAAGAATTATACAATATTCAAACAATAACAACAATAAAATAGTAGCAATATAATAGCGAAATAGTAACAAAATAGCAATATACCAACAAATAATAATATAACTTTTTTTTGTCAAATTCGGCCCGGGCCAAAAAAAATTCCCGAGGCTCAACTCATTTTTTAAATAGACCTTATTTTCTTGTCCAAACTAATTTTCCGAGCCTATATTTTTGTCAAAATCTAACCCATGATCAGGTTTAATTGAAACTCAAACCTTAATATTCAATATCTCAACCTCTTAAGATCTCCTTGTCATTTTAATCAAAGCCTTATTAACACCTCATTATTTTAAAAAGTTATATGAGGAAAGGCTAATAAGATATTGGGTCAATGATAAGATTGAGGCTCTTGATTTTATTTAATTCAATGTTTGTAATGATTAATTTTAATTCGAACTGTTGATATAAAAATCAGATCCTAAATAATATATTAACACTTGGATCCACGTACAAGTTATCACTAAACCAATAATTTGTTCGGATATTTATTTTTGTACTTAAATTAATATTTATTCCTACATTATCACTTTAAATAAATTGAGTTCTAATTATCTATCGGTCGATATAGTTAACAATACTCATTAACATTTACCAATTAGATTGATATTAACTAATCATTTAACGATTGAGTTTATACTTAAAATTTTAATTTGAATCGGTACCATAAGTTAACCAAACATTAATTCAGTTAAAAATGACTAAAACTCTTCTTTTTTTTTTTTTAACGAAGTAATAGATATTGATTTAATGATATTTTTTTTTAGATTTTTCTGTAAAACTATAAAATACTTGGGATTTAAACTTAGTCATGATCTTTAAAGCCTAAACTTTATCGTTCCAACTAAAATTTGATTTAAATTTCACGTAATATTTTTTTATAATTATAGTTTTATATAATTTTTATTTACATTGTGGGTATACTATAATATAATATGAATAATGTGAAGCAATTAAAATTTAAGGTAAACTACAAAATAGTCACTTATATTTGAAATGTTACGTTTTAGTTACTTATGTTATCGTTTTGTTACGAAGTGGTCACTTTACCATTAAGCTCCATTACCTCACTAACGATGATCCTACATGGCAGTCCAAATGGGTTTTAAATGCCAACTTATATGTCCTATGTGGCACTCCAAATTAAATTTATTTAATTAAAAATATTTTTTATCCCATCAACTAGACATCCAAATTGACATTTAAAACTCATTTGGACTGCCACGTAGGACTGTTGTTAGGAAGGTAACGGAGTTTAACGGTAGAGTGACCGCTTTGTAATAAAATCATAATGTAAGTGATTAAAACGTAACATTTCAAACATAATTGCCTAAAATGTAATTTATTACAAACAAAAGTGAATATTTTTATAGTTTACACTAAAATTTAAAGGAATTCAAAGACTAAATACATGATTTGATTTTTTTATTATTTAAAGGAATTCAAAGACTAATATATTTTTTATTATTAATTTTGATTTTTGATTGTAATAATTAATTATAATTACAATTATTTCGTGTTAAATATAGTTATAATTATGTAAAAGAAATTGAGTCCTTGGAGTCGAGATGGCCCATGTGAAGGCATTAAGAGTTAAAAGGGTGGGCTGAATCCATTATTAATTTTTAAGCAAAGTTTTAATATTGTTATATGTTTTTTTATATATTATTCATCTCCGTTTTATGGTTCATGTTCGAGGTTCGGGATTGTCCCTTTCAACAATATCGTCTCCAAGGTTCGAACCTAAGCCCTTCCCCTTCCCTTAAGAGTGCAATGTGTCTTACCATCGCATCCAACCACTTGTTGGTATTTGATTACACCTTAAAAGAGTGTATGTCACCCGTTTAAATTTGGGGATAAATATCAAAATCATATATGAGCTTTGATCCAATATATAATATTATATGTAGATTTTGATTTTGTTCAATTCCATACATAAAATTTTGATCTGAGTCAATTTTCACAAATCACCGACAACATTATCGAATTAACACTGTCTTACGTTGATATATTGCATACACAAACAATTATATTAATCCAATATGAAAATAAATGTATGTATTTATTTCTTTAAATGTGTATGATTGAATCAAAATCAAAGCTTTAAGTATACATATGAACCACAATTCAAGTTTCATGCATATAATTACACCAAACCAAAGTTCATGTATAAATTTGATATTTACCCTTTAATCTTGTTAGTAAAACTTTTAAACAAGGGTAAATCCAAAAACTAATTTAGGACGGGTCAAAATTGAATTATAATTTTTAGAAGTCAAAATATAATTTTATCATATATTCATTTATGATTTCATTATTTTTAAAGGATTAAACAATTTTTCCCATTATTATGGGTCAAAATGTAATTTTACCATATATTAACTTATAATTTCTTTATTTATGAGGGGTTGAATTGTAATTTTATATTTTTGGTCAAGGGCCCCATATCCCCTTGTATAAAATAATTTTCACACACACATATAATGATTCACTTATACTGATCTAAAACTAAAAAATTAATAAACATTTAATTATTTTATTTATTAATTTCACGTATATATTACATTATAAACATTAACATATTGTTTCTAATAGAATATCTACAGCTATAATAGCTACAACTTTCTTTTTTGTGAATTACAACAAAAGGAGGGCAAAGTTATAACAACAACTCGATTTGTATGATTCGAATCCAGATCACATCTGAGAAAGTAAACATCCTAACTATAAAGCTAATACATAGGGTTTATAATAATATGGCATATAATATAACATAAAATAAACCCTAATTATAGTGGTTCATTTATTTAAGTAATATATGATAGGATGCCAGCAGCCAAGTTGTGTTGATGATGATCAATTATTTATAACCTTAAAAGGAGGCTTGACAAGTGCTGGTGATGGATCATATTTCCCGTAGTCTCTCGTGTTTGCTCTAAGCAGCCGTTCATGGACTGCAGTTGCTTCACCACTATCCTGTTTTTTAATTTATATTTTTTTTAAAAATGATTAATCCACAAAACACAAAGTAAATATGTCAATTAAGGGAAATTTTAATGAAAAAACTAAAAAGAAAAAGTGAGTTTAGTTAATAATTTTTAATAGGTAAAAAACTTTGGGGTTTATATATATAAATTATCATCAAATTTGTCAACCATATTTTAAAAAATAATAAATTATCATCACATTTCAAGCCTTTGTCAACCATGATTAAAGGTTATGATTGACACCACCTAAAAATGAATTTTTGGTCAACAGTTCTTCAAGCACAAGCAATTTTTTCATTCCAAAGCCAACTTCCTCCCAAGAGTTGGCGGGAACCGCCATGGAAGGTTAAACCCAAACTAAGATACTACTGGTTAAACCATATATATATAATTATAATTATACACATACAGTATATGAAATGCACAAACCTCAAAGCTTGCATCCGTTTCCTCAGCCAACAAGTTCAGGAACTTGGGTCGTCGACCTGTAAAATTTTGTCGTCAAACTTTTTATGTATTATAAACCCTAAACAACTCTTGTTTTTTGTAGTTTTAAAGTGATGAAATCGATTGATCATTAAGTAACCCGATACAAAGATTTCGTGGACAAAGCGTGCATGACTTTTGCACCAGATTAAAGCTGCAGCACAAAAAAAAAAAAAGAGACATTGAAGAAAGAACCCACCTGCCATTGAAGTTGATAAAAGAAAAGCTGAAACCATGACAAAAAGTAGAACAATCTTCTTCACATGCATGTTTACACTATTTTTTTTTTTCTTTTTTGCTAATATTTCAGAAGCTTTTTATTTTCTCATTCAAGGTAGAATATGAACCAAATGATAGCTATATATATTGCAAACAACACATGAATTCCTAGCTAAGAGTGACCCACTGGCCATAGAGTTAGGACCAAAATAATTGATTGTACTTTATCTTAAAGAATAAAAATTATTTCACTTCACAAAATTGTATATGTTTTATTCGTAGTAAAAAGATAAACTTAGAAATTATTAAAGAAATATGTTGTGATATTTGAAATGAGTTAAAAAAAATTTTGGTACAATAGGGAAAAGAAAAAAAAATTATATACGCATACTACCACGCTCTTTTGGCATCCTCGTGCAAGAGCGCCACCAAACTTAAAAGGTGGATTGGACAAATACACACTAGCACCAGCAATAGCTTTTGTTTGAGCTAAATTAGCAAGGTGATGAGCACCCCGAATTTTTTCTCGAAGAATGTGATGGGACATTCAGTACCCGACCCTCCTGTATCAGGACTAAATAATCATCTATTAGTGTCCCCAAATGGTGGCCAGCCTCAAAAGGTCGAGACAACATATTCACCACCTAAACTACGTCCTGTTTCACAATCAGTCGAGTGATTCCCAAACTCTTAACTAGCTGCAAACCTTCCCCATAACTCTAATTCCAAATTATCGGTAACACCAATTGTCACCATGAAGCTTTGAACCCACTCATCTACAGCATTCCGTATATGCTCTAACATAAAATTAATTATACTATAACAAAATTTTAATTTAACTCGAACAATTTTACTCGATTTGATTCGACTCGATTAAAAAAAATTCAAATCAAGTTAAAATGATAAAATAGGACTCATCAACTCAATTAACTCGAAAATTTTTCACTTGATTCGACTCAATTCAACAGAATGTTCACCCCTATATCGACAAATACATAAGGGAAATATGGGTTTTGAATATTTATTTCAAGGTAAATGCTTAAATTAGGTCTAATCTTAATTATAGGAGTTGGTCATATGAGGACTAAACTTTTCAAAATGGTCATATAAAGGTCTAATTTTTACAAAAGTATTCAAATAAAGGATTTTCATACACTTCAATTTGTAGTAAAAATTAAGTGAATGCAACGTGTTTAGAATAAAACACATAACAATTGTATTAAATATTGTTTGAAAAGAAAAGAAAAAAATAAAAACATAATTTGAAACTTGATATATGACATTTGAAAATATCTTATTTGAGCACTTTCGAAAAATTTTGACCCTTATTTGATTATTTTAAAAGGTTTAAAATGTTAAGCCATTATATGACTATATTGAAATGTTTGATTTTTACTTGAATAACTCTTAAAAAGTTGGACCAATTCCAAAAGAGATTGTATTTGATTATGAATATAAATAAAATCTCACGACACTAGGGTTTGGATTTTTAAAATTTTTTGCAATAAATTTTTTATCAAATAAACTTCATATAAGCGAGGCCACCTAATCCAAGATCAGAGCATGGCACTGGTTTTATAGAGAACAAAAAGTGGTATCTATAAATTACTCATCTATTAGTGAAACTTGAACTTTGATGCTTGCTAAAGTATTAATGATTACTCAATCAATCGAACCGACTCAATAAAATATCATGAAAAAATTATAAAAAAAAATACTTGTAAATTTGCTCTAGATGTGTTCGGATACCATAAAATGATAAAAAGAAATTATAATTTCTAAGAAAGTAATCACACACTATTGTTATAATTCTTTAGACATATTTGTTTGGCATATTGTAATTATATTTTAAAAAATAAATATTTAAATAAAATAAATATATTCAAATATACTTATATATATAATTATAAACAATTACACTTAAATTTATTTTTGGAATTTGATAAATATGATACAAGTGGGGTATAATAAGTGATGGAATTTTTTTTAAACAATCTCATTATAGGTTTTGATCATTTTTGTTTTTTTGACATAATATTTAGAACTATTTATAGCCCCTTTCCAACCCACAAATAGGAAGATAATACGCTTCAGTAGACTCGAACTCACGTCCTCCTGTATTAATAATAATATTCCTATCAATTGAATTAAAACTCAATCTACGTAAGAAAAAAAAAAAAGTATAGATTCTAGAGGAGTTAGATTTCTTGGTCTTGGGACGTGCCAAAAGGATTAATTATGTTGCCATAAAATAAACATTTTATTGAACATCACTTAGTGCTTTTAATTATCTTCATAAAAGACAAGGACAAACGCACCAAATACAACTGAAAAGACTGGTGGAGAATAAAGATAAAACAGCACTGTGCTTTGTTTTTTTTTTTAAATATTATTCTTTTGTCTTTTTTTTTCCTAAATAAAATTGGGGTTTAAGATATATTATCCCCTCAATTAACTTAATAAGTCAACTTCCTAATGAAAAAGTCAACTTAATAAAATTGGCTGACATATTTCAAAAAAAAAGAAAAAGAAAAAGGCTGGCTTACTTGTGTGTGTACATATATCCTTTAGATAGGCTTGAATTAGCAGTATAGCAATGGGGGGCTGTGTTTAAGGTTTATTATGTATGCATACATCATCATCCACATACATAAATTCATAGCATGCCTGTTGCTTTAATGGAGTCTGAGTGTATGTATCAGATATATATGTTTATGATATTATTTCATATGAAAAGCTTTGTTACTTGAAGCACTTGATTTCTTTTCATCTTTTCATGATTATTAAGCAAATGTCTAGAGATTTGATTGATGATATTGTCTCATTTAATTTAGCAATTGGCATTCTTAGATTTTCACAAAGGTGTTCGTGCCAATTAACGGAGCAAAAGTTGAGATAGTTTTCAATTAATTCGGGTTGGGTTGATATAAAATTTTAGACTTGTTTTTAGGTTTAATTCGATTTAAAAAATAGATTTAAAATTTTATTTAAGTCCAGCTCAAATTAAAATTATTAAATTTGAACTAATTTGGCCTATTTGTATTAATTTTTTATATAAAATAAATTTAAAAATATAATACATCAAATACACTAAAAATATTAAAATAAATATTTTTAAGAAATTGAAAATATATTTTCAAATAATAACAATAAAATAGTAGCAATATAATAATGAAATGACAACAAAACAACAGTAAAATGGCAACTAAAACAGTAGCAAAAAAGGGAGTTTAACCTAATTCTGGCCGGGCTGAGCCCGGGCCTAGCCAGTTTAGAAAACAAGCCTTATTTTTTGTCCAAACTCATTTTTCTGGTCTATGTTTTTGCCCAAGCTCTCCCACTTGCGCGAGTGACTCAACCCATGATCAAATATAGTTATGATGATTAATTCAATTTTGTAAGTAGTTAAAATAGAGTAAGACAACTTGCTATCATTAATGAATTTTCGTAATTCAATGATTGACTTAATTAGAATTTTAATATATAATTTTAATTAAAATTCAAATTGACTTTTATTTGTGTTTTATTTCTTTAGTTCGATCGGTTGAGACATAAGTCAACCAGCTAATCGATTTTTAACTAAATTGACCCAACTAAAAATAAAAACCAAAGTGCACACACATAATCAAGTTTATCATATAACAATGAAACCAATCCTGCAGTGCACTAGAATTCTTACTATAATCCTTGCTTGAAATTCAATATGTTGTTGAATTAAGACCATCAATAATGAAACATACTTCAAAAATTCAACACACTGTACAAGAACAGACAATCATACTTCAAAAATCCAACACATTGTACAAGAACAAACAAACCAACAACTTCAATGTTCTAGCCAAACACATATATTGACAAAGAAACAGATATCCATCAAGTATCGAGATAATTATGCCGAGAAATCAATTTTGTCACTATTGATGTCTTTGATGGAGATGGAGGTTTATAGGGTGGTTAAGGCTTAGTTTAGGAATGCTTGTCAAAAGTACTTTTTTTTTTTTCAAAATCACTTCAATTTGGAGAGAAGTTAAAATTTTCAACTTTTGAATAAAGTATTTTGGGGCCAATTTTTGGTTTGAGAGAAACACTTTTTCTCTAAAAACGCGGCTTGTTAAGAAATAATTTTGTCTAAAACATATTTTTATGTCCCAAAAGTACTTTTGAAAAGTATTTCTAAATTGACCCTAAGAGCCTTCTTCAAAGAGATTAGGTTGAAATATTGGCCGGAGGTGAAGTTGAACAAGAGTAACAATAGGTGACTCTTCAATAGGTCACTAAGAAAGGCAATTGTTAGACCCAAAATTGAAAAGAGCTGAAACCACTAAATCATGCCCCAAAGACACCTCGCTAACCTGGCAAAGGTAAGTTGGCGAAGCGACTCGGCGCCTAATTGCCAACCAAATGACAACCAACATTGGAGGCATGGCCATGGCCTAGCCTCCTACTCATCACGGGCCAACCTTCAACAATGACGTCGAGATTCACGCGGGGATACACAATACAACTACAAACCCTCACCAATCAAATCATGTGCACATGTCGAGAGTCACTCATGACAATGATATCTAAGGCCTTATGATCAACATTAGTTCGGTGATGTACCTACTGTTACTCTGCTCAACTTGTTCTCCAACCAACATTTCAACCTGTCTCTTCCTTCAGAGGCCGTCAGGCACCATGTGAACCTCCATCTCTATGAAAATGACATCAACAATCAATCTCATGGCGAAGGCTGTCTTCTCTACTATAACAAACTTTCACTCCCTGAGAAATCGGAAAATAGAAGATAAAATTCTGAGTTTGAGTATGAACCAAGAACATAAATGAAAAAGAATTTACTTATTAATTCCATGGCAACCCTATGTCTTAGTCACCTATATATATGTGCGATTCAAAAGAAAAACTCAAAAATCAAGCTGAATTACAAGACTACTCGGAAGAGCATACTTGAAAAATGGATCCAAGTTTTTTCAATGCTTTGGCTCGTAAAATCAGAACATCCTTGGATGCATCAGGGTCTTGAAGTACCTGGAGAACAAAAAGATCAATAGCAAAAGACACCAAAAATTGCATCGCATTTTTGTATTAAGGAAGAAAATGGTTTATTACTTACGGCTAAGCAGACACGAGACAAAGTTGTTTCAATATCAACCACATTGACCTTCCAAAGGGATTGAAGCATGGCTTCCCTTTTATCTTCCAAGGCTTTCATTAAGTTTTCATCTTTTTTTTCTCCTTGGTTCACTTTCTTTAGCTCTTCTTGTATCTGAATTAAACTAACAGCACCTACAAAACGAGAAATATACACATACTTGCCCCGTTTTCATTTGAAAAATTCGAAGTTCGATAATGCAGAACATTGTACCTGAAGCTGCCATTACTTGTGATTTCACACGGTGCCCTTTATCACGCACCCATTCAGCTATAAAGGGTACCTTCATATACCGCTTGTCTTTGCCGAGTTCGCTGGCACCTTTCCTTATGTAAATGTATCCAATGGTATGTAGCATTGCCTCACCAAAAGCTGAAAGCGGTGGAAAGTTATAAGTTCATGGCAAAAGTTAATATGTAAGAAGTAAACAGAGGTTTGTACTAAGTAAGAAGCTTACCAGCTTTTGAAAGTCGTTGTGCTTCGCTATTTGCCCAATAAATGAACTCATCGGTCTGACCATCGACAAACGGCTGAAGCCGGTTTTTCAGTGTTACGATGAGCTTGTCTTCCCTTTCTTTCTGCAATACCTGCAAGGGAAAAAGGAAAAAAGAAAAAGAGGTAAAGCAATATAAAAGTGTGAAGAAACACATTTAGATGAGAAAATGGAACTTGTCAAAAGGGTTTTACCTCCATCTTTTCCCTAATTTTTTGTGTACGAGCTTCCTTATCTACTGAACTTTCTTCAAATTCAACTTCAAGAGAAGACAAAGTAGCCATTGCTAGTGTGCCTACGTATTCATCGAAGTAGTCACTTCCGAAAGCCATCCCAAATACAGCTGAAGGATCCAACATGGAGCCTCTAGCACCCAAATAATATGAAGAACTGATAAGGATCGATCCCATTTTTGTCTTTTTCACGTTTACATTCAAATTTATAAGAACATAAATTTGAAAAATCACAATGAAAGGATATAAACTTACGGTATGATTCCATCCTTTCCATTCTTGTCATAGTCTTCACGTTTGTCAGGATCACTTAATACCTGATAAGCCTCGGAGAGTGCCTTCATATATATATAAAATCAAACACTGTAAATTAATCACCATTACATCATAGGAAATTGAAGATGAACATGTTGAATTCCAATAACTTACAGCAAATTTTTCATCGGCATTTGGATCTCCGGGGTTTTTATCGGGATGAACTTGCCTTGCCTGAAATAACACCACATAAGTGAATTATATCAATTGTTTCAAACCCCATCATGTGCAACTCTTCAGTGAGGCCTGTTCAAGCGCAGACGACACTTTAAAAACTTCTTTATAATAGAGTTGGCACTGCCTATAGCTCTCAACATCGCTATTTTACCCCGTGAATTACCCTCTTCCAACTAAAAAAAGGCATACCGAACAAAAATCGAGGCTAAAACCGAGTATAAACGCTCCAAGAATGCAATACTGATATGTTAAGTGTCCGTAATCATCCACAAGAATAATAATTCAGAACATTTTCATTCCCCAGTTTCAACTTTCAAAAAACAGTTGGATGGCAATTATTTTTTCATCCAAAAATCCCAAAACAGATACATTTTTATGATGAAAGTATACATATATATATTTATATATTTAGGGGGAAAAAAGGAAACCCAGAAATGAAAACATGATGGAGACCATGAAATGAGAAGCTTACTTTGAGGTAATAAGCCTTCTTGATTTCAGCTGCGGATGCACTAACCTTGACACCCAATATATCGTAATATGAGGTATCACTCGTCATTGTCACAATATTCTCCTTGGAACTGCTTTTAACATTATAATTAGGCATCCAATATACAAACAACAACAAGATTAAGAGTCAATAATCAAATTCGTGAAATGAACTTACATGGAATGTGAGATGAAAAGGTTAAGCAAGGCAAGGAAGTGGAAGATGGATAAAAACCAGGAAATCAGTAATGGATATTAAAAGAGATTGATTATATTAGAAATGTTGAGAAATGTAAGAGGATAAAAGGGAAGATTTACGTGGGGTTCCATGATTACACGTGTGGAAACGTGAGGGGCAATAGAGATATAGAATGTGGAGTTAAGACTGTTGCAACGTCCACCCCATGTTGTAAGGAAAACAAACACATTTGCTTCGTGTTGTCGTGTTGTAATGACAAAGAGCCAAATCTTTGAAAGGAAGCTTCGATTGAGATTTTCATTTAATACCTAAATCTCAATTCTCATTACATGCAACAAAAGGTTCGGTACTTAAATTTTTTTTCTCAAATTAGTACTTAAATTTTCATTCTCTCATTCAGTTTAGTTTTTTTTTTTAACGATGGTTGTCATGTGCACAGATGGAGCCAAAATGTTAATCTTAGGGGTAAGCTAAAATTAGACACACTTCATAATAATTTATTTAAATATATAAACAATCGATTGAAAAAAAAAAGCAGTATTCCATCATAACAATCGGATAAAAAAAAAGCAGTATTCTAACCTGACAATCAATTTAAACATATAAACAATCGATTCAAAAGAAGCAATATTTTTGAAAAATTGAAAAAAATCTTAAACCTTAGAAGGGACCTACTTGTATTTTTGGGAGGATCATAGTATATTTATAAAAGGCTAAATTGTAAAAATTTTAAATCTTGGAGGGCCATGGCCCCCTCTTGGCCTCTACTAGGCTCCGACATTGGCCATGTGATGCCAATTTGAATGACCCACATTTATGTAAAATAAAACATTGATTGACATTGGCAACCATTGATTGGAGTTGACCAACTGTTGACCTTTCACATGGCGTTATTAGAATGCACCACATCTAGAGGTGATCATGGCCCGGGTCGGGCCAGGCCAATTCAAATTTTTAGGCCCGTCTACTAGCCTCGGGCTCGGCCCGGCCCAAAATATGGGCCTAAAATTTTGCCAAAGCCCGACCCGAAATAAAATTACTAAGCTCGAGGCTGGCACATACTGGCAAAACCATGTTAATTTTTTTATTTCATTAAATAAAAAATTAAAAATATAATAAATCAAATATATTTAAAAACATAAAACAAATATTAAAACAAATAAAAATAATACTAAAACAATTCTTAAAACAATACACAAATTAATAATATAATAAAAATGGTTATATTAAAATTTAAAATAATTAAAAATAAAATAAAATATATATATATTAATATATAATTCGAGTAGGGCAGGCCAGGCCGGCCAAAAACTCTTACTCGAGGCCCGCCCGCTTTCTAAACAGGCCTCGTTTTTTGCCCAAGCCCATTTTTCGGCCTATATTTTACCCAAACCCTCCCATTTTTGGGAGGACCTTGGCCGGGCAGGCCACCAGCCCATGATCACTCTAACCACATCACCCTTCTTTTTATTTTTGATATTATATATAACAAAATATTTTAAAATGCAAAAGAATCATAAATAATTTATAAATAATTAAAAAGTTTAAAAAGTATTTTTATAAAATTTAAAAATATATAAATTTAAATTTAAAAATCAAAATATTATATAAAAATAAAAATATTTAAATTTCAAAAATTGTAAAAAATTATTTTTCCAAAATATATATTCTAGAAAATTTCTCATAAATTTTTTCAAAAATCTAAACTCTAAAATTCAAATCAACATATTTAAATTTTAAAATTCAAAACAATATATCTAAATTTCCACAATAGACAAACTTAAAAAATATATAAAGTCTTGAATTTTAGAAATTTAGATATATTTTCCTGAATTTTAAACTTTAGAGTTTTTGAAAAATAAAATTTATGAAAAAATTCTAGAATATATATAATTTTATAAAAATTAAGGTTTTTTAATTTTTAAAATTTAAATACTTTTTATTTTTATAAATCTTTTAAATTTTATATATTATTTTGATTATTTGGCCAAACTTATATTTATATATTTTAGAATTGATTTTTAAGTTCTTATAAAAAATATTTCTTAAGTTTTTGAATTATTTATATATTATATATGATTTTTTTATATTTTTACAAATATAATGTATATAATATTAAAAATAAAAAAAGGGTGATGTGGGCCTTCTAATAACACCATATAGACGTTCAACGATCAATCAAAGCTAGTCAATAATCGATCAATGATGGGTTAATATTTTTTATTTTAAATAAATTTAATTGCCACGTGACACGTTCTTATTGGTTTGATGTACCATGTAGCATATTATAATTGATGTCATGTGATAACCGATTTTTTTAACACCGCTATAAAAAAACTAAACCAAATAACAAAATAATTGTTTAAGTACTAAAATGAAAAAAAAAAAAAGAAGAAGCTTTAAATATCAAAACAAAAAACCATGCATAGTTTAAAGCAAAATTAAGCATTAAGACTAAACAAAAAATAAGCGGTGAAGATTACAAGACACCTATTTCACGACTCATGTGAATCACAACATAGTACACATTTTATCACATGTGATTAAAATATAAATTCTATACACATTCGTATACATGTTCAAGCCAAAGATAGAAATTATATCTATAGCGACGTAAAAATTTTAGCTTGGCTGCTAATTGTGGCGATTTATTGAAAACTGAAGTTTGATTTTTAAATGAAGGGAGTCACCACCGATCCTTTTTTCTAGGTGTGATCGGACACCTAATAAATCATCTTTTAAACAAAAGAAGGCTAAATTTAGGTCTACGTTAAATGCCAGAGAAAAAATAGGGCTCGGGAGTCGATTCTGCTGAGGAAGGTATTAGCACCTCGCGACGCCCAAAATTGGTATCTTATAAACATGTGTTGTCTTGATTTTCAAAAATACGAGTTCAATGCAACATTTAGTCATGATCCGATTGAAAAGACGAGAAGTTTTAGTTTTTTTTTTGTTTTTGAGAAGGGCGTACCGTTTTAACACGAGTCGATTGATGTTCACCCAACATAGCGATGAAATCGACGACTTAATGTTAAACCGATACGTTACCTCATGTATTTAGAAAACAAGAATAATATTTTTGAAGTAATGTAAAGCAAATTGATATGAAATAAAATAGATAAAAGAAAGAACTAAAAATATATTAAAGTAAATAATAAATATGATAATAATATTAAAACAACAACTATGCATGCGATATTAAGCGTAAATAATAATAATATTAAACACGAAATAAAAACAATGAATATATATACCTATAATAATAATTAGCAAAGTGATGGAAGCATGATAAAAACTAATAATATTACATACATACATACATATATGTATATGTATTAAAACAGACATAATAATAGTATTACAAGGTATATATAGTATTGAAAATATGTACATAAGATAACATGTAAAATATAATATAATATACGACATATATACATGACGTATGAAAATATAATGCCTAAAAGACATATATGTGTAATAATACTAAATATATACATACTAGATACATGTATACATAGTATAAATGAACATATGCAATATATATTAGAAATACTATAAACATAGAAAATATATTTATATACTAATAATAATAATAAAAGATGTATGTACACCAAATAATAATAAATGAGTGGCAATAATGAAAATAATAAGTATAAAATGAATAATATGATATACTGAAAATAGTACAAATAAAAAAAGTATATATATATATATACGTATAATAAAATATGTGTACTAATTATATAATAAAATATAATAATATATATATAGTATGGTATTAAAACATAGATATAAAAATATAATACTAAAATATACATATAATATATAAGGATATATATATAATAAAGTATTAAAATTTTGTACAAGATATATATATAATATGATGTTAAGAGTATACATATAAAATATAATGTTAAAAGTATGTATGCATAGTGTAAAAATGTATATATATAATATAGTATTAAAATATATGCATAATATATATATATTAAAGAATAATAATGTTATAAACAACTAGTAATATATATATACATTTTGAAAATTTACATGATGATAATATATACATACAAAGTACACTAATATTTAAAAATAATAATAGTAAATATAATAATAATATTAAGTACATTGATATGTTCACAGCAATAATAATAAGCAACAATAATATAATAATAATAAATATAAAAAAACTGAAAGATGAAATTAATTGTTAAAGTATTAAAAATATAAGAAAGGACTAAATCGAAAACAAACTATAAAACACGGGATAAATTCTAAAATAAAAACAAAAGAGAAGGACTTATTTGAACACGGGCAAAACTAAGGGGGATTAAAAACGCAATATTTCCCACTTTCCAAAACGTTGCGCAGTAAGGGGGATTGATTTACAAATCAGATTAAATTTCAGGGCCAATTTATAAATAAAATATAACTTGACTGCAAAATCCCAGAAAAGCGGAAGGACCGATCGCGCAAATAACCCATTCAAACAAAAACATGCGGATCCTAGGTCGGGTCGGGTCGGATCGGGTCGAACTATGGTGAAACGACGTCGTTTTCGGGGGCTATAAAAGGCCCAAATCCTTAAAAAAAAATCATTTGTGCTGGTAAGAAGAAAAAAAAAAGGAAGGAGAGAGGGGAAGGAGTGATTTTCGGCAGCAAGGCCGGTCACCGGACCACCGTCCGTCGCCGGCGCCGGCCACCGTACACGGTGGCCAGGAAGGTAAAAATTTTACTTTTTTTTTTCTTTTTTTTTTGTATTTTTGTTATGTAATATATATATAGAGAGAGAGATTTGTAGTAGATGAGAAAAAAAAAGAAAGATTCGGTTTCTTTTTTTTTAAAGTAAAATCACCTTGTGCTTGAATCTAGTTTTTGTTGTTTTGCCCTTCGATTTGCTGTTTTGTTCTTGCTTTGGAGTCCCTGTTTTATTTGTATTTAGAAATACTATGTTTGTATTGACTGGAAATTTGGCCCTCCCTTCCCTTACAACATTTTGATTCGGCTTTTATAGCCTATTTACAAGCTATTTTTCTATTGTTTTCTGTCCTTTCGTGTGTTTCTCTTGCAGGGCAGTTGAGCGGCGCTGCAAAGTTGGTGGCCGGTGCACAGGAGGTGTCAGGGGGTAGGTGGTTGCTGAAGTGTTCGGGTGGTGGCTAGGGTTAGATAGCTTTTTTTTGAATTTGGTTTAGGGTTTGGGTGTAATTGGGCTGTTGGATATTTGGGTTTTTTTGATGGGTTAGTGGGTTCAGGTTGTAAATGGGTTTAGGGGTTTGTATTGTTAGTTGGGTTATTTGGGCTATTGGGTAGTGGTTAGGTTGTAAATGGGTTTAGGGGTTAGTTATCTTGGGTCCAAGCCCGGGCAAATATTGGGCTATACAATATCGTTTAAAAGAACTGTCATTTTTGATACTGATTACGATGATTTGGTCTTGTCATTTATATACACGTGTTTTCTACATGTTTAGCATATAGTTATCATCAAATTACATTAAAATTTATGTCTGAACTTTATATTGAGACAATAAACTCTCCAACCACATTCAAGTACACATACATAAAATCCATCACTGACTCATCTATAGAGAATTATTCACTAAATCACATAAGACCAAATGAATTTTTTACTAATTATATTACTTTTATTATTAAACCACATTAGAACATCGTCGACATTATTGTGTAAACTGGATCTAATTTCTATTATTAAGTGTGGGTTTGGATAGACGGTGCAGTGTGTTTAACTTATTTTTTGTCTTACGTTATAATATCGTTACAATATCTAATTTTACTATCATCATTATTTTTATACTAATCATAAATAAATCTCAAATATTTAATTTTTTTTTAAATCTTTTTCTTTAACTTTTTCATGTCCATTACCTTTTTATTTATTAAAGCATACCCTTCAATTACTTTGTAACTTTTGCCTATATCTTCAGATATTTAATCAGCTTTTTGTTCCCAATTTGTCTCTTCTTTTATCTCTCTTTTTAGTGCTCCAATCTGATGGGATATCTTTCCTTCTTCTATGTTACTTCTTTCTTTGCTTTTCTTTCCACAGGCTTTGAGCAAGTCCAATCTTACAATGAAAATATATAAATTAACCTTTTATATTTTGCAATGGCTACAGCAATTGTTGATGTAATTTATATAGGAAGAGATTGTATGAAATTGTGATTTTATGTCATTTCTATCTCTTTTTAATAGGAAAATGACAAATCAAATTTTTTTTCAGGAAGAAAAACCTGATTTGTCGTTCTCCTATTGGAAAGGAATAGGGATTACGTGGAATTACAGTTTCATACAATTTTCATACAATTCTTTCTTATTTATATAATATTTTCATTTATAATATTATTTTTTATAAATTTTACACTTTAATATTTTTATTATTTATATGTTTTATTATTTTCTATATTTTTGTTTTATTATATTTTTTATTGATTTTAATGATTTTATAAATAATACAAATTTGGTACAATCTTAACTTGCCACATGGCAAAAACAACTTTAAAAAGGGTAGTCATCTGCTGTGTAACGTTGATAGTACATTTTAATGGTCAAATGGCTTAATTAATTGTAATTTTAACATTTAAAGGCTCAATTGAGTGTAAAAAAAAGGAGGATTTAATTGATTTTTCAGAAAAAGTTCAAGGGCTTTTAAGACCCTTTAGCCAAGAAAGAATAACTCAAGTTTGAAGTATGGTTAATATACCATTTGGTATTTGACTTTAATTATAAAATTCAATTTGGTACTCAACCTTCCTTTTTCATAATTAAATACTTAACTTTGGATTTCATTACACAAAATCATCTCTAAGGCAAACTACACTAAAATAATCTTTTAAGGCCGAGGCCTCAAATTTATTATGCGTAATTATATACGTAGGTCTCTGAGTCCCATCATGTGTCTGGATTTTAGTATAGTTAGTCCAATTTGTTGACATTAGTATGAATTGTATTAGTTCTTAATTTATTTATGTAGTAATGATTTGATTCTACTTGGCGGTTACTTGGATAGTTCGTTTGTAATAGTTTGATACTAGTGATTACTCGAATTTATATTTGTAATTCTACTTTGAGTGTACTGTTACACTTGAAAAAAAATTAGTTAGAGCCAATGAAAATGGGACATGTGTCTAATTGTTAAAATATTGATTAATTTAAATGTTAATTCATTTAAGAGAATGAAAATATTGGTTTATAAAAATATAATTTAAAACTTAAAAAAAAAGAAGCTTTAGAAAACCATAAAAATGTAACCATTTAAAATATATTTATTAAAATTCTTAAAATGAAAAAATATATAAATTCTAAAATTATCGTAACTTTTAAAAATATAAAAATCAAATATAATACATTATAATATATAATATTAAATTTTAGTTAAAATTCAAAAATATATTTATAAAATTTAAATCTTTAAAAATTTTACCAAGATAACGGCATTAATGATGTTGGTCGGCGTTTACTAAACATATTTATGTGTTAGGTTACTTGCCCTTGCCCAAAAGCCCACCCAAAATTTGAGAGAGCTTGGACAAAAATATTATGGCTGAAAAATGAGCTTTTGCAAAAAAAAAAAAATTGTTTAAAATATGGACCGGGCTCGATGTTGAACATGAGCTCGAGCAATTCTTTAAGTTTGTAATGTTTTAACTATGTTATTTTTATATATTATGTAATTTATAACACATAAAATTAATTATATAGTAATATATAATACTACTATAATGTAAGAATTAAAAATTTAAGATGACTTTATATAAAATTATTAAATGTTAAATTAAAATAAGTATAAATATATTTTTAAAAATTTTGAAAACATAATATGAGCTTGGGTTATCCATTTACAAATATGGATGGGCCTGAAAAAAATTTTACACTCATATTTCAAGTCGGACCAAGTTTAAACAAATATAAAATATGTTAATATCATGCTTAGGTCTAGTTTGACTTAACCCATAAACACCTTTAACATGACTATCAGAATTTATCATCGTGAACACCTCTAATGTGACTATCGAATTTATCATTACTTAATGTTAGTCAACATCAATCAATTTGAACCAATTTTTAAATTTAAAAATAAAAATAAAATTTAAAATAAAAATGTATCATGTGAATTTTATATAATTTTGAATTTTTTAACCTTTTAAAATTTTATCTATTTTTTATTTTTAAATTTATACATTCATTTTTAATTCTTTTAAGAATTTAATGGGCTGTCAAGAACATAGAACAAGTAAGATGGACGGTTGGTCAAATCTAGTATGGATCATACATGGACAGTAGTTGAAGTTAGCGGCTCCTCTAGGTTCCCCCATCTGGGATCCTTAGGGAAGAGGATCAAATTGGCCCTTACAAACAGCTTGATGCATTATCTCCCTTCAACCCTTTGAACTAAATGCAGCAAAAGGAAGGAAAATCCATAGATCAACCCCATTGTCTCTACTCCGTAGGAACTACGAGATCACCCCAAGGATGCCTTCAGTATTTTTTTTATCTTTTTATAATTTTTTATTTTTTATATATTTAAATTAAAAAACATTTCTTTTGAGTTTTATATATTTTTTATTTTTTTACTTAAATTAATTAAGATTTCAACAAATAAACATGTGCTCTATCTTCTTTGGCCCCAACCTTAAATTTAGCACAATTTACTTAAGAGTCAAAGTTATATACTAAATGGTTATTAACTTTTGAAAGAATGAAACTAAAGCAAAGTAGAGAATATTAATTCAGTTGATATTATTGTTGTTACAATTGTCCGACGAACGTACATTTGAATCTATTTAAATTTGTAATATTCTTCAATTTAAGGATTTAAGAGATTACGAGTAATTTAGAAATTGTATTAAAAATTATAAAATCTTGATATTTAATTTTCAATATCCATGAAACAATCAAAAACTTTGAAGGATATGGAGATGTGATAAAAAGTTCTCACTTCTCAAAGAATTTAATTAGTCTTTCTAAAGATATGATAAAACGATTTAACGTGTTTTATTTTTTTTAATGAACTACAAGAGGATGGTAAAGCCCTAACAGTAGCTCGACTCAAACTTAAACCACATCTGAGACGGTAAATACTTTGACCATCAAACCAACACACGGGGTTCATGTGTTTTATTCTTTTAACACATGATGACGTGACGTGTACACCTTGACATTTTTCATACAGTTGAACAAATTATACATTTTCCTTCCTTTTTTTCATTTTTAAATGTGCAAAAATTTTACCTAGTTGTAAAAAATGTTAAATTATACTTAGATTATGGCACACCATGATGTATGTGAAAAAAAGTTATTTAATAAATTTATAAAAAAATTAAATGTGATTTTTGTTGAAATAGTAAGATTGGGATAGTGAATAATATGAAATTTGTGTTGAATTCCTGTAATTTTTATATATTAGAGATTGTGTGATTTGAATCCGTTACTTGTTGAAGAAATAAATATAATGGCAAAATAAGAAGATTTGTGAGGGCGAAAGGTCGAGAATCGTATAGAACTATTATTCTTCTATTTGACTTTGATTGGAACAAAGTTTTTTAACCTTTAAATAGATATAGTTGAAACTCCTTTTATATAATTTATTTTTCAATATTAGTAAATTTCTCCAGCTCTACCTTTCGTGAAAGAGTTTCCACTTAAAATATATATTTTCTTTTTTTTTTTACTATGCGATCATTCTACTGCTATTATTGACGTTTATTATAACAATAAATAAAGTATCAAATTATTTAATGAGATTAATAAAATAATAATAATAAAACGTAAAAAAAAACTTTATAGAATTTGACCGTTCTTAGACGAATTATTATTATTAATTTTGATGAAATTTCTTAGACGATTCTTAATAATGAAACATGATATGTTCACCATTGCTTCCATTGAAGAAAAGTGATGATATCTTCCAAAGACTCTAATCTGCCGCTAAGTTCATTGGTTTGAGCTCTAAGCACAGAGTTTTCAGCCTCAACATGCAAGTAACGCTGCATCGTTATGTTTAAACTCATTATAATCTGATGATTATCTTCTCTCAACTGAGTTAACTCAGCCGTCAGATCATCCAAATGCTTCTTCTTCCTCATCCTCGACCTCCTCGCTGATTCTCTGTTCGATACCTTCCTTTTCCTCTTCCTTTCTTCCATCAATAATGCCTGCAATTCCTCTGACACTTGTGTCACCGTTGATGCCCCCGAAGATGTCCCACTCAAAGAACCCATAGCTGGAACTCGAGACTGATATCAAGTCAAGTGTTAATGTAAGGACTGAAATGATGAAATTAGAGATAGTAGTGTAATAGTGTTAGTAATGATAATATAACCAGTAGAGGAAAACCACTGAGAGGGATTGAACAAGAATCATAAACCCTGAAAGAAAGGTTTCACTCAGAATTTGAGACATCAAAATCTCAAACACCCAACAACTAAAGATTTAACATGAAGATGTAAGATTTTGATGATGGGTTATGGATTTTTGAGATCCAGAACTCGGTTTTAGATCAAAGAGAATAAGAAGAAGAAGAATAGAATAAATGATTAAGGGAATCAAGAACGAAAAAGAGTAGAAGTGTTGCATGAAGGGCTACTGATTTATAAGCATAAATTATGGATCATTCATTCGTATCTTATTCGTATAATTATAATCTAAAAAAAAGATGATGGAACATGTGGGGTGGGAAGAATGGAGGCTGCACAACTTGGAAAATTCCAGCTTAGAACCAACTATCTCAGTTTACACCACCGTGGGGTAGCTTCTAGCTATAATAATTTCGTAAATTTATTAATTTTTCAGGTTTTGATTTTAAATTTAATATGATTATTAACGGTGGCGGAGCAACAAGGTTACCTTTAAAATGATTTTTTTATTTAAATCATTTATAATTTATTAAATTTTAAATTAATATTAATAAAATTATATTTTCATTTCTCAAAAATAATAAAAATTTGTTTGAATTCTTTAAAATTATAAAAATATAAACTATTAAAATAATAAAATTACATTTTAATTATTATAAAAATATATAATTTAATTCTTAATTTCGAAAAATTTCTTGCTCCACTGGTTAATAAATACAGAAGAAAATTATTGAAATTGATACTTTAAATACAAGCTCTTTACAAATGGCGTAGGACATGTGATGGATCACCCACAAGTGGAAATGTAATAAGAATTTTTAACTTGAAAATTGTGTGCATGTCTCTAAAAAGAAATGTATGTGTTTTTTAAAGGTTAATCAGCATTAAATATGTTCAAACTATAAATTAAATTTTAAAGGTATGAATGTAAAAGTTGTTAAAAATTAAAAAAAAATAATAATTAAGTCTTTCTTCTTCTTTTTTCAGTCAATTGGGTATTTGAACTATCAAAATACATAAAAAAATAAGTTCTCAAACATTTTCAGTTAAAGTTAACAACCTCCATTTTTAATTAAAGCTATCACGTATCGCAACACAATGTGACATGTGGCAAAAATGATAAAAACAAAATATATATATGTATAGAAAAATTGTAAAATGTTTTTTTGGTATGATAATCTTTATAATTTTTTTACTAATTTTATATTTCTTTACATATTTTATAATTTTCTTACAACTTTATAAAATTTTATCATTATTTTCTATATTTCTATATATTTTTATATTTTTATGATTTATATATATTTTTATATTATTTTATTAAAATTTAATATTTTTATAACTTTTATTTTTATCATTTTTTCCCACATGTCACGCCGTGGTTATGACATGTGGTGGCTTTAATTGAAAAAAATTAAGAACAATTAACTTTAACAATCAACTATTAAAGTTAGCAATCAAAAAGTATTTTTGACGCATTTTAGCAATTTAAGTACCTAAGTGCAAAACTAAACTAGGGCTTAATTTTTTTTTTAAATTTAAGAGATTTTTTTTTATTATACATTTTGAATGTTTAAGTACCCAATTGAGTGAAAAAAAAAAAACTTAATTGCCTTTTTTTGAAAAAATTTGAGGGCCTTTACAAAAATAAATCAAGTACTCAAAACCCTTTCTCAATCCATAAATAGAAAGATAATATGTTTCGGCGCACTCGAACTTATGTACTCTTACATTAACAATAATACTCATATCAATCAAGCTAAAACTTAATCGAGAGGATATAATTATATTTTGAAAACGTGTAATACAAGTAATCTCAATAGAAATTTGGTTTAAACTTTATTACCATGTAATTGACTGTGTTTAAATAGCTTCCTCAACACACTCTCTAATAAAATCATTACTAGATTAATTCTTTAATTTAATCCCAAAATGTATAAAACGACATTTTAATTATCAACGTCTTTATCTTCTTTTCGCCTTTAACTTCGTCGTGAAGTAATATTAATGCCGAAAACTCGTTGGTTCTAGACAAATTGGGTCACCTCCTTTAATTTTTTTTTATACACAGCACCTCATCTTTTCTCTTTACAACTTTGTTTTTCGATTGTCACCATTGTTTCCATTAATTTCATAATGGAGTTAAGTTGAATTTAGTTTTAAGAGAAAATTTCTTTTAACATATATATTTCTATTTATAAACACTAACTCGATATTTTATTTAAGATATATTAAACTTTTATTACTTAAATTATTTGATGTTAGTTTTATGTAAAATTAAGTTATTAAAATAATCATTTTTTTAAGTTACATTTTAATTATTTATATTTGAAATATTACATTTTAGTCATTTACTTTAACGCGTTTTAACATTTTAGTTATTAAGCTATTAATTATAATTAACGGTGTAATAGTAAGTTGACGTGGTACGTTCAATCATCATTTCAAACAAAAAATTTAGGTTAAATTATACGATCGATCCCCATATTTTTTTTGTTTTGAGCAATTTTTTTTTTCCATTATTTTCTACTTCTTCTTCTATTTTCCTCCTTTCTCCATTTCTTTTAACGTAAAATAAAAAAATTAAATTGCTTAAAATGAAAAAAAATATAGGAACCGATTGTATAATTTAACATAAAATTTTGGTTTGAAATGATAATTTAACGTGCCACATCAGTTTACCGTTACACTGTTAATGATAATTAACGCTCAGTAACTGAAATGTTACAACGTATTAATGTAAGTGACTAAAACGTAATATTTCAAACATAAGTGACTAAAATGTAACATGAGAAAAATAAAAGTGACTATTTTAATAGTTTATCCCAATTTAAAATTATATTAGTAGGTGAAAGAATATGTAATTCATGAAAATTAAATATGATTTTGGTTGAACTGATAATTTAAGGGTTAAATTATATAAATAATCACCCAATTTTAAAAAAATTATTTTAGACATTTGAAAAAATGAAATTTAACCATTCATATTATATAGTTTAATATTTTGGTTATTTTTGTTAAAATGGTAAAGAGAAATATGAACTGGAATTACTTTTTTTTTTTTCACTCTTTAAAAGAAATTGGAACAACAGCCACGTCCTTTATGGAAAACTCACAGTAAATCCCAATCTCCCAAGGGAATACGTAAAAATTAGAGGCATGGGAAATTGGGTTACCATTCAAAGCGCCTGACAACAGTTTCCAGAAAAAATAATCAATGCCTAAAACTTAAACCCCACAAATATAGAAAAAAAACTCTGCAATTTGTACAAAAGATTTAGCTTTATTATTATAGCTATTACAAAAGTGAAAAAGCATAGATTTTGAAAGGAAATGATTTGTTTTTAGATGAGCTTAAAGGGAATAGGTCAAGGGTAGGCTTGGGAACTTCCACCATGTCTTTCATATATTTAATCTACTTCTCTTTCTTGTATAATCTTTTGTTTTTCTTCCCTTTCTTCGCCTTTTTGTTACCTTTGCCGGAAAGGGTCGGTGCTGGTGGCGACACCATTACTTCAACCGACGAAGCGGATGAAAGAGGAGGCCTTTTTTCACAAAAGATGCGGTATTTATCTCCAAAATCTCATTTATATTAAAAGATTGGAGATATTTCCGTTTATAAATTTAACGAAAGTTATCAAAATGATTGAATTATATAATATGGGTGTTTAAATTATAAATATTTTCTTTGGTGTCTAAAATAAAAATTTTTAGAGCTGAGTGATTATCTATGTAGTTTATCTTAATTTAAAATAATAAAGATTACAATATCCCATGTTTAAATCTCATCATATGTATATATTTTATACAAAATTAAAAATAAAACTCTTAAAATAATATCTGTTGTTTTGTAAAAATAATAGGGTTTTGTAATTTCATAAGTAAATAGAAATCCGAATTAATGATGTAAAATGATACCACACCTATGATTTGAGCGGAAAAATTATTTTATGTAAAATAAATGTTTGTTTTAGAATTTACGGCAATGATTATAAGTGACTTGGTAAATAAATTATAGATTTTATTTGTTTTATTTAAAGATTAGATAAAAAAAAAAAAAACAAGAATAGATATAAGTAGATAGATATAACGATGTAGATGATAGGATGATGAGTTTATTAATGTATCATTAGCTGAAAAAGCACACACGTTTATCATGCATGTCTTATATTTTAGAGGGAAAATGTTTATTTTCGTCTTAATACAATGAAACAAATAAAACATAAAATTTAAAACATCCACTTATCTACTTTTGACCTTCAAAATGTTCTGTTTTTATATGAACCAAAGATAATCTTTTGTTTTTTCCCCATTATATTAAATTCATCTAAACAATATATTAGAAGGAATATTCTATAAACTGAAATCATGAGTAAGCTTTTATATATATATATATATTTATAAAAGTGAAACCACTCGTACTAAAAATAAATAAATTATTTAATGAAGAGGTTGGTTCTAAGAAAATGTGTCTATAGACTAAGTCATCGGGATCGGTCTGAAGGCTTGCTCGAAAAGTAAGAAAGTTTGGGTAAAAGTATGGATCCGAAAAATGAGTTTAGGTAAAAAATAAGACCCGTTTAAAAAACAAGTCAGGCCTCGAATAAAGTTTTTTGGTCTAAGCTTGACTCAGCCTGAATATACAAAAAAAAAAACACACACACACACATTGATGCTTTTCCTTGTTTTTTACTCTCTCTCTCTCTTTTTTTTTTGGTTATTTTATTGTTATTTTTTCACTATTATGTTCGTATTATTTTATTGTTATTGCTTGAATTTTGTATAACTTTTGTTTTATTGTTAATTTTGTTACTATTTTAGAGGTATCTACTTGTTAAATTGCACCTATCTTAGTGTTATTTAAGTATACATATATATTTATTTATTTTTAATTTGTTGCGAAACAATTATTTTAATGCTTTCAGTATTTTTGATTAATTATATATATTTTAAAAATTATATAATAAAATTAATACGAACGGGCTAAGCGAGACCCAGCCTAACAAATGGACCTAAAATTTTGGTCAGGCCCAACTCGGCCCATGGACACCTCTAGTTCCAATAGACAACAATGTGATGTTTCATTCGGGCATAAAATATTAAAATTGAATCTATAAGTGTTAAATATAGTAGACGATTGAGTCTTAGCTCGATTGGTACTAATATTGTTGTCAATACAAGAGGACGTGAGTTCAAATGCGCTGAAGTGCATTATCCTCTTATTTAAGGGTTAAGAGGAGTAATGGGTAATTCTAGGTATTGTATAAAAAAGAACAGATATAATCAAAAACTATACTGAGATTGTTAAAAAAGTAAAACAATGTTAAATAAAATGATAAAATATATCATATTTTTAAGTAGAAAATTTAACTTAGAATTCTAAAAATAATATAATTGAAAAAAATAAATGTAAATCTCAAAAAATCTTATACGGACACCAAAAATACCTTAATTTAAAAAATATTAAAATGGATTATTGGACTGCTAATTTTGGGTCAATTTAAGCCCCAAAATAAAGGCCTATAGTCGGCCCACCAAAGCCTGTTTTAACAATAATAATTAAGATAAACTACCTAGTCAGTCGCTCAAATTTTAATGTGCTTTCATTTTAGTCACCAAAGCATGAAATTTGTAACGGCAATAAGTGTTGATTGGGTAAAAGAATCAAGGATTAAAATGAAAAGTGGTAAAAATTAAAATAATATACAAATTTTGTCAAATTGTTTTGTTTATCCCATTACTGAAAATTATAAATTTGGGTTTTGAAATATAAATTTTAAATATTAACATTCAATTTTATAGTAACAATATCGATTGGCATTATCAATGGATAAAATATTTTCTACAAATTATTTAATTTTGAAATTATTTAAAAAAATATCAATGAAAATTATTGTCTTTAATAGTTGCCTATGAAACCTAAATTTCTTTTAATTAAATGATCTTGAATTTTTGTCATGCTAAGTTAAAAAAAATCCTTACAATTAATTAATTTTTCTTCCACTCCAAAGAAAACTCATAAATCTTTTCATTTCTTTACCGAAACAAAGAACAAACAATTAATTTAATTAATTGCAAGTATTTTTTCTTTACATTTAGTTTAGAATGGAAGATTCAAGATTATATGATCAACAAAATTTTTAGTTTCAGTAGATAATTATTAAATATGAGTTATTTGAGTTGATTTCATTGAAGATAATCTAGAAATTTAAAATAAAATTTTAAATTAACAAATCGATAGATGTTATCAATGGATAAAAATTGTCAACAATTCATTCAATTTATTTTGATGGCTTGAAATTTAAATTTTCAATATTAAAAAAATAGATTTTTTGTCAATGGGATAAATAAGTACAATTTAACAATTTTTGTGTATTATTTTAGTTTCTATAGCTTTTTCATTTTAATACTTGATTTTTTATCCTATCAATACTTTAAAAATATTTCTTGGGTGGCCAAAATAAAAGCAACCTAAAAGTTCGGTAAGCAAAATGAAAACATAAACATGATATGGCAAGTCAATTAACCGTCATTAGAGATTTAATACTTGAGTAACTAAAATGAAATTACTCTAAAAGTTGAGTAATCAAATTAAAAGGATCTAATTTTGGATGACCAAAATAAAAAACATTCTAAAAATTAGGTGACCAACTAAATAGTTTACCCTAATAATTAATATGTTCCACTAGCTCTTTTTTCAAAGTTGGTCCAACTCGAGATCCAACCTCTCATCATTGTCTAGCTTGCCCATTCTCCAACTTTTCTATAAAGGACATGTGTGCTTGCCACCTGTCTCAGTCCACAAGGTATAGTTTAGCTAGTCACTGTCTTGCTCGCCTTCTCCTGCTCATCAACATCCTCTTAAGGGCACCTAAAGACACGTGTCACCCCTAGAGGGTAACGTGTTGCCATGCATAGCATCTATTTACCCTTATTACATCACATCCGTGGACTGTGACTTATAAATACGAAGATGGGCCTCCATGAAGAGGTAGAGAGAAGTATACACTCAACAATATTAATTTTAATTGTAATTATAACCTAAAAAAAAGTTGGCATCGATAATAAGTAAAGAAATTGAGTATAATTTGACAATTATACATGATAAAAGACAAGTTACATAAAAACAAATGGATAAGGGAAACCAGCCCAAACCCTTAGACATCCAAACCTACATTGCTACCTAAGCAGGACAAAAAGAAACCAGAAAATAGGGGGCAACAAAAGTCGAAAAAGGAAACAACAACATGAAAAGCATAAGTTACAAAGTGTGTTAGCAAACAACAACATGAAAAACAGATTTGGAAGTCATTGCCAAGCCTTCAATCATGAGAGTAAAAGGGAATCAGGCCTATCTTTAATGTTATTAAGACACTTATGCACGAAAGACTCGACGCCAGTGCACTGATTCTTGAATAGTAGAGTCCATGTTCTCCCTAGCGAGACCTTTAAACCTTGTTTTGAAGGCACAAAACCATAAATGACATTAATCATTAGGGAAACAAAGGCGATGTTTGAAGCCAAGACGACAACAGAGGAATCAAGCCAATGCAAAGAGATACTAGCCACCTATTAGTGTGTGGATTCTAGGAACATAAAAAATTGTACCCTCCCCAACAAGGCTACCAAACCCTGAAACACATGCCACAAAGGAAAAACTGAGAATCGAGAGAAAAGAATTGTAGCAAGACCTTCTCCCATGAAGGAAAGGACCAAAAAATCAACTCCATTAGATAAAGGTTGACAAAAGAAGATAACGATGGCTAACCCATGGGTTAGTTTTGTAAGAAAAGGGAAATATTTATCTTTTCAAAAAGAGATAAAAAGAGGACGGAAAGGATGAACAAAGAAGGAAGAAAGTCATAGTATAGTGTAGTAGTGGCAAGGAGGGCCAGCTATAACCAACGTTTGTTGATTGTGAAACAAAAAAGAAGACTAAGATTTCGGTAAAGGTGGCAAAATAGCCCCATCTTGAACCTAAAAACTTGATTTTGGCTTATTTTGTCACGTACCACACCAGGATTGTGCTGCATGGTGATAATTGATCTTTTATATTTAAAATCATAAAAATTATATAAAAATATAAAAATTATATAAAATTATGAAAATCATAAAATATAAAAATGCAAAAATTATGAAAAATATTGTAAAATTTACCAAAAATTTTTAATTATTCAAAATTATTTAAAAACAATAGAAAATTACAAAAATATAAAAATATCTACAAATTTACATACAACCTCAATTATCACTTGCTTTTTCAACCCTTTTTTTTTTTTTGCAAGTTTTACTTTATTTTAGTTTTACTTATATAAAAGTTACGCAATAACATTCTATTTATCATTATTTTTTATTTTAAATTTAGTTACATAAGATCGACATGCTATTTAATAATTAAATTAATGGTTTTAATAATGAAAGGACTGATTGATATACTATATATAGTTTAGGGACGTAATTAGAATGTTTTGAAGTTTAAGAACTAATTTAGAATGAGGTTCATAGTATGAGGATGTCCGGTGGAATTAACTCAAATTTAAATATATAAAATTACCAAAATAAAATTTTTGGTTGAAGTGGTAAAAAATAAATATGTTGGTGACACGGGTTCAAATTTTAATAGTTTTAATTTTTTATATATTTTAAAGTAAGAAAACAATAAAATAGCCTCATAATAATTTAATTTATTTAAAAATTTAAAGTTATTTTAATAATTTTTTAATTTAGTTGGTATCGAGTTGAGTTATGACACCAACTCAGGTCAAACACTTAAATAGTAGTATAAATATAATAATTAATAATTTATATTAATATGTAAACATTTAAATTATGTAGGTATATATAATTACGTTGTATATAAAAATTTAAACTAAACCAAATCGAGTTTAAACTTGAAATAATTCAAACAAACAAAAAAACACTTTGAACTTAAAAATGCTTGAATCTAAAAAGAATAAATCTAATAAAATCCAAATCCAAAAAATTCAAACTCCGAAATAATCAAATCCGGAAGCGTGACCTCAAAATTCTATTAATTTGTCTACAATGATAGTTATGAACTTTCAATATAATACAAAACAATAATTAAGATTAACATTTTAAATTAAATGCATATTAAAATAACCTTTTAATTTATTTTCAAAGACAAATATAACAGCTAAGAAAATTATAAATGTAATAATTTAAATACACAAACTACAAGTTGTGGCTTATTTTGGTCGGAGATTTCTTTGTCAAAAATAGCATAGAGTCGCATAAAAAACACATAAATAAGAGAATTATTTTAGGTAATTATTTCATATATAGTTTGTGGAGTTTTTAATATTATAAATTAATTTAAGTTGTGACACGTTTTATATTTATTTTATATTTAAATTTTCTTATTATTTTACTATGTAATATAATGCACTTATTACGATAAATTATTTTATGTGTCATTTCCATAATATCATTTTCAAAATTACTTAACTGAATAATGACTTCATCGTAACCTTATTTTTGAAGTAGAAGTAAACCATCCAATATACCTTATAGCTCACAATCGCTACTAAACATATCCCAAAAAACCGATTGTATCCCAAAATCCATTTTCTTTTCCCACGCCTATCACCGATCTAATTATTAAAACATTAAAACTAAAAAACTAACTCCTTTAAAAAAAACTAACTCCTTTAAATTAGCACTAAAATAAGGTAAGATTCAATCGTAATTTTAACGAAATGTCATCAAAACAAGCAAAAACTAATGTAAAAAGAATTCCAATTTATTTATATATTTAATTTTTAATTTTCACTTTTACGCCCTAAATTGGGATAATTTTTCAAAATAAATTGAGTTTTATTTTTTAAAGTATAATGAGAGCAAATAATTGAGTAAAAGTAAAAAGAGCGTTAATGCAATGAAAATTGCATGCGTAAGGCATGCAATGAAATGTGGCATTTTTCAAGTAATCATTTATTGTCCCACTATTAATGTTTTCATAAATTAAAAGCAATTAATCAGAAAGTAAATTAAAAAAAAAAAAAGAGTCAAAAAGAGAAAGATTGTTCCTACTTGGAAGCATATTAATATTATAATAAATACCATAAAATAAATAGTACCGGAATTTATTAAACACACCCGTCAGTGACCGAATCATTAACTAATTACAGTGACAATAGCCCCCGCAGTCCGCAGATTCCTGATTTTCTACACTCCTTCACAGCTAAAGTCAACATTTTTGCGTTGACCGTCATAAAAATGGATATGATTTTATCCCTTTTTATCGTATCTGATTTAAAATTAAACTCCGTAATTTGTTCGCATAAATTTTCATAGTTAAGAAAATTTATTTATTTCCGTTATTAAAATTAATTATTTTTATAATATTATTTTATAAAATAACATTTTGGCCAGCGATTAGGTCATAGTATTAAAAATCATATAAAACGGATTAAAATGTAAATTTATAATTATATTAGAAATAAATAACAAAATTTATTATTTTATTTTATTTACTTTGATATTTATTATTACAAATGAAAAACCTTCTATTTTATATTTGCCAAACATCTTGAAATTTATTATAATTTTTCACCAATTTTGATTTTTAATTGAATTTTAATACTCAATATTAATTTTGATTTAAAACATAATTTAGTAAGAAAAATTCTTTTAAATATTTTATTTTAATAACTATTATTTAGCTTATTATTATATTAAAACATGATTTTTATTTTTAATTAATTTTAATATTATATTAATTAGCTTATTATTTTTAAATATTAAAATAAAATAAATATTTTTAATTAAATTTACTTTTCAATCAAAGTGAAGTAAAATATAGTTGCAAATTTGCAAATTGGTCATATAAAAACAAATGAACGTTTAATTAAAATAATAAACTTGAATTTTAAAATAATCAATAAATAGTTTAAAATTTTGACAAATTCATTTTTATAATTTTTAAATATATGTTATATTTACTCATAAAATATACAATTTATTCTTATAATTTATATATAAATCGAAAATTTAAAATTAATAAAAAACTGAGTCAGAGTCAAACGCGTACAAAACCAAGTATTAAACATGCGAATCATCAAACCCATAAGAGATGCTCCTGTGATAAAACTCTTTTGCCCCTTCATTTATTTCTATATACAGTCGTTATCGTGTAGTGTACTTTACTGAATTTCTAAATTTTATTTTACCAAAAACAATAATTATTTTATTTATTCTAATTTTATAATCCGCTACGATATTCAAGATAGAATAAATTTCTGGTCAGAGGCATTTATGACCGTCCGATCTACCTCGTGATCCGTGAGTCAGGAAACACAATTATTACCCAGTAAGCACTCTCTCTTTTTCTTTTCTTTTTTTTTTTTCCTTTTTTTTCCGTAAACAAATTGAGACTACAAAGTAAAAGAGAAAGACAAAATTCAAAGCTCCTCATATTTGGACTCTTCTCCGTAGAACTTTTTATTCTTGTTTTTGTTTATTGTAATGCTGGTTTTTTTGATAAGGCGCGCGAGACTAAATTGATCCGATTATAACAAATCTGTGATTACCGGTGGCGGCTGCGCCGTCTTGATTCTTTCGTCCAAGGGAGCGTAGATGTCGGGGCCACTAGATCGATTTGCTAGGCCTTGTGAGTTAAACATTTTTTCGTTTTTTTTTTTTGAACTTATTTTACTATTTCTGACGTAACATTTTATATTCAGTTTGGTTGCTTAGGAAATCCTGGTAGTGCAGATAGAGAAGGAGAAATTTAGAACTTGTTTTGACAAAAGAAGAAAGGAAATCGATTCTTGTTTAGTCTTTCAGATTATTTTCGTTTACTATGTATTTATTTTGTGTCTTAGTTTGGTAATTTTACAATGCTTTGTTGATTTTGTGTTTTAGGATTTTCTGAACAATTTTCAGATAATATATATCTATGAGAAGAAAAAAGAACTATACTTAGATTTTCGCTTTTGATTTTTCTTGTCCTTTCTTTATCTAACAACGGTACTTGTTTGTAAATGTAATCCTCTGGTAAATGTTATGAGGTATGCCTTGAGGGGTTTTAAGGTAGTGATGACCTGATTTTACTATTTCTGGCGTAACGTTTTTTGCTCAGTTTCGTTGATTAGAAATTAGTGGTAGTGCAGATAGAGAAGGAGAAATTTAAACTCATTTTGACCAAAGAAGAAAGGAAACCGATTCTTAATTTGGTTTTCAGATATAACATTGGAACATTTAATCGTTATTTTTGTGTTTTAGTTTGGCAATTTTACCATGCTTTGTTGATTTTGTGTTTAATGTTTCTGAATAATTTTCAGAGATAATATATGAATCTGACAAGAAAGAATAGAATTATAATTTGCTTTTTGCTTTGATTTTACAAGGAAATCAATTCTTTGATTTTTCTTAGCATTTCTTTGTTTAATAACAATTAATAGCAGTACTTATTTGAAATACAATCCTTTGGTGTGTTGTATGAGGTAGGCTTTGAGGGGATTTCAGGTAGTGATGAAAAGAGAGAGAGGAAGTCTGATTTTGAGAACTCTGAAGATGAAAGGCGCACGAAAATGGGATCTCTAAAAAAGAAAGCTTTAAATGCATCTACTAGATTTAAACATTCTCTCAAGAAGAAGAGTAGTAGAAGGAAAAGTGATGGCCGTGTCAGCTCTGTATCCATTGAGGATATTCGTGATGTCGAGGAGCTGCAGGCTGTTGATCAATTTCGGCAAGCATTAATTATGGAAGAATTGCTTCCGGAAAAACATGATGACTATCACATGATGTTGAGGTGCTCACCTCATTCTTTTTCTCATAGTGTTGATTACTATTGGCTTATTCTTTTATGACGCAAATTTTATAAGTTCCGTTCTCTTGTAAAGTAAGTGGTGGACAACCTAGTTACCCAGCATTCTATGCATGCTATGTTGTAATTTCTCTGATGATTTACAAACATTATTTCATTGATTAAACTTTGGGTGTGAATTTAATTGTCTTGATTAGAAAAAACATAACAAGTTTTGTGAGTTTAGTAGTCATGCTATTGTTTTGCTTTTAAAGCATAAGTTGGTTGGTTTCTGTTTGCTGATTGTGATATATCCTTTCTGTATATGCTTGAAGGCTTCGGCATCATTTCTGCTGCTCTCTCTTTTACTTGCCTTGCCAAGTTAAAATGCTGCTAGAAGAAATAATTAATTCTAGCCTTGCTTTTACATAGGTTTTTGAAAGCAAGGAAGTTTGATATCGATAAAGCTAAACACATGTGGGCAGATATGCTCCAATGGAGGAAGGAGTTTGGTTCTGACACCATTATTGAGGTAATTACTGTTCACTGTTTTCCTGAAGTTGCATTGATTGTCATTCGTGTTGTCACTGCATTTTTGTCCTTGTTTTTCAGGATTTTGAGTTTTCAGAGTTGAATGAGGTTTTAAAGTATTACCCTCAGGGCTATCATGGTGTTGATAAGGAGGGTAGACCTGTGTATATTGAAAGATTGGGAAAAGTTGATCCCAACAAACTGATGCAAGTTACAACTTTGGATCGGTATGTAAAATACCATGTCCGGGAATTTGAGAAGGCCTTCAGTGTTAAGTTTCCTGCTTGTACAATTGCAGCAAGGAGACACATTGATTCAAGCACTACAATTTTAGATGTTCATGGTGTGGTATGTGTTTTGTTATCATTTGTTGCCTTGTTAATATCAGAATATTTGGCTGCCACGTAGTTGCTAAGTGTTGATTGTTTTTCTTTTCTCCTATTATTAGGGCTTTAAGAATTTTACCAAGTCTGCAAGGGATTTGATTATGCGACTGCAAAAGATTGATGGTGACAACTACCCTGAGGTCTGCCATCTCAATGTGCTTGCATGTTGAATTACAAAGTCATGCTTCTATCAAAGTTCTTATATTGTTTTATGTTGAGCCGAAATTTTATGCTGTTGCCTTATCTCTTATGCAGACGCTTCACCAAATGTTTATCATCAATGCTGGACCTGGGTTTAGGCTGCTGTGGAACACTGTGAAGACATTTTTGGATCCCAAAACAACTTCAAAGATCCATGTATTCGAATAAATTTTCTGCTATATTTTTGAAATTGTGTATTTTTCTTTTTTCTCTTCAATTCTCATTCCCTTTATTTGTTGGTGATTTCTAATCATACATGAATGTAATGTGCATTGACTGTAGGTTATTGGAAACAAGTACCAGAACAAATTGCTTGAGATCATTGATGCCAGGTAAATGGTCTTAGAACTTCCATGACATGTTATATTTTTGACTTATCTCTATCTTACTCTAGTTTGCAATACAACTTTTCCCATCATTCTTTGCACATAAAATATATCTTTTACTATCTATCACTCTATTGTTGGTTCATTCTATCAAAAAGCTTACAGTGATATTTAAATTCCATTCAGTGAGTTGCCAGAATTTCTGGGTGGTAGCTGTACTTGTGCAGATCAGGGAGGGTGCCTTCGCTCTGATAAAGGGCCTTGGAGAAATCCCGAAATATTGAAGGTTATAAGCTGGTCTTGGTTTATGATATGTTGTCGATGCTGTTAATTTCAAGGGCTTGATCAGCGTACTTTGTAACCAAGAAAACATTTCATTTTGTGTATTCTCTCTCAGATGGTTGTTAATTGTGAAGCACGGCGTGCCAGACAAGTTGAAAAAGTTTGGAACGGTAATGGGAAGGTTATTGCTTATGCTAAGCCACCTTATCTAATGGTATATGATCTTTCTAACTCATAATGATCCTTTTGTTCTGACAATTTTTTGACATTCCTGTCAACTTTTGAGGTAAGATTTTTGCATTATCTCATTACTTCTTGTGTTGTGTGAAGCAGTTGAAAGGAAGTGATACATCCACGGCAGAATCTGGATCAGAAGCTGAAGAAATTGCATCCCCAAAAGCAATGAAGAATTTTTCACAGCTTAGGCTGACCCCTGTTCGTGAAGAAGTGGGTTCTTTTGACAACCTAACCTTTCATATTGGTTATCGAATTGTAGTACATTACTTATTGCTGTATCATAATACATTCATTATGAGCATATAAACTGTTTAATACAAGAACTGTTAACATGGATTGCTGTTTTTGGTGCACTAATATGCTTTGGAATGCTGGGTACATTAACATGAAACTGGTTATAAAGTATGACTACGTTTTTGCTCTTTTTTTTGTTTGAATAAACTATTTGCATTTTCTAGTGTTTTCTTTGTTTTGTTTGGTTGTCAATCAACAATATGCTTTGATATACGATTATCATGATTTCATTATTGATCTTATCAGTTTATACACCCAAGTTTAGCATCATTGACATTTTTGGCAGTGTTGGTAATTCTCTTCTTTGGCTTTGTAACTCATGCAGACTAAGGTTGTTGGGAAAACAGGCCATGCTGTTAATTTCTCAGGCTATGATGAATATGTTCCGATGGTTGACAAAGCTGTTGATGCTAGTTGGAAGAAACCAACCTCCCCCCTGATGCCTTCTGGTTCCAAAGGTTAATAAATATAATCTTGTATACCGTGTTACCCATTTAGATGCTACATTTCCTCTTAAAAGCTTGCTTAGTCTTTTTCTAACATGCTTAAGAAAATGAAATGCTATTTTGCAATTCAGGTGTATTAACATTGCCTGAAACTCCCAAGACCCCAGACGGAATTCGAGCTCGGATTTTGCTGACTCTTATGACTTTTTTCATAACTCTTTACACTCTTTTGCGCTCAGTAGCCTGCCATATAACTAGAAAGCTACCTGGCACAGTTTCCGGTCATTCTCAAAACATTACTGAACTTACCCCTGATGCAACTCAAAAGGAAGAGCATTCCCCTTCTCCACCTCTTTCTCAGGCAGATCTACTATATTCTGTGCTCAAGAGGTTGGTTGAGCTCGAGGAGAAAGTTGATACACTACAAGCAAAGCCATCTGTGATGCCTTATGATAAAGAGGAATTGTTGAATGCTGCTGTATGTCGAGTTGATGCCCTTGAAGCAGAGTTAATTGCTGCCAAGAAGGTAATGTTGGCACCTTTAATTTTGTTATTATTTACAAAACCATTGTCCATATTTCTGTTATAACTCCCTAATCTATTCCCTCCTAGTACGTCATTCAAACTAATAGTCCTAGAGTGATGAATGTCTCATCCTTGGTACTTCAGTTATGAGTTATTTACATGGCTACGTAGCTTCAAATGTTGTTCATATTTCTTGTTAGTTGCTTGGTAGATGATAATGTTGTCATTGCATTTTGCATTAGTGCAAATCTGGGGAAAATCTTCTTCTGAAGTTTGATTTATTACTTGTTTTCGTGTCAAATTTAAGACTCGAAGCCTTTAGGTGACTTCACCATATCTCGATTTCCTCTATGGAATATTTGGTATTAACTGATTAATCAATTACTTTGACACGCTTACAACAGTTTTTTCTTTTATTTCTTGCTCTAATTTTCATTTTGCATGCATTTGCCCTATCGGATAGGCTCTTCATGATGCTTTGATGAGGCAAGAAGAACTGCTTGCTTACCTAGACAGACAAGAGGAAGCCAAATTGCGGGTACGGTAATTCATGTTTCCTATACGTTTCGTACATGTTCTGGTTAATTTTTTATGGTTATGTCGTATGTTCTTATTATTCCATGGTTGTGAATGGTATTCCCTCTCTATTTCAGAAAAAGAAGTTTTGCTGGTGATCTGCCTTTTCCCATGGAGACTACGAATGCTGCATAGTGTTTTGAATTCATTTCTTTTTTACTATTCGCTCGAAATTGATTCCAATACAAATCTTGTTGCCCTCAAATGTACAAGAACCCTAAATGAACTATCCTTCTGTTGTCTTATTTCATTCCATTTTATTTCTCTCCTTTAATGTTTGGAATTGCTGCATTTATTTAAGTTAAAGATTCAGAACTTGGTTTTGAAGGGTTTAATGTCAGAAATTTAGCAACCAAAATGATACCTAAAATAGTAATCTTGGTTGTATCAAATGAACATATTCATGTCGGATACGTACTCAATTTACTGCATGGTTATGTGACATTAACAGTTTATATTTACACAGATTTTCAACTTGTAGCAGCTACCTAAAATAGCAATTTTGTTTGTTTATGAACAAAATGTCATCCCATCCTAACTTTTTACAGTATTGAGTTCCTCAATACTTAACGACTACATTTTGAACTCCTAAACAATACTTTACAACTATGACCGTATATACTCAATTAAATAAAAGAATGCACTAATGGAAAGGAATTTCTCTGCTTTTTGTAATAATGATACAAAATTTTGTATTATTTAGAAAATTTTTTTTTGAAAAATATGTACGTAAATGACTTGTTTTGAACCGTAAATGTTGGTGACATCAATGGCATTGGTGTCACCACCCTTGGTTTAAAAAAGAAGTTTTTTTGGGTGTCGTTACCATTGATTGCACCGTACTGAAGTTTGATTATATAAAACGTTTAGGTACTTGATGATGCAATTACCATTTTAGATTGGATAAAAAAATGGTCGTGTCATTTCTCCCGGTGGCTCTAGTTTTACATGTTTTTAAACTTTTTTTTTTATTTTTTTATTTGCATGTTAAGTCATCTCCTTTTGAAATTAAATTTAAATTACCCTAAAAATATAAAAATAACAAAATAAGTCTTTTTAATTTTATTATTTTTAAAATAATAAACTTAAAAGTTATATAAAATCTTGAGGAAAATTTTTGAGGATATATTTGAATAATTTAAATAAGAATTTTATATAGCTTTTAAGTTTATTGTTTTTAAAAAATAATAAAAATTAAAAGTACTTATTTTGTTATTCTTATATTTTTAAGGGTTATTTAAATTTAATTTCAAATGAAATAGACTTAACATGCAAATAAACAAATAATTTAAAAGCATTTAATTAGTGGCCTCACCACTTATCCAATCTAAAAAGATAATTGCTTCATCAACCCCTGAACCTTTTATATAATCACACTTCAGTTCAGTGTCTTCAATGGTATCGATGACACCCAAAATAAATATTTTTTTTAAAAAAAAAAACCAAGGATGATGACACCAATGGCAACGGCGTTAGTGATGTTTACTGTTCAAAACAGGTCATTTATGTACATAATTTTCAAAGTGAGTTATTTTTGTAAATAATATAAATTTTGGGTTATTTATGAAAAAAAGCCAATTTTTTCTGTGGGATGAGTTATCACCACTGCTGTCCGCCACCCAATGTCAAGGTTCAGCACCAGCGGAATGGGTTCTGCAACCAGAATCCAAGAAAATGAGATGTGAGTTATATATACATACACCTCAATATGTATACATATGTAAAAGATTGTACAAGTATTGCAGCCGTAAAAACTTTGTAACTTACAAACTTCTTCCGCTTCTTTTTCTTGTCAATGTAGGTTTGAAGCTCTGCCTGTTTATCAAGGGCTTCCCGAAGTGCCTGCATAAGCAACAAAGGAAAGAAACAATTTATACTTTGGCAGTGAGGAATGCATGCTCTTCTTCGGATTTTTTTGGGGGTATGAGTTCTTAAAGTTAACCAAGTTGTATGTATGTATAGATGTTACCTTCTTAGCTGCCCATAGCTCTTCTTCCAGGATGCTGACCCTGCTTAATGCAGCATTCAGCATCTCCTCTTTCTCAGGTGGCATAGCTGCATGTTTCTGCATGAGAAAGCTCACCATCTCTTCCAACTTAGACATGCGTTTCTTCATGGCCAAGTAATCGTCGCTTGTGATAGGTAGCGGTGGTGGTGGCAACTTATCAGCTGCGTGGCCTGTGATCTTCGGTTTCGAGTAGTAACATCGAACACAGTACATGGCAACTTCGCTTAGTTTGCTTGGTATGTTGCGAGACAAGTGAATCATGGCTACAATAGCCGTAATGAATGTCATTATTCCTCTGAAGATGCTGGTGTTCATTCCTTTCCCATCATCCTTCACTTGGCAACAATCTGCAGTTTTGGTGAAATAAAAAGTGATGGTGTTAGATGTTACAACATCAGGTTCGTAGAACATAATTTCATGGAACTCGAAAGTTAAAAGAATTAGCCTGTTAGCGAAAATATCTAACCTTTGGAAATGGCATGTTTTTCGTCTTCCACGGATTTAGGCCAAGAAGAATCGTTACCCTTGTCGACAATTGGAATGCATTTGTCATAGGCAAAGGAATCAAGGCACTTTTTCTTGATGGGAGACTGCATGATAATGATTTATCTTAATCCAGGATTTCTTGTGTGTTAAGAAGCACACTAGTGAGGAAACTCACTTCAAAAACAGGAGATAGTGGTGTATTCTCTTCATGACATTCAGCAGTTCCTGTAGCTGTTTCGGTGGAACAGTCCATCTTCATGTCTCGACATGCTATGTCCTTGATGCCTGACGTATTCCTCGTGTACTTGAACTCACCGTTTTGTACTCTCTAAGATCGTTAACATGAATACCCCATTTAATCATTTCATAAACAAATAAAAAATGCTATTAGAAACCAATCAATCTTTAGGTGAAAGAACACCTTTAATATTGCTGGATCATTCCATGGACCCTTGTCCGAAGCCATGCAACCCCCTTTGTCCGTGCAGTCACAGCTACCGCCTAAAAACTCTGGCAGTTCACTGTCAGAGAAACCACAACAAAGAAATGTTTAGACATTAGGTACATAAAGAGTGAAACAACGAAGATTTCGATCGGTCAAGAAGGGACTCACTTAGCATCGATTACTTCCAGCAACTTGCTCTGGTATTTGTTACCTAAAACCTGGTCATATATAGCATAAAAGTTGTTTATCAACACTATAGACATATCAAAATTACGTATAGCTTCAAGCAATTTGGAGAGTTCATATAATTACATGGATCTTTGCAGTGGTCTTTGGGTCGAGGAACGATTTAACCGTGCTCCATAAGAACCTGAATCCAGAGCCGGCATTGATGATAAACATTCGGTTCAAAGTCTACAATATTGAAAGCATCGAATTAGCTTCATCTTTACTGAAAAAACTTTGTTGCCAACTGTGGTTAAGAAGTAAGACTACCTCGGGATAATTGTCATTGTCGATCTTCTGAACGCGCTGAAGCAGCTCCCTTGCAGCCTTGTTGAAGCTTTTAAGACCCTGCAAGTTCATTTATAATAACACATAGGCATTAGATGTGCAATGAAGCAAAGTTTAGAGCATACATACATACAGGTAAGCAACATATATTGCATACCACTCCTTCAACATCCAATATGGTTGTGGTTTGATTAATTTGCCTTCTTGCAGCAAGGGAAGCAGCAGGGAACTTAACAGCAAAGGTCTTCTCAAACTCCTTTACATGGTACTTCAGATATCGATCCATCGTTGTGACTTGAGTCAGCTTGTTAGCATCGACTTGACCGAGCCTTTCGATATAAACAGGTCGCCCATCCTTATCAACTCCATGGTATCCTTGAGGATAATACTTAATCACTTCATTGTATTCCTTGAAATCAAAGTCCTGAACAACGAAACCGACCCAGAAAGAAGCAAGTTCAGAATGCAGAATAGAAAGTGTTCAAACATAATATAGCAATGTGATTCAATGTTACTTATTTTACCTCCATGATTGTGTCAGCCCCAAAATCCTTCCTCCATTGGAGCATATCAGCCCACATTTGCTTCGCTTTATCGAGTTCGAATTTCCTTGCCCTCAGAAACCTGTAAATCATAATGAGTTAATGGCTTAGTCTTTCATCCAAAGATAATGTGCAATAGAATATCTAGTCAATGAAAGATTGTGACCTTAGCATCATATGATGATCATCATGTTTAGCAGGCAGTAGTTCATCTAAGATGAGTGCTTGACGGAACTCGTTGACCGCCTGTAGCTGTTCAGGGTTGAGGTTATCGTCTATACTTGCGGCCGATATAACTCTTCTATCTCTCCTACTTTTCTTTTTAAGAGAATTTCTGAACTTGCTTGAGGCACTGACTTCCATTTTCTTAAAAGATCCAAGCTTTTTCTTCCTCTCATCCTCATAGCTGTCTGTATCGGATCTTTCAAGACCTGCACAAAACACAGGACGTAAATTCGAACCCTAGCATTTATAACCCTTTCATAAATTCAAAAACAATAACCCGTTGCATTAATGCATGAATCATAGAATGAAAAAGAACAGAAAAAAAGGAAGACTCACCCATTTTAACTTGAGGTTCAACAGGTAGAGCCAAGGTATCAGCCATGATCACAATTCTGCAACCCTTAAAATTTTCTAGCAAACCAAACACTAAAATCAAAATGCACAACACCAAGATCATATAATATTGCTAAACCCCAAAAAAGAGAAAAAGAAAAAACCTATATGTACAAGATGAAAGAGAAACTGATGATACCATGTATATATATATTGAATAAATAGGAGGCTCAGGGATATGAATACAAAACAGCATGGCATGATTGATATTAGACAAATTTAGGTGTTGTGAAGATAATTTGTTAAATGTTGATGAAAGGTGTAAAGACTTTGAAAAGAGTATCTGTCAAAAGGCCATGTATAGAATCTTAGCGATATGCATGCCACTCCATTCAAACCTTTTATTTCACACGTAAGATTAAATTTGAATTTTATTATCTGTAACTCTGAATTTTTTTTCTTACATGCCAATTGTTATACCAATAATTATCACCATCTCATTTTTCAGCCTTAAAATAAAAATATTCAACTTCACTTATCAATCCTTAATTCATTTAACCAAATAATAATAATACTCCACCATTAACAAGAATAGGGTTTGATGAAGTTGTTGTTTTTAACTTATGATCAAGTTCGTCGATCATCTTTTTTATATCAAATATATATTTACATACATACGAAAATAAGTTGGGTTTTGAAGCATGGGGAAGATAGTAAATTGGCTTTACATTAGTGGTGGTTAGTCATCATTGGTCGAGTCAATGTATTCTTAGCTAATTCGATTCAAAAAATAAATTTAAATTTTATCTAAATTCAGTCTATATTAAAAATGTTAAACTTAAACTCGACATAGTTAAATTGTAATAAATATTTTTAAATTATTTTTATATAAAATAAATTTTAAAATATATAACACATCAAATACATTAAAAATATTTAAATAAATATTTCTTAATAAATTAAAAATATAAAAATAAATATATAGGCATATAAAATCTGTAAAATCGTCAATAAATATATATGCCAAGATAAAATCTGTTTAAAAATAAGTCTTCTTTTTTAAATCTATTTTTTATCTATATTTTTATTCAAATTTTCTTAGTTTACAAATAAAGCTTCGAATCTGAAAAAATAGTCCAACCCACGGACAGAACTTTAAAGTATGTTTGATGTGGAAAATTTTTTCACCAAAATAATAAGTCAATTATTCTATAAAAGAATCGGCATTATTTGACAACAGTTGTGTCATAATCTTTAATAAAACCCCGAGATCGTAAGCACTATGGAAGCTGATCCAGGTTAAACCTCTGAAATAGTTAAATAAAAGGTCGGAAAGCATCATTCCGGAATCGCTGGAAAGGATGCGCTTGTACTTGTTCTTCAAGAAATCATTGCCCTGTCGTTTAAGTAAGTCGATGGAGTCCTTATAGCAATAATCCCTATGGATATCGAAGTCTTTGAAATTGAATTCCCAAATATAGCAGAAGGGAGTATTGAAATCGGGTAAATTGCCTTGGGAATCCGAGAGTGCCAAGCCGAGTTGGATGATGTTTAGAGCATCGACGTTGGCTTTCATGTACTGGTAGTTGGAAACAGGATTAGCTAGCTGAATGATTTCTTTTCTGGGCTTGAAAATGGTACCGGGAAATTCTTGATTTTACTGCATTTATATTTATGCAGAGCCCACATTCTGAAATGGACCGATGAAGAGGATGAATAGCCCAATCCTGGATCTGATTTCTGAACTTTATTATTACAATTAAAACTGCTTCCTACAAAACACAAATTGAAAATCCTTTTTTCTGTGGCACTAGCAGTCAACAAACGCACACGCTGCTGCATTTTCATCATCAATGGCGGCGACTACTCACCACCATCTCTCTCACGCCTCATCTCTTCCCAAAACCCTAAACCATCCTTTGAAGCAAAACCCATTTTCCCAACTCCCCGTTTTGCCCCTCAGGGCCTCCAAGAATCTCTTTAGGCGCCAATCTCTCTCCCTCAAAGCTGTGCTCTCCCAGAACCCTGCTAAAACCCTCAACCCCACTTTTCAACACTGCTTCACGAAATCCCCTGATGGGTTCCTCTACTGTGAGGATACCAAGGTTCAGGACATCATGGAGAAAGTCGAAAAGAGGCCCTTTTATTTGTACAGTAAGCCTCAGATTACTAGGAATGTGGAAGCTTATAAGGAGGCTCTTGAAGGCTTGAAGAATTCCATCATTGGTTACGCCATCAAGGCGAATAATAATTTGAAGATTTTGCAGCATTTGAGGAAGTTAGGTTGTGGTGCTGTGCTTGTTAGTGGCAATGAACTCAAGTTGGCTCTTCATGCCGGCTTTGATCCTACTAAGTAAATTTCTTACACTCAACATTGCTTCTTCTTTTTTTTGCTAACTACTTCGTATTTTGTTCCACATTTGGATGCAAAAGAATATGACTTTCTCAAAGCTCTAATCAATAGTTTGGTTTTTGTTTATTGATCAATTATGTTTAGATGTACATTTCATTTTACTCGTTTTTTTACTTTTTTTATTGATTTCTCTTTGGATTTTGTTAAGGGGTCGGACCATTTACACAGTATTATCTCCTGTCGGTCTTTTGTCTCCGGACTCTGTTGAGAGCCTTACTGGGTTCACAAAGTGGGAGTTGAGTCCAACTATGCCTAAGTTTCCATAGTTTTGCCTGTTTAGGCGGCCTCCAAGTAGCTCCCATTCTGTATGCTCGTCAGGGCTCTTGGCAGGGTCGGAGATAAAAGCCTGACTGCGGACAATACTGGAGCAACCGGACATTTTGAGGGTCCAACCACTCAACAAATTTTTAGCTAAACTTTCAATCAGCAAATAGCTAATAGTTACAAAAAGAAAGTGAATAAAAAGCAATATCCAATAAAACGTTAGTTATTCATTTGTTTGAATGGTTATCTAGATGGTTGGCAAATTGTTTAGAGGAGATATTACATTCCCCAAGGGAGTGCCTTTGTACCTTTTATCAATTTTTTCATAAAAGTTAATAGCTTTCAAGATTTTAGGTATGCTCTTGTGCTTGTCGGTGCTAGACTTCTTAATTGTACTTGGTAATGAAACCATCGTTGCAATGACATGATATTTTAATATATCTATCTTGCTTTAAGATGTGCTACTGCCAAGTTATGTTACATAAGTTTGCTACTAATTTGAGTAGGAATGATTTGGTGATTCTTGTTGACTGTTTATTTAGATTGATTGGTGTTTATATCTAAATGTATAGGTGTATATTTAATGGAAATGGGAAGATCTTGGAGGATTTGATCCTAGCTGCCCAAGAAGGTGTTTTTGTGAATGTGGATAGTGAATTTGATCTGGAGAATATTGTTACAGCTGCAAAAGTTGCTGGCAGGAAGGTTAATGTGTTGCTTCGGATCAATCCGGATGTGGATCCACAGGTAAGGTAGTGGTTGTACTATTTAGTGTTAACTATCTGGAGATTATGATGTATATGATTGACTCAAAATTTTAATTTTATAACAAAGCTGATAACTTTTTTGAACTAGATTGACTAAACTTGGTTTTGAGTTGACCTTAGCAAATATGGGTGGCAATAAATGGTTTAAAGCTAACTGGACTTTGTGTTTTAGTGTAGTTATTGTATGGCACAGTTCATACCTTTTGTCCCTTAAAAGCATTCTCTTTGTAATTTTTGTTTATTGAAGTGCCATTAACAGAAAGTTCATCTAGTTTTAGTTACCGACATACTTGTTGACCTCTATAATTCAATCTCCATCTCCATGATGGCTCTTTCACCATTAAACCAGCTCATGTCCACTTAGAGGAGACCTTTAAAAAAGAGATTTTTTATCTTAGTTTTGGGTTTATGCATTCTAAATGCTTTGCTATTACTCTGTAGGTCCATCCATATGTCGCTACTGGGAACAAGAACTCTAAATTTGGTATTAGGAATGAGAAGCTGCAGTGGTTTCTGGATGCCGTAAAGGCACACCCTAATGAGCTAAAGCTTGTTGGGGCCCATTGTCATCTTGGTTCAACCATTACCAAGGTATGTTAGCAATGGTGTGTTTATCTGATTTAACTTTCTGCAACTTAGATATGGTAAGACAATTTTTTAGAGCAGGTTCACAGTGGTTAACCCAAAATATGTTCTGATAACCAAGTTGACTGGTGCGAGATCAGCTAGTACTTGTTTTGTGTCTTGAAATTGTTTCTAAGAATACACCTACCGCTTCAATTTGGTCAATTTTCTGTATCCAACAATATTTTGTTCTTAATCTAGTTCTTGAATTGCTCATGGAGACTATTGGTGCTCATTCAACCTCTAATTTGAAGCCCTTATGCTATGTTGTTTAGGTGGATATATTCAGGGACGCTGCTGTTCTCATGGTCAACTACATTGACGAAATCCGTGCCCAAGGTTTCGAGGTAGATTATTTAAACATTGGAGGTGGTTTGGGGATAGATTACTACCATAGTGGTGCCGTCCTTCCCACACCGAGAGATCTCATTGACACTGTAAGGCTCAGACTGTAAATCTTACTAATTGCTGTCACGATGCCTGTGGCTTACTCATACATGAATTATTTGGCTAGCTGGTCTGACTTCCAGGCCATAGTAATCACATTTTGGTTGGAAACATAATGCGTTCAGTTTATGTTCTTCGTGCATTACAAGCTTTATCAGCTTGTATAAAGTTATTTTATACAATAAAGTAACAAGTGCATCCTAGTCTTCTGTTCATATGAAAATTTCTTTCATGTTTGAAAAAAATGCTGTGATACGTACCATGATCATCATCCTTGTTTGCCCATGTACAAAGTTTCAAAATTCATATCTTAGGAATGTTAATTTTGACTAATGTTATGTTTAACTTGGCGGTGATTGGTGTAGGTCAGAGAATTGGTCCTCTCAAGAAGTCTTAACCTCGTCATTGAACCAGGGAGATCACTGATTGCAAACACTTGCTGCTTAGTGAATCGTGTCACTGGAGTCAAAACTAATGGAACAAAAAATTTCATTGTCATTGATGGCAGTATGGCTGAACTTATCCGTCCTAGTCTTTATGACGCTTACCAAGTAAGTATTATTTAACCATGTCCACCATGCAGAATTTAAAAAATCCTTTCTCAAATGTTGTTCAATGTGGAATGGTTTGTTTTTTACCTTACATTATTTCATCATCACTAGCGTCTTTCTTATTTGAAAGACTTAGTTCATCTTGCTTGGTATGACCATATCATCATTTATCATTTTCTGAGTTTTGACAAATTTATGTTGATATTTGTCTTGCTTGGTATGACCATATCATCATTTATCAAGTTTGACCTTTAACAAAACTTATGCTAATACAGTTGACATGTATCTAACATTGGGTTTTAAGTATGTCTCAGTCCTTGTTGGCATTGGTTCAAACTTGTGTCTAAGTGGTTGATTATATGCTGTTTGGCGCACCACCTTCACTTACCTGTTTAATCTATGTTGTGATGCATTTGTATTTAGTTTCTCTTTTTACTTTCTTTTATAAACCATAGCTAGTCACCCTCATAAAATTTCTGTGTCTTCTGGTTTATGCAATTATACCCATATAGTCTCAATGGACCCATTTATATTTGATTGCAGCACATAGAACTGGTTTCTCCTACACCTCCTGATGCAGACGTCTCTACCTTTGATGTTGTCGGTCCTGTCTGTGAATCTGCAGATTTCTTGGGAAAAGAGAGAGAACTTCCAACCCCAGCTAAGGTATTTTATCTATTAATGTAATGGATGGAGCATCAATCGTTTGAGATTGCAATATCCGAAGTTCTGTTTTTGGCTTTTTGCAGGGGACCGGCCTGGTGGTGCATGATGCAGGTGCTTACTGCATGAGCATGGCATCAACATACAATCTCAAGATGCGCCCTCCTGAGTACTGGGTAACGAAATTCAACCTTGAATACGTTGCATGTTTAGCATATTTCGAGATAACAACCATAAACTCTAATGTAACTTTTTCAGGTCGAAGAAGATGGATCGGTGACCAAAATCCGGCATGGGGAGACATTTGAAGACCACATTCGTTTTTTCGAGGGTCTGTGATTTGAACAAAACAAGTGTCCATTTTGAGGCTTGAAATTGGATATTGTTTTTGCAAAATTCATGGATTTATGTGATGTACTTGACGTTTTCATTTAACAAGCTGCTGAATTGGGTATGATTTCTTTTTTATACCTTTGAATTGGAATTAATGTAATGGCAATTTCAGCATCTAAAAGGGTATGAACAAGATTTAGAATACATTCCAAAACTATGATGCCATATGGGCATACAATCTTCTTATCTGAATAACTCAGCATGAAGAATAATACTCTACTTTTTTACATCACTCGAATCAAACGAATCGGACTAATGCTAATTGAATTAATCGAATTTTTTAATCCTTTAATTGTTAATCAAACCAAAATTTTTTCAAAAAAAAAATTAATCGAACCAAAATATTTCGGTTAATTGAATTTACCAAACTTTATATGTTTTGATTTTTTTTTTTGTTAAATGATGTATAAAACATATCAAAAAAATAATTTTATAATGTTCATTTGACCGAATTAACCGAACCAGTAAGAGCCTAATGCATGTATATATAATATTATTTATTAAGTTCAGTTAATTCAATTAATTAACCGGCTTCAAACCGAATTAACCACTAACCGAAATTTCAAAAACCTTTTAACCGATCGATTAACTGAATTAAATCGATTTGATTGGTTAATTCGATTTTAACCGAAGTTTGAACACCCCTAACTTTGATAACCACATATTTAGAAATCCACCTCAAATTATTTGATGGACTTTAGATTAGATGCTGAAATTATGCATTTATAAAAGTAGAAGATTGGAAATAACCAAATTATAATGGAGGGATTAAATCTGTATAAAACACATAGTATAGGGACTATATAGAATTTGACCCGGTTAAAAGTTTATTTGTTGTCTTATTTCTTTTAACTTTTACACTGAGTTTTCATTGCATGGGCAAAACCATCACAATTTCAACCATTGGTTTACCACTTAAATTATGTGATTATAATTTTGTTAAAATTCGTTTATATTTATAGATAATTAATTTAAATTTATTTATGTCCTTTCATGTTATTTTTAATTTTAAAAATATATTTATATTTATTTTAATTTAATACTTAATAATTTTATATATTTTTTATTTATTATAATTTTTATATATAGTTATCTTTTTAGTGTTTACATTATAGTAATATTATATATTACCATAAATTTAATTTTCATGTGTTATAAATTACATAATATAAAACATTTTAAACTTAAATAAACAGGTTGGGCACGGCTTGAGCCTCAAATATTTAATCCCGAACTTATCTCATATTTTAAATATACCTAATATTTTTGTCTAAACACTCCTAACTTTCAAGTTGAGCTTCAATCTTAGGCACTAAGATTTAGCCCATAACCTTTACTTTATTTGGTCACTTTGACCTTTTTTTTTTTTTTATCATTTTGACCTCCAATTTTTAGTTAAATTGATTTTTTTTAATGGCTAAATTGATTAAATTATAGAAATCTTAAAGGCACTAAGATTGTAGCCCGTGTTTTTCTCTGTGTATACTTCATTGCTAACATGGATATATTTTTAAAAATTTTTATTATTTTTAAAATTTGTTGACTTCTTTTAATAATTTTAAAATTCATTTTTAATTTTATGACATGTGTATGAATTGTTATGCGAATTGTCACGTCAAAATTGTTAAATTTTAACAATCCAATCAATTTTCTCATTAAAAAATAATTTGACTAAATTTAAAGATGAGAGTTAAAATGATCCAAGAAATATAAGTAGAGATATAGTGACAAAAGAAGTAAATGTTGAGGTTAAATTTATTATCGTACCTTGATAATACTATTTATACCCAAACCTTAAATCGAAGATAATTTATGTATTATTATAGTATCAATTATGTACAGCATCAATTATGTCGATTGAATTAAGATTCAAACATTTCTCATTAAAACAAGAATAATAAATATATAAATTATAGGTGAAATGACAACAAAAATTTATTTTGGATTTAATTCTTGATATTTAAAACAAGAAAAAAACTAAAAGAAATATATGATTAATTAAACCATGTACATGACAATATATTTTCATCCTGATAAATTTCAAATTTAAATTAAAATTTTAAAATTCAGGATAAAATTACTACTACGATATAAAACTATTAACAACTATTAACAATGGATAACATTCATGTTTTATACCATTCTTTCTCGTATAGTAACAAAAGGGACAAGAAAAGGTGAAAACCACAACCCTAAAAAACAATCATTAGAAACAAGAAGGAAAAGAAAAAGGGTTCACCAGAATTTGCTTTGTCACTCAAAATCACTGAGTAATTCTTCATCTCTCAGAAGCTTCTTTTGCCTGGCAATGAAAGCCTCAACTGTGTTGCGAAACTGTTCACTGCTTAATACATCTTCCGGATATGATGAACTCTTCACCACCCTTTTCTCATCCCAATCATTGTGTTTTATGTACTTTTCGGACTCCGATTTTCTTAGTTGCTTGCAAGCTTTGTTGCAGTTCATCGTCTTATGATTCTCCGATTGTGTTCTTCTATAGTTCTTAATCGTCGTCACCTTTGATGTATGCACATTGAGACTCACTGTTTTGTTTTCGTCTACGCTCTTCTTCCTCTGTTTTCCCCTGTTTTCGTTCTCGTACCAACGGATCGCCCTGTTTTTCTCGCTCTTTTCGACGAATTCGTCGTAAATATCGGTTACCGAACCCGAATCTCGACTCGAGAACCGGCCGGCCTTTGCGAACAGAATGATGACTATAGCGTTCCCGATGACGAACACGAACCGAGGGCTCACGAGAACCACCGACAAGCCTCGGAAATAATCGCCAGCGACGGGGAGATGGACCGTGAACCTGGTTATCAGTACTAAAAGAACACAAAACTCAACGAATCTCACCACTCTTGCCACCTTCCGTAACTGGTGCCTATGCTTCAACGTTGCATTTCGCTTCTCCAGTTTTACATGAAACGCGTCCATTTACAATAAAAAAACTAAAAAATAAAAAAGAAGAAAATAATTTGAAGGATAAAACTAGTACAAAAATGGGTTTGTGGTAAAATTCGATTTGGTGATTAAATTCAAAGAGGAAAAAAAAAAAAAGAGACTTTAAAAAGGGAAGAAGATGAAGATAAAGAAAACAGAGGAAACAGAGTGAGGTGTAATACTAGTAATATTATCTGCTCTGTTTTGTTTTTTTTTTTTTTGTAAGGATTTAAAATCTTATACTTCTTCACTTTGTTCTTTGGGTTTGGGAATTTTCATGTAATTGAATTGCTCAGATCTGTGTAGGATTGGTATTTATAGAGCAAAGGAATATGAGCTTTTAAATTATTTTTTTCTTTTTGGGGTTTGAATATCTTTTGAAAAAGAAAGACACATTATAATTATATTCCTTCCATTAGTTTACTACTTTATTGAAAAAATAAATTGGTTTATTGTTTTTCCATAGCATTATTGATCTTTTACCCATTTCTCCACTTCTAAAGTACTTTAATTTGTAGTATTTCTAAAATAATTAGATATGACATATAAGGTATATCTCATTTTAACATATAATAAAAATTAAAGAAATTTTTAATAAAATAACTAGTTTACTCTTTGATCTAATATGTAATAGTAAATATGATAAAATACAATTAGACTCCTAATCCAAGGGCCTCCATTGTACTTTTACCCTGCTTTGGATTGTGTCATTAAGGATGCTCAAGGGAAATGGTTGCTTGGTTTTCATAGGCGGATCAAGAGAATGTCGATATTATCATGTGAGAGATGGGCAATAGCAAATGGATTGAAGGAGGCATAAAAAGCTAGATTATCGAATATTATTATGAAAAGTGATTGCTTAGAGGCAGTGCAACTTAACCTGGATAAAACTTTTTCAAATTCTATATATGTATACATAAGAAGTACACGTGATATAAAACTCTACTTCTACTGAACATTAGAGTCCTAAACTACAAATTTATATAGCTTAAGGGTGTAAAAAAACCCTCAAACTTTTCCAAAAAAAAGCAATAAAGCCATTGCTTTTTTTTCCCTCAATTGGATACTTAAACTTTCAAAATGTATAAAAAATGCCCTCAAACTTTTTAAAAGATAAATAATTAAGCCCTTTTCTTTTCTTTTCTTTTTTTGCATTCAATTGAATACTTGAACTGTCAAATAAAAAAGTCTTTTGACTGTTAACTTTAACAGTTAATCGTTAAAGTTAATTGCCCCTAATTTTTTCAATTAAAGCCACCATGTGTCACAACCATGGCATGACATGTGGCAAAAATGATAAATAAAAATAAAAACAGGGATTTTTTTTTAATTTGAGGGCCTTTTTGATGCATTTTAAAAGTTTAAGCACCCAATTGAGTGAGAAAAAATAGGGGTTTAATTTTTTTTTTAAAGTTTAAGGGTTTTTTTATACACTTAATCCAATTTATCTTGATCTTAATAGACATCTACTTAATGATAAAATATTCATACCAAGTAGCAAATATTAAGACTTGAACCCATGCACTTAGGGGTGAGTATTTGAACGAGTCGAGTCGAATTGAGTCAAAAAATTTAGAGTTAGTCAAGTTGACAATCCTATTTTAGCAGTCGGACTCAATTTGAATTTTTTCGAATCAGATCGAATCAAGTAAAAAAATTTCGAGTCGAGTTAACGAATCATATTATTTATACTCAATGTTGCGTTTATATAAACCGATTATTTAACTAGCAAACAAAGTATAAAATTATTTAACTACGTAAACAATATAATGGTTTTGCCTTTTAACTTAATGGTTTTGACATTTAACTTTAGAAAAGGTAAACATTTATCAAAATAGCATAGTTTTGCCTTTTCTAATTCAGATTTTCGGATAACTCGAATTGTGTAATTCATATTCGAGTTAAATCGAAAAACTTAATTTTTTATTCGAATTGATTCAAATAACTTGTTTAACTCAAATAACTTGAACTATTTAATTCAAAATTTGAAAATTTTATCGAGTTTTTCGAATCGAATCAGATTTTGCTCACTCCTGATGCACTAATATTTACAAAATTTTTAGTTTACAACTTCAAGATCAACCAAAGCTTTATTTTATTATTTTTATACATTTTAATGTTATTACATAGATCGTTTCACTCACGTTGTTTGTATATATTAATAATGTCGTTAATTGAGTTTGTGTTACAAGTCAAATCAATACAAACTCAATAAAAATGAGAATACCACGATAAATAAATTGAGTACCTTTAATATTCTTAATCGATTTATTGCCCATTTAAAATTTATTTTACTTATAGTTTAAACTAATTTTTTTAATTCCGTACATATTGCATACATGTTATTATTAATTTCAGACCTTCACTTCATTATTTATTTATGTTATTCTTAAATGCATACATGTATTCTAAATACATGGCTTCCACGTATGTAAGTGTTTGATGAAATTTATACTTTGATTTAAAATTTTAAAATAATCCCATCTAGCCTTTTAATTATTTATTAAAACATACCATTAAACCAAATAAAATATTTTTATTAATCAATTATTGTATTTATTAACAAAACCATGCATATTATTTTATTTTAAAATTAAATAATTAGATCACTATTTTCAAATATCTAATTATTTTTATACAATGCTTACTTTTATTCATAAGTTCTCCTTCAATTAGGTTTTTAATCAAATCTAATATATATTCTCAAATTTAATATATATTTATTTTTTAAACAATCTCATTATAGGTTCTAATCATATCTTCTTCTTTTTTAAATGGCTAGAACTATCTATAATCCCTTCCCAACCCATAAATAGGAGGATAATGCGCTTGAGCACACTCGAATCCACATCTTGTTACATTGACAAATATAACCATACTAATCGATTGAGCCAATTGACATTCGTCCAAAATTGAAAAAAAATAAAGAAAATACATATCTATTCCTAAATTAAAATTAATGTATTAATTATAGTATAAGCCTATAAGTAATAGAATTAATGTATTAATATTATTGGATGAGAATGTATGAACCATTATTAAACCACATTTACTAATTTATTTATTTATTTATTTACTTCATATTTATATTTATATTTTATTTTTTAATCTTAATAAGAACACATCCATAGAATGGTGTATAATAATTAGAAAGAAATAGTATTATTGCAAAGAGTGTAGTTAGGGTTTAGATCTTTTAATTTTTTAAAATTTTAAATTAATAAAGGTAAAATTGTATTTTAACCCTTAAAGATGATAAAATTTTGATTTAATCTTTTAAAATTTATAAAGAAATAAACCATTAAAATGATAAATCTACATTTTTATGAAATCACAATTTAATTTCGTCCCCTAAAAGAATTTTCTAACTTCATCCCTAATTATCGCTTGCTTGTTGAAGGAAATGTATACATCTTAGCATGTAGAGGTGTGCATGGGTGGCCCGGCCTGGCTCGGCCCGAAGGCCCGCCCGAAATGTGGGAAGGTTTGAGGCAAAAATATAGGCCCGAAAAATGAGTTTGGAAATAAAAAGGTCCTTTTAAAAAACGGGCTAGGCCTCGAGTAAGGCATTTTTGGTCCGGCCCCGGCCCAAATTCATTAAATGAAAAAAATATCTATTTTTTTAATATTATTTTCTCCCTATTTTGCTACTATTTTACTACTATGTTGCTACGATTTTGTTGTTATTGTTTGGATATTATATAAAACTTATTTTATTGTTAATTTTTTTATTATTTTAAAGACATTTGTTAATTTTCTTGTTATTTTAGAGGCATTTACTTGTTAAATTGCATCTATTTTAGTATTATTTAAGTATGCATATTTTAAAATTTATTTTCAATTTGTTGAGAAATATTTATTTTAATATTTTTAGTATTTTTGGTGATTTATATATATTTTAAAATTATATAAAAATTAATATGGGCGGGCTGTGTTAATTTCGGGTTTTAATATTTTTATTCAAGCTAAATTTGGACAAAATTTTAGGCCCATTTTTCGGGCCGAGTCAAGTCGAAGCCTAGCAAACGAGCTTAAATTTTTAGTTGGGCCTGACCCATGCACATTTCTATTAGCATGTCAAGGTTTTAAATATTACCAGTTTACATAGGCAGTTAAAATTTAAATAAAATATGTCCGAAACTCGACATTTTGTTGAGCATCCAATAATTTTTAAACATATATTTTTATATAATTAATTAAATATATATTTAAGAAATTCATATTTTGGTTAATTATTAATAATTTTATTAGAGGGTCGTTAGTTAGAAGATAAACCAAAATGCTGACAATGACTTGCCCACGTGGCGCACGAATGTAGCCTTAACAAGTTTAAAATTCCGAAATTCCCGTTCCTTACTCACTAAGAAGCCGTTGCCACGTCAACGATGTAACCTCACCCCTCTCTCTCTCTCTCTGCTTTATTATTTTTAGTACTTTCATTAACTGCCATTCAGTTATTCACTCCTCTGTGCGTTAGACCCACCAATAATAGAGTGAGACCTCTTTTTCTTTTTTCCTTTTGTACTATTATGCCACGTGGATTTGGACGTTTTAGCCACCACAAGATTTAAATTTTTAATTTCTTCATATAGGGCTAATTCACCAAACGTCCTCAAACTATATAACATTGATTTTAAATCGATCCGTAAACTTCAAAACCTTCACCAATAGTCCTTCTGTCAGTCTACCAACTAATTCTAGTGTTAAAGTATGTATATATTATATGACCAACTTGAATTTGATGCGTTTTAAAAAATATTAGCCCTCTTAAAATTTACCGACACTAACTATTTTTTAACCTATCTATGGTAGTTTTAATTGAACTTAAATGGTAAAACAATTTCACATGATAAATCAAAGAATTTTTAATTGCAAACACAACCATATACACAAAAAGGACCTTTCAGCAGCAATAAACGACATTAATAGACAGAAATTATTCGTAAATTGCCCAATTGAGGAAAGTATTTTTTAAAACCTAGTGGTTCCCAAAAGAGGAAAGTGCTTTGTGGGACAAGATGGGTTTAGGGTTCTATTTGTCCCTTTATTTTAGGTTATCCATTTCAAGCTAGTGGCAAAATAAAAACAAAAAAAAAATTAAATCGAAGTTTATTTTAATTATTTCATTCAATCATTTTTCATTTTAATTTTTTTAAAACTTTTATAATTAAAAAAAAATGAGCAATAAAGTTTTTATAAAAGTTTTGAGAACCTCAAAACTAATATTTTTAAAACATCCCATTTGTACAATATTTTTTTTAAATTAGGGTAAACTAAAAAAATAGTCACTTTTGTTTTGCCTCAAATTACATTTTAGTCACTTATGTTTGAAATGTTACGTTTTAGTCACTTACATTATTGTTTTGTTACGAAGTGGTCACTTAACTGTTAAGCTCTATTACCTCCCTAATGGCAGCTCTACGTGACAGTCCAAATAAGCTTTAAATGTCAACTTAGATGTCCTATGTGGTAGTCCAAATTAAATTTATTTAATTAAAAACCTATTTTCATCCTAACAGTTAGACATCCAAGTTGGCATTTAAAACTTATTTGGATTGTCACGTAGGACTGTCGTTAGGGAGGTAATCGCAATTAATGGTAGAGTGACCACTTTGTAACAAAACGATAACTTAAGTGATTAAAGCGTAACGTTTCAAATATAAGTGACTAAAATGTAATCTGAGGTAAATAAAAGTGACTATCTCTGTAGTTTACCCTTTAAATTATGTCACATATGATCTGGCATGTCATTTATCATTTAAATTATCTATTTTAGTAACACAAGGACCTAATTAATATAACCAATATAGTTTGAAGATGTAATTAAAAGATTTGAAATTTAGAGACTAATTTAAAATGATAGTTATAATATGAGAATGTTTGGTACAATTAACTCTTATAAAATGGTATTAAACAAATTTGAGTTTGAATTTAAGTTGTTAAAATCATTCTTAATTTTTCAGATGTCATGTTCCAAAAATAACACAATATTTTAAGATTTTAGTTATATTAATCATTTGAAAAATTAAGAATGATTTAACAACTTAAATTCGAACTCAAATTTGTTGAATTGAAATATTAGATTACATTTGAAATTCAAAATTTTATAATTTTATTCACCACGGTGGGTTTGGATGGGCGATGCGTTTACTTGCGATTAGTGTAAAAACAGCTGTGGTTGTGAGATTAAATACTGTAGCATGAGAGAATAAGTTAGCTAAACGTCCCACATTGCACTCAATCGCCCATCTAAACTCACCATTATTTTTCTTTAACATGCCTCTATTGTTTTTGATTTTTCCTTGAAACCATTGACCATAAAAGAGATACCGGCATATTTGATTAAATATATATTTTTCTTTAAGAAAATTTGATTTAAGACCTGATCATGGGTTGGGCCTATTTTTTAGGCTAGTACTCAACCCAAAAAATGGATCTAAAAATTTTATTGAGCTCGGTTGATTTGTATTAATTTTTCTATAAAATAAAATTTAAAATATAATACATAAAATGCACTAAAAACATTAAAATAAATATTTTTCAACAAATTGTTAAAAAATTATATTTAAATAACCCTAAGATAATTGCAATTTAACAAGTAAATGGTACTAAAACACTAGTAAAATTAATAATAAGACAACAGTTATACGATATCCAAATAATAAAAATAAAATAACAGTAATATAATAACAAAATTGTAGCAAAACAACATCAAAATGACACCAAGTAGCACTAAAATTTTTTAGGCAAATTTCGACCCATTTTAAAAACAAATTTTATTTTTTTTCAAGCCCATTTTGCGGGCCTATATTTTGCCTAAACTTTCTCATTTTTCGAACAAATCTTCGAACCTAAACGGTTAACTCTACAATAAAAAAATAAAGAAAAACCCCAAATCTGGCTTGATTAATGTAAGGATTAAAGATGATATTTTATATAGTAGATGGAATAGGAAAGTGTTATGTTGTTGATGTATTAAATAGAGGGAGGAGTGAGTGGGAGCTGATTCAATAACACGGGAGCAAAGAATCGACTGAAATTCTGAATACCTTGTTTGATTATATTCTATAAATTGTGATTTTAGAATTATTATGCATTTGGTTTTTTGCTTATCAAAACACGTCGGATTCTTAGTTTATTGAGTTGGATCCCACTATTTCTTCTTCTTTCTTCTGGTTTTTCTTTATTTTATGAACATCATAAAGTGTAACAAATAAAATAAATTCTTTCTCTTCTTGTTTATTACAGGTGTTTAAACTTCGATTGAAATTGAATTAATTGATTGAACCGATTTAATTCAGTTAATCGGTCATTTAACTGATCTAATTCGGTCGGAGGTCAGTTAGAGGTTTTTTAAAATTTTAATTAATGGTTAATTTGGTTCTAAATCGGATAATTAACTGAATTTAATAATCATTTTATACTTGTTTTAACAAAAAAAACATATAAATTTCGGTTAATTCAATTAACTGACCGAATTAACCAAAATATTTTGATTCGGTTAATTTCTTTTGAAAAATATTCGGTTCGATTAACATTTAAAGGATTAAAAACTTTGGTTAATTTAGTTAATACTAGTTACATTAACTGTTTGGATACCTCTCTGTTTTACTTCAACTTTTTCTATAAATTGGGAAAATAATAGAAAAATGAAATATGTTTGAAGTTTTTATTTTTTATATTTGAATTTTTCTTTATTTTTAGTAATTTAGTTTCAAAATTTAAATCTAATTTTTAACATTGTTAAAATTTTTCTATTAGTTTTATTGGTGTGACATTTTAAAAAAAATCTTATCATGTAATAGAGAAATGACAGTACAATGAATTTAAGTTTAACAAAAGCATTTTGATATTATTAATAATTAGACTTGTATTATTAAATCTAAAAAGCAAAGGGACAAAATTTACTGAAATAAATTTAGAAAGACTAAATTCGAAATTTACAATGATTACAGGGACTTAGAACAAATTTAACCGAAAAGGCAAAAGTTTAGAAAATATCCGACCTGCCGGATTCGAACCAGCGACCTAAGGATTTTTACAGCAAGGCCATGCCCACTACAGTCCTCCGCTCTACCAACTGAGCTAAGGTCGGACTTGAGTCAGCTGCTAGAAAACATTTTAAAAATATTAAGTTTTTGTTTTCTTGACTTTATATTATTAGTGATAACAGATTTTTATTTATATACATAACATACAATTGATACGTGATTTATAAGATTCACTATGTTGCATTTATGAGTCGAGTTATTTGTTTAGGTTTAAAGGTCTGTCTAAAATTTAAGAGGGTTTGAGGAAAATATTAGGCTTGAAAAATAAGCTTGATTAAAAATATAGGCTTATTTAAAATATTTGAACCTAACCCCACCGTTTTTAAGTTTATAATACTTTATATTATGTTATTTTTATATATTATATAAATTATAACACATTAAAAGATAAATCTATACTAAATATATAATACTATTCTAATGTGGACATTAAACTAATGTTAAGATGAGTATATAAAAATTTAAATAAATAAAAATATATAAAATTATTAAATTTTAATTAAATAATATAAGTTTTTAAAAAATATATAGATGTGCCTAAAATGAACTTAGGTTAGTCTTTTGCAAATATAGACAGACCTGAACAAAATTTTAAACTCATATTTCGAGTTGGATCAAACTTAGACAAGTATAAAGTTATGTTAATATCATGTTTAAGTTTTACTCGAACCTGATCCGACCTAACCAATGAATACATCTACTCCCAAATATATAGCTACCAAAACTCGAAGTCAACATTTAAAACTAAACTCAATTTATAAATCGGTTCCGGTAAAATAGTAATATTACCAATTTAGTACTTTACAATATTTTTGTGATCAATTTGATACTTAAAACTTCATACGAATGCAAGGGATTTCAATGGGTTTGTTTACAAGTGTCTAAGTTTTAAAGTTTTATTGGGCTTAGTACAACCCGTTGTCACTTTTAGTTGCTTTGGGCCTTTATCTTCGGCTTGTCAATGGTTTAGGGTTTCAGTTTGAGAATTAAAAGACTTCTTCCCGTTGTGGTCACACTCTCAGCTCAGGTAGCGCCGACCAACCCTAGGGTTTGACAAACCTCTCACAGCCCCTCTCCTTTTCCATTATTCACTTCGGCAGATTCCATGGTATGTTCATCCCCTTCCTCCATTATTCAACACATGGTTTATCACCCTCTTTTTTATTACTAACAAAAACAAAAACAAAGTTTGCTTTTAGATTGTTAACGAAATTCTGGGTTATTTTGACTTGGATTTGTAGGCACCAAAGAAAGACAAAGCCCCTCCTCCTTCATCCAAGCCTGCAAAGTCTGGAGGTGGCAAGCAGAAGAAGAAGGTCATTTTTTTATTATATGTTTCATTTTATGTATTTATTGGGGTTCATTTTCTGCTTCTTATGACTTGATTAAAAAATGGGGTTTTTCTTTTTTGGTATTTGCAGAAGTGGAGCAAGGGAAAGCAAAAGGAGAAGGTGAATAACATGGTGCTGTTTGATCAGGCTACGTATGACAAGCTTCTCTCTGAAGCTCCTAAATACAAGCTCATCACTCCCTCTATCCTATCTGATCGTATGAGGGTACTTTTCATTTCATTTACCTGTTTTTTAAGTTAATGATTTGTTTTGGTTATGTATTTTCTCCCCCTTTCGATGCAAGCTCTTTTATTCGTGGAACTGTTAGATTTTAGTTTGATATTTTTTCTCTCGTCTGGATCAATGTCTGCTAGAAATGCATACCGGTCCAGTTGGAGGAACGAAAATTAGAAGGCAAAACTTTACCTATATGAAACCTAAGTCAATAGTTGTAGTCTTCAGGTTTATTTAATAGGAACGAGATACGATTAATTGGAACATAAAAACGTTTTTCTAACTAATGTGTTATTTTTTGTTAATATAAATACATAATTTTAAATAAATGAAATTTGAAGTTTGTGTATTGTTTTTTTATTCAATCATTTTGTAATAAATTAGAGGCTACTGAGGTCATTAGTCTTAATGAATTGGATCACTAGTGTTCCTTTATTAGGATTTTGCGTGACAATTCGAATATCATTGGGGAGATAGCTATTTCTGGTAATGGAGCTCCGTATATGGAAATTCTATGTTGTTTTACTTTTACTTATTATGTTTTTGTTGCCATGCACTGCTCATTGTCTTAAAATTAGGCTTTAGTTGCTACTTGTTCCATGAATAGACACAATGGGGTCCGTTACTTTGAAACTTGGAATTGGATGATGGGATTTTGTTGCCATGGATTTATCCCGGTGTTTGGTTATTGAATGGCTTCTAATAGCTAGTAGGAATAGAATGACGCCTCATAGGGCAGCTAAAAGCATTGAATGACAATCTAAAATGCTATTTTCATAGGCTAACGTTGTCTGATTAATATTTGTACTGAATGGGGTAGCATGTTGGTCTCGTGTCATGGTACCCTCTTTTGTATGTGTCTGCTTGGAGATGATTGCCTGAGCTCTATTAAATGAAAGCCGCACTTCCAGTAATATGCGTAACATGGTATTGTATTCACCTCACAGATAAATGGATCACTTGCAAGGAAGGCTATTAGGGAACTGATGGCAAGAGGATCGATTAGGTTGGTGTCTGCCCATTCAAGCCAGCAGATTTACACTAGGGCTACAAATACCTAGATGGTTCGTTGTATTTTTGCTTAGTTCCATGCAATAGTGCTGTTGGTTGTTGAGTTGACTTCTGAGTGAATTTATTTACTGCTGCCGCTTTTTTTTTTTCCTTTTGTGTAGAATGTGTGAGATACATTCTCTTTTTATCATTCTAGTTTAATTGATACTTTGCAGACTTACTATTCAGCTCTCTGAAATTTGTTTCTAATGTGAGATTCATATGTTGATTTAGTGTTTCAATCCTAAAATGTTATATTGCATACTTTATATTATTGTTTTATGGATATTTGTTGGGATTGGGGAGTCTGGGGTTCAGACTGAGGCCAGCTGCCGCCTTAATTGGAAATATTCAACCTTGTCGGATTATGAGCAAATGTAGAATTTGGGAAGTGTTATTCTGAGGAAATGGGTTTGAAACTTGAAAGATTCACATCTTTGCTTTAACCAGGAACTTTATCTTTTTAATATTGAAAAACTTTAGTCTTGAAGGATGCATTTATAGTATGTTATTAGTTGCTTGCATCATATGTAGTTCTAGTTTGAAAACCTTGGGGGAGCTCTAACCAACAAAAACCAAACTTATCTTTGCTTTGAGCTAGTAGAACATTGTTAGAGCATTGTGCTGATAATGTGAAGGAGTTTTTGTGGGTTTCACTCTTTGATTGCTGAAGAGCTCGGCGAATGATGAAAATTGAACCCTCACTTGTAGGATACAAGCGAAATACTTGACCACTATATTTGTGGGTTTAAGTCTTCACACTCACCGCACTTCAGCGGTCATGATTTCGAGCATTGCTTGTGGCTTTCGAGGAAGATGATATCTTTGGGTTATATAGTCCAACAACAAACATCTAACAGCAAGATGCCAAGGATATAACAATCAATTAAAAAAAAAATAGGTGAAAGCTCTAAATGGTGGCTTAGTGCAAGATCCAACATGGGGGTGTCCACTATTTCAATTGCGATGCTGTTATTGGAGGAGTTTGATGTTGAGGTGATGGGTGGAGGGGCCAGTGGAAATGGTTATCAAAACTTTAAGGTGACATTGAGCTTAGTCGCCAACAGTGTTGGTGATTGATTTTACGACTATTTAGGAAATGGGCCTGTGTTGTTTGCTACAATTTGGTTATTCCTTTTTCGGAAAGTAGTGCACATCATATACCTAACCAGCACAACGCTACTAGCATCAAAATTTGCGCTTTGCTTTTCAATTTTTATTCAATATATTCTTTGAAGTAGGAAAGGAATTTGATTAAGTTTGAGCCTAATTAGACATTGATTAAATTGTATTACAAAGCTTTCTTATATTGAAGGCAACCCGAACAGCTCCAAACCAATTATTGCCAAAAAGCTGTCCTGCAAGTCATTTAACACATCTTAGTGGTGGTAATGGCCACTGGCCAGGATTCTGACCTCAAAGGTCCATCTCTACAGTATAGCTCATTTCTAGATACTCAAAGCAAACGCCCTAACCAGGTTTTCAATATTTTCAATTCCTTCCTGCCTTACTTTAAATGGAATAGGAAAATTCCATGAGTCAGGAAGAAAGTGATAACATATTGTATCAAGAAATATATATTGAATATAATGGTAAAATATATTATACCTTCAAGGAACAACGTATGTTTAAATTTTAAAGATATATTATTGAAAAGAATGACCATAAATTCTAAAGATAAACAATAAATTGGATAAAAAAATATGAAAAAAGAAAAATACGCTGCATGGTTGATATAAAGAGAGAGAAGCTGTCGTTGAATTGTTAAGGAAAGTAATAATAGTGTTTTGGTTGATGAGCAGCAGCATCCCACGTGAAATATTTTGTCACATAATACATTGTTTGTTTTCATTTTACTCCCTGCTTTCAATTTCCAGGCTTCTAACACTTTCTCCTTGTCAGCTACTTTTATGGGGCTAGTGCCCCCCTCCACCAGTTCCATCACCTTTTTCACATTTCACTTGAAAAGACAATTAGAAGCAGTCGAAGGGAGCTCATTGTTGATTAACCAGTCATGCCTCTCCCTTCATTTGCTTTTGATTTGCCTAAATCGATTAAGCTCTACTATAATATGCGTGTCTCAACACTTATTAGAAAAATACACCCTGTGAATCACATTTTTCTCCATCAACTTCAAGGGTAATTATAGTATCGATAGTATATCAATTAATTCCTTTCATCAATTTATCAATCAGTTTTAGGTAATAGTTTGAGAATATCGGTGGAATTAGTCTCGTATGTATATTTGTTGTTGTAGTGGCATTGTATGTTAGGATTCATTGAATAAAAAAACTTGAATAAAATCAAGAGAAGCAAACTGTGGAAACCTGGCAAAGGGTAGGGTAAAATACTGAAATAAGAAGGGATACTGCAGTTTGTGGGACCAAAAACAACAGACGACTTGTAAGGCGGACACCTCGATAGGGGCACATGGGAGATGGGGCAAGTCCAGCCATGAAATGGGGGTGATTCTACACCATGAAGTAACAACCGTCCATGCGGTTAGGTTGAAGCACAGGTCCTAATCCTACACTGTTTGAGAGTGGAATTCATCATTAACACACACACAGCTATGTGTGTGTATATATATATATCTCCTTGTTCGGAAATCAACCGTTGATACAAGGACGGGACGAGTGGTTGAAAATTGTATTAAGATTCGTAGAAAGTGATTCTCTTCTAACAAGTCTTAAACATCAGTTAAACGATTCTCCATCAGTTGAAGTGATTGAGGCAACAAAATCTGACCTGCCGAATACACAATTTCATCACATCATGTTAATACGAGAAGCAATATGGGTTTTACTTAATAAGATGAAGCTAAAAACGGTGGTCAAGTAATGTGTTTATTAACAAGAATGCTCATAATCGAAGTACAATGAATGATTGCAAAACTCCAAAAACCATGGAAGCAGAAGCTGAATTCTGACAGATTGTGTGCAAGTACTGCATTGGCTGCCAGTTTTCCTTGTTAAAAGCACGGCAGCATTCACGGGCGGCACACAAGGGCTTTGCCCCATTAAAATATTCAAAAATTTCACTAATTATTATTTGAATAAATTTTAAATGGAAATAAACTTTTATAGAAAATATTTTTTTATAAAATTTTAATTTAATCCCTTTAATTATGAAATAATAAGTCATACAATTATAAAATTTTATTTCAATTTCACCCGTTTAAAATAAGTTTTCTAGCTTCAACACTGCTAGCCAAAAGCAAAGTACAACTATTATCTTGTCTATCAAGGGTGGAGCTAGAGGAGGCAAGCACGACCCCCTCCAAAAATGAAAATTATTCTTTTAATTTTTGAAAAATAAAAATTTAAATTAATTCAGTGATAAAATTATATTTTGGTATTTTCTAAAATTTAAAATTTAATTCTAATTTTTTCAAAAATAAAATTTTATAATTTGATTTATTATAAAATTATAAAATTTTACGTTAATACAATAAAAAAATTACATCTTTAATCCTCTAAAATATTTATAACTCAAATTCGGTCTCATCAAAAGAATTTTTTCCCTTCAACCTGTTGTCGTGGTGTTGGTTATGACATTTATTGGTATCAGAGTCACTCGTGCCTCTTAAGTGATGGTGAGACAAACTTTAGCGAGGACGTTGAGTTCCTAAGGAAGGTGAATGTAATAACCTAGACAAATTTCACATCGGCAAAATACGAGAGAGACCTGTGCTATATAAAGGGGTAGCAACACTTAAGTGGTAAGAGATTTTTTGGGGGCTGTATGGGTGCTCCCAATAACAAAGTCGCGAGGACTATGTGCGGACAATATTTTATCGGGCTAGATGTTGACTATGATATCTGTTTTATAGTGTATGTTGAGGTTCGTGGCTATCTCTTCCAACAATGTCGTCTCTAATGTTGGAGTCTTGGTCCTTCCATTGAGAGTGTAATGTGACTTACTATTACACCTAACCACTTATTGGTTTTATTTATGATTTATTTTTTTCTTATTCGTGAACATGTTTATTAAATTAATGTTCGTAACATGTTTGTTGAAGGGGATCAACTCTTTAGGAATAAGTTTGGGAGTGTTGTTCGTCGAACAGTCAACCAATCCACAACAACTAAAAGTCTTATCTTTGGTATGGGTTTTATCTCTCGTACTCCACCAAGAGACGGCATGCCGTGAGTACATGTCTGTGGTATTGATTCACAGAACCAAGAGTGTCTCAATTGATGGATATGCAACTATAATACCATATAAACTTTCTGTCGAAAAAATTGACCCTCTTAACAATATTCATGAAAAACTTATTTAATTTAAACGAATAAACTTAATTATTTTAAATTTAAAAACCGAAACACATTTTTAAAATTCTAAATTGATACGAAGTAAACACAAATAAACTTAAAAATAAATAAATCTAACATTTTAAAATTTACCCACAAATTGAACCTATGAATTTAGAGCAAGAAACCTCTTCTTCATGATTGTTCATTGAACCAATTGGCTATCACAATCATGCAGTCAATTAAATCTGATTGAAAATGGAGACGATTTTTATACTGAAATGATTAAGGAAAAGACTAAAATAAAAAATTTGAAGATTACTAGGTTCAATTATCAGTTAAACCAGCCAGTAGCAATCAGTAACATGTCCGAGTGGGCGGGAAAATATGTTAACAGTCAAATAAACCATTAAAGCATGCAAAGTTGCAAGCCAAGCTATGAATCGAAAGCTTTTCTTTCCACCTGAAATCACGAAATCAACGGCTGCAGTTTAGAGTATTGAATGGGTAGAAGATTTTTTTTTTTTGATCATGTGACGTATCTATTTACTATTTTATTTCAATTTTTTTTGGGTTCAAAGTTGAAAACTTTGAAAAGGACAGGTGTTTGGCTAATAATGGCTTCCCTTCTATGTAAGCAGAAAGATTAGAGCTTAGATTTTGAGAACTGAGTGGCATTTTTGAAGGGGAAACAAAGGGCACTGTTATTTATGGTACATTTTGTTTTCTTTTTTTATTTTTATTTTTCACACATATAAACAACAGGTTTTGCAGGATTTCTCGTGAAAAAGCTCACAAGCCAATAAAGCTAACCACGCCACCTTCATTCAACATTCATCACACGTTTCACGAATCTTGATTCCAAAAAAAAAAAAAAAACCTCCTTTGAATCCAATTCTACAAATTTTCACCTTGGTGTGTTGTTTTTCTCCTTTGATCTTTACATGTATAGTATTTTTTATGTTCAAAAATGGTTCTTTTGCCTTTGGGTCATTGAGAATTTTGCATCATTGGGGTGTTTTGCGGTCTGGGTTCTCTAATAAATCTTAAATTCCTTGATTTATGCCTGTCTTAGTTTTGGGGTTACTTTGATTTTAATATTTTGTATTAATATATTCTCTGTACTGTATGTACCTTTGAGTATCTGACAGTCTGACACAACTGTCATTCCTTTATTTTTGTTTGTTGTATCTTTATGTGATCTACACTTAACTTGGTTACTTAGATTTAGAGGATCATCTCTGGGTGTTCAACGAGTGTCTTATTATCTGATCTATCCTATATTTGGTCCTACCAGCGAGAAAGCTTTAATGGATTCAGGTTGTGTTGCCTTGAAAGTCAATTCTCATCTGGTGAATGTAAGGAATAGTGGCTTTGGCAATGGAGATAACACATTTCTGGGGGAGAGAATTAGAGGGAGTCTTAATAACAACAGTGTTTGGGTCAATCGGGTGGCAAACAGCTTAAGCACTTATAATAAGAAAGCTATGAAGATCAAACCTGGCGCTTTTGCTGTTATCACATCAAATAATCCCAGAGAAGCCAAGGTATGTTTGATTTTGTATCCATTGTATTTGTTTGATTGCCAATGAGGCCCTGGCAAGGTTACGAGCGCTCAAGTTCATGTCTTATTTAATTTAGTGCTTATCATGATTGATTCTGGTAATATTTGTATGATCAAAGACCAGTTTCATCATTTACTGTTGAAAACATGGACTTTGCAATGGCTCTTTGGTGAAACGAAATCCCATTCTTTCTTTGATTTTGGTTTTAGACCTTACCGTCACGTCGATTCAACAGACAAAGAGTTGACCCCAAGAATGTGGCTTCAATCATATTGGGAGGAGGTGCAGGGACTCATCTCTTTCCCCTTACCAGAAGGGCTGCCACACCTGCTGTAAGGACATACAATTTCTTTAATGCTAACCTCAATTTCATGACAGATTTTTCTCTTTGTTTTTGCGACTTATTTAGCATATGCTTGATGCAGAATTCAATGCATCGAGTCAAGATTTCTGTTTTGACTGTTCGTTTTTATGTGGCTATGATCTGTAGGTTCCAATTGGAGGATGCTATAAGCTGATAGACATTCCAATGAGCAACTGTATCAACAGTGGGATAAACAAGATTTTTGTTCTGACACAGTTCAATTCAGCTTCCCTCAACCGGCACGTTGCCCGCACTTATTATGGCAATGGTATAAATTTTGGAGATGGGTTTGTGGAGGTATGATATCATTAAGGTTTATAAAGATCAATTTGTTTAACTTTTTACTGATTCATCTGGTGGAATAAGATGGCTATGGGGTGGTTGTGAATATAGACGATCTATCGAGAAATACAAAGCGTGATGTTATCCAGAAGATAGAATGAACTCTTTTTGAATGATTTCTTGTATTGGATGCTATATGATCCGTAGTAGTTCTATTGAGAATTCCTTTGTGAGTAAGACCAATTGAACGAAACTCATTTGATGAACAGATTCTGGCAGCCACTCAAACATCAGGAGAGGCAGGGAAGAAGTGGTTCCAAGGAACCGCAGATGCTGTGAGGCAATTCATATGGGTATTTGAGGTAGGAACTAGAAGTATTATTTCCCTTTATCATGAAAATAATTACTTCATGTAGTTCACATTCGGTTCAACCTGAAATAAACTATGATAAATCAAAATTTATTCTTCTAGGATGCGAAGAATAGGAACATTGAGAATGTAGTGATCTTGTGCGGGGATCATCTCTATCGAATGGATTATATGGAATTCGTACAGGTATTGATATCTTTTACTCAATTGGTGTCATGTTTTTTAGTATAAGCTGAATGCTTTGCTAACTTATTGCAATGGATGACAGAGTCACGTAGACGGTAATGCTGATATTACAATTTCATGTGTGACGATGGACAACAGGTCTTCGATCTTCTCAGCTTAACCATTTAGATTTTTAAGTTGTATATATACTTTATTTAACTGTTCCCTTTTAGTACCAGATTCATGGTTTACCATCATGATGAAATTATCTCTTGGGTTTATTTTTACTGCAATCTTCTTTTTGTAAACTCGAAACAAAGTTGATTTACTTTTGTATAACTTTCTATCAACAAATCCTAAAATCATCTAAGAAGCTGACCATCGATAATTGGTTACTTTCCAGCCGTGCTTCTGATTATGGACTGGTGAAGATAGATGGCAGGGGCCGTATTGTCCAGTTTTCTGAAAAGCCGAAGGGTACTGATTTGAAAGCAATGGTAAGCACTAGGGTACTGTTATTGCGAGTTTGAAGGAAGGATTTGGTAGGTTCCTACTGAGCTTGCATATATCTTATGTATGTTGCTGAAGGGCTAATAATTTAAAGCGCACTCGAGCAGATTTTCTTAAAACATGTTTTTACAGTGATAGTGTTCTATTTACTTGATTTCTACCCATATAAACAATGAACGTTTTCTCAAATGATACCACTTCTTTTTATGATTCTCTGCAGCAAACAGATACCACTCTTCTAGGGTTGTCTCCCCAAGAAGCCGCAAGTTGCCCTTACATTGCATCAATGGGAGTCTATGTATTTAAGACGGATGTTTTATTAAAGCTTCTGAGATGGAGATTTCCTACTTCCAATGACTTTGGGTCTGAAATCATTCCTGCTGCAGTTAAGGAACATGACGTCCAGGTAAGAGCTATAAAAATGAAATTTTCATTTCTCTAAGATGTCTCTCCATCTTTTGCTAACAAGAGAGACGAGTTCATTTGCCATTGAGGGTTCAAACCAAGCACCAATTCTTACTGGTCCACATTGCATTTTAGCATCTTTAAGACCATAAATTTGAGACATCATGTCATTCATATTCTACATGGTTTCTGTTTGTGTACTGAGTAGTTGATCAAAAGGTGTTCTAAATTCGGAATGTCTCACTTGTCTACAGGCATATATTTTCAAAGACTACTGGGAAGATATTGGAACCATAAAGTCCTTTTATGAAGCCAATTTAGCCCTCACTGAAGAGGTTGGTTTTATTGTTAGCCAAGTTTCTTGTTTTGCGTTCTTATCCTTCGGCCTCTGAATCATGAGTTTGTTAAAATTTTCCTAAATTTTCACTGGTTTATTGATTCGGATGTTATGTTAGATACATGTGAAACTTGTATATTACTTTTTTTGGTCATCATTCGAATAAGCTTTAAACTCTATTGGTTGTCTCTTCCATGCAGTTTCCTAAGTTTGAGTTTTATGATCCAAAGACACCTTTCTATACATCTCCTCGATACTTACCACCGACAAAAATTGATAAATGCAGGGTATGTATACGTTTGGACTAGAATTCTGGCAATTTGTTTTGTTCCTTCTCATGTTTCAGTCTGTTCATGCAGATTAAAGATGCAATAATCTCCCATGGATGCTTCTTACGAGAGTGTAGTGTCCAACACTCGGTAATTGGTGAACGCTCACGTTTGGACTCCGGCGTTGAGCTTCAGGTGAATTATCTTGGTTTAAAGCAAATCGGTTTCTTTTAAACTTCATAGTTCAATCTGACATAGTTCGACTCTTTCCTATCCACAGGACACGGTTATGATGGGAGCAGACTATTACCAAACTGAGCTCGAAATTATATCTCTACTGGCAGAGGGTAAGGTCCCGATCGGAATTGGACACAATACCAAAATCAGGTAAATTATTCAACACGGAGAACAAATTCTGACAGTTCAATGAAATATCCGTAATCTTGTCTGTATTATTTTCTCTGCCAGTAACTGCATAATCGACAAGAATGCAAAGATAGGAAGAGATGTGATCATTGCGAATAAAGATGTAAGCATACAATCCATATTCATCCATTCATTCATAGTCTTTTTCTGAACATCAAGTTCTGCTGCATTTATAGAACATCAATAAACTGCTGCTGCTGCTTTCGTAGGGTGTTCAAGAAGCGGATAGGTCAGACGAAGGATTTTATATCCGGTCCGGTATCACTGTCATACTAGATAAGGCAACAATAAAGGATGGTACAATTATATAAACCAGATCGGATCTTAAATTACTTTCACGGACAGCATTTGAGCTTGGAATCGAAAGGGCACCATCGAAAGCTGTCACGGTCCATTGCGGGAAGAAGGTTCTGAAGGTGGCATTTGCAGCATTTTGCCCAAGGAAAAGTAAAAAAAAGAAGCTCCACTACTATGAATTACTTTTTATGTAAATTACAGGTTCTTTTTGCAGTGCAAGGTAGATATTAGATATGTTAGTTTGCTAAGCAAAATAAATCAAATGGCTAAGCAGCCCTTTGTTTCTTTTTCTGTTAGTAGAGTGCATTTAATTTATCCCTTCAAGGCGGAGTCAGAATTTTTGTTTTTGGTACTGAAATTAAATTATATATTTTTATATTTTATTATTTTAATAGTCTATATTTTTATAATTTTTAAAAGATTAAATTAAATTTTATTATTTTGTGGGGAGTAAAGTGTAACCTTTACTAATTTAAAATTTTATATATTATAAATAAGACTAAATAGAAAATTTTCTATTTTAGAAAAGTTAACCTCCTGTCAGCTCCCTGAATTCGCCATTGTAATTCACGATTCAATCCTCGGTTGAGTTTTGCCACTGCAAATATTCAATTCCCAGCTGGGTTTTAACCCTTTTGATAAATAAAAAATTTATTTTGGAAAATGCTTAATAAACTTATTAATTTTTATTTATTTATTTCTAACTGCTATTAATGAAAAAATACTTCTTCAACTATGTTTCTTAGAATCCAATCACCAATTTTTAAAAGTTATTTAATTTTTGGTAAAATAATTTATTTGGCATTCTATAAAAAGTTATTTTAATTATTTATTTAAATTTTTTACCTTAGCTTTTAAACTTGTACTATTTGTCAAATTACTCCAAAATGGATAGAAAAATTAATGTTTGTTAGCTTTGTTATGGATTGTTATATGGATGCCGAGTTAGCAACTAATTATTTTTAGAATTTTAAAATTATTAAAATTTAATTATTAAAATTATTTAAAAATAAAATAAACTATTATTTTTAAAAAATTAATTAATTGCTAACATGACATACACGTGGATTGACACGTGGATACCATGGTAACAAAGTTAACAAATGTTAACTTTTTAATCCATTTTGAGATAATTTGACAAGTAATGCAAATTTAATGACTAGAAAAGACAGAAAATTATACTAAAAGCTAAAATAAATTTTTTAAGTTAGAGGTCAAATAAATCATTATATCTTTAATTTTTCATATTTACTCGGAAAATAAGAGAAAAGATTATAGTATTGAATGAAACAACTAAAATAATTGTAAGGAAAAAAAAGTAAGAAAGAATATTTTAAAATTAAAAGAAAATATTAACAAAATAGTACTCAATGCTTAATCTTACAATAATAAATTAAAATGGTAATAAAATATTACTCAAGATTTGTTAATTTTGAAAATCACATGTATTCAGCAGAAGAATACCCTAATTTTAACAAAACTAAAATTTTAGAATTTGATATTAGATTAAGGAAAAAAAATAAAAGATTGCTACCTAAGTCTGATTTGCCCAATGGATCCAATCTGCTCATGGTAAAACTTCATACGGGTTCGATGTGCTTTTATCTTCAACTCGACTTAAAATATGGGTATCAAATTTTACTTAAATTTACTTATATTTATAAGTGATTAACTTAAAACCTTTTAAATTTGTCAATATTATTTTTTATTTTTAAAACAATTATTTTATTTATTAATTATAGATTTTTACCACAGCTATATAATTTTCCTTTTATTAAATTTCTAAACATACAATTTAATATTTATATTATAATATATTATATTTTCTATATGATATATAGATTACATAATATGTAAAATAAATGAAAAATAATATATTAAAACTTGAAAATAAGTGGGGTTAGGCTTGGGCTTTTAATATGGAGTCAAGCCCGATTTAAGTTTAAACGAGCTTAATTTTTTTTTCAAATTTATTTTTCGTGCTTTATATTTTTGTTCAAATCTCTCAAATTTTGGATGAGTTTTTTAACCTAGGTGAGTAGCTTGATGCTTAAATAAGTCTACCTCTATTATAATTTGGTTAATTCTAGTTACTCAAATGTGTATTTTTTAAACATGTTATGATGTCATTGTTAGACAAAACACGTTAGCGAACAAAATAATTAGATATAAATAAACACATATAAAATAAAAATAGAATAATTTATATTTGATCTATCAAATACGAAAAACAATCAACATTAAAATCGAATAAAAGTTTAAAACAGAAGGAAGAACAGGGATTTTACAAAATATTGAGGCTTGTGAAACACAATTTCCTTAAGATAGATTCGGCCGCTCCTACAGTACTTAGAGAAACGTTGGTCGAACGTCTCCCAAGATATAACAACACAAAGATCAAAACAACAGCACCTTTGCAACGATCAACGAACAAACAATGCATTTTCTATCACCGGAATGTTTGAAAAATACGAAAAGAAAAAGGAAGAATTTTGAGAGCAATAGAATTTTGGTATGAGAAAAATATCTGAGTGTGTTTAACCCTTCAGAAATCATGACCTTTTATAGGCACGGAGAATGTTGGAATTTTGGAAAATTTCCACAAAATCTACCATTAAGAATGTGTATTTCATATCATCAAATGTTTTAAAAAATAAGCTACATTAAATTATTTGACTAATTAAGATAGTGTTTAAAAAGTCATCTAATAATTGAATTTGAGTATAATTGTTTGTAGTTGGTGCCATGTTTAGGTAATTATTGTAATTTGTGGGTTCCACTGGATTGGGTGTATTTGGGGCACATCAATTACACTCTCCAATTCTTAGAAAAGATGAGAATTGAAGTAGTTGCGTAGGTAATTACACTCAAATCCAATTTTAAAAATTATTTTTATACAAATTGTAAAAATTATATTACAAGCATGAATATGTACGGTATCTGAGTTAATTATGGCTAAAAAATTCTTATTTATAAATACTTAATTATTATATTATAAAAATAATTTAAGTATTTTATAAAGTTATAACAAATAATTATATTATTTAAATCATAAAATATTTCTAAAGTTATGACCAAAAAATTATTATAAAATAATTTACATATTATACAAGTTTTCTAATATATTTATTTATAAGGTAAAATAGAGACATAACTTATTTATGTATCTATACATAAAATTAATATAATTATTCATAAAAAATGTTATATTTTTTATGAGAATATATTATAAAAAAACTTTTAAAATTATGAAAAAATATATTATTTATAAGAAGTGATTTATAAATTTTTTTATAAAGGTTATATATTATAAATTTATATTACTTTTAATTTAATTTATGTATTACAAAAGGAATATAATTTAGCATAAGTCATTTATTTAAGTTTTTATAATTAAAGTTGCAAACAATTTAAACTATAAACCCAAATATTATAATTTTTTTGCACCGTATTATGGGGTATGATACCATTTGAGAGAATAGTATTAGACACAAACACCATAAACAACTCAAGAACTTTTTAATTTAAGACATTTAAGGCTTCGAAATGTGATTGAGGAGACATGTTGTTCTAAAAAAATTTCTCATATTAACATTGTCTTAGTATAGCATAAAAAAAATAAGGTTGGATCGTCTAAATTGCATATTTCATAACTTTAATCATAAGTAGAATTGAGACTATCCTTACTTTGTAGAGTATATGGAAAACAAAAGATATTGATAATCTTAATTAATGATGCATATTTAAATTCAGATGATGATGAACTCGGTTTAAGATCAACAGATGATGATAATGAGCATATATTAAATATTAAAGAGGAATAACCCAACAAATATGGACTAGATCAATTAGATAAAATTTTATATGTTGTTTATTTTTCTTGCTATTTTATTAGTAATTTGTGTTATCAACTATTTTTTTAGACTAACATAATACATATGATGATTGAATTTTAATTTTGTTACTTATTTAGAAATTATTTTTATTATATTGAATTTTTTATAGTAATAAATATTTTTTAAAATAAATTATGTAATTGTGTGATTACAGTTTATGCAAATTACGATATAATTACATATTATCACCACACACGTCTAGAGAATTAAAATTCTTTATGATTACTAGTAATTACACTTTTATTCAATTTTATTCAATTAATTTGGAGTGCCAAACAGACCATAACTAAAAAAATTGACTTCAAAATTAAAAGGTTTAATACTTAATTTGACCCTTGTACAATACACAAAATCTTAATTTGGTACTTAAAGAATTTTTTTGGTCACTTTGGCCCTGTGCTATCATTTAGTCTATTTTGTTACCCCATTTGACATTTCTAATAAAAGAAAACTCATAAACCTGCCATGTGTTCACAAAAATTAAAAAAAATCAGAAAAATCATTAAATCATTAAAATGCAAAAATTCTAAATTTTTCATAAAAATATAATATATTATAATGTATATAAATTTACGTATCAATGTAAAAAAAGTTTGAAACAAAATAATACATAAGAAAAAGGGTAACTACATCTAATGTCACACAATTATTAGTAAGTTCACACTTGTTAATAAATTTACACTTTGGTCACTCAATTTCAAAAAAATTATATTTGAATTCTAAAGTTATAAGTTGGCTACTGACTCGTTAACTTGGTAATGAATGTCAAATATGACCACTAATTCATTATTCATCATAGGATAATTACTCCCAAGGCCACTCAACTATTAATAAGCTTACATTTTGATCATTTAATTCTTTTAAAAAAAATTACAAGTTGGTCGTTAAGCAATTTGAAAGTTTTAGGGACCTCATTCACAATTGTGTTCCAATAATTTCACCACCGCTCGACCTCCTATGTTGACAAAGGAACACACCGAACCAGAGCTTTCTTCCTTCTCTTTCAACTTTCTAGTTTAGTTTTCTTTGAAATGGCCAAATTCAACTGGTTTAAACCCAAAGTTCTAATGTAGAAGCTTTTCGATCTTCATCCACCATCATCGGATGATCGCTTGACTCTAATATGTTCTTTTTCTTTGCTAGACTTCCTCCTTTTGGATTGATCCTCCTCACTTGGAACTTTTCGACTAACTCTTGACCGAATCTGGTATATTTGAGTCTCCCTTTTCTTTTGATATTTTGATTCTATTTTCTTTGCTTTTATTTTATCTCTTTCCTTCAGTAGACCCTGTTTGAGGCTCACTAAAACATGAAACTTTCTTCTCTTTTTATTTGTATTCTGTTTGTTTTGATTGTGGTTGTGGTGATATTTGATTGCTGGTTTGGGGTAAGGGTGTCTAAAATTGATTATGAAATTTCTTAGTTATGGTTTTGACCAAAGAGAAAATAGTGACAGGATTAAGAATGAAGTATTGTTGAGTTGGTTAGATTAGAGGTGAGGCATACCGTTTAGTTTATCAGGTTACGGAGTAATGATGCAAAGATTAGTGACATTGTAAACTTCTAAACTTACTAGTAGTTTAGTAACCAAAATGTAACATTATTAAGTTAAGTGACTACATTGTAAACTTACTAATAATTTAGTGATTAAATTATAAATTTACCCATCCGACATCAGATGTCCATTATCAAGTTAGCGGCCAATACTAACTTGTAATTTTTTTATTAATTCTGTGGCTAACTTATAAATTTTTATAATTAAGTGATTAAAGTTTAAACTTTCACTAAAAACGTTTGCTCGTTTCTCGCTTCCCCGTACAACGTCAAAGAAACGGAAATCAGTTTCTGGGAGAGTCGGAGTCCAAAGCTTAACAACGGAGAGTCCTTTGAGGTCAGCCCATTTTTCTACTTCAAAAATTTAATCTTTCAATCATTATTTTAAAAAAAATTAATAGTAGATTCTTTACTTTCAACGATATATGCTGTGTAAAGCTAGGGTTTTGGTTGTTCTGGTTTTGGAAAGCTTTTTTTTTTATGAATGCTAAGTTGTTGTTTGCTTGGTCAGAAAGCTGAGGTGGAAGTTTGGTGATGGGTGATTGATTTTTTGCTGCAGTAATTGATGGGATTTTTTTCATTTTATATCTGTTCCTAGATTCTGGGCATAAAAACAATATTTTTTCCTTTTTTTCTTGAACAAAACATAATCTTAGGGTTTTCTCTACATTGTATTCATTGATTGAGAATTACTAGCTACATTTTTGTTTTTCATTGCTCATGGTGCTAAGTGGTGATATCTGATGATTTACTGCTAGTAGTGCTTAAATTGATGGAGTGTTTAACCATAGTTTATGAGTGTTTATTTACAACAAACCTAATGAATCTTTGTGCTTAAGTTGACTGGGTTCTTCTCTTATGATGTAGGAATTGAAGCTAATACTGAATGGAGGGTATTGGAGGTGATAGGGCACCAGTGGCCTCACCTTTGCCTCAATGGGGGCATGATACTTGGAGGATGTATCAGTATTATCTAGATAAGACTACTCCTCATACAACTTATAGATGGATTGGAACCCTTGTTATAGCAGCTATATATTGTTTACGAGTCTATTCTGTTCAAGGTTTTTACATAGTCTCATATGGCCTTGGGATCTACCTTTTGAATTTGCTTATCGGGTTTTTGTCTCCTCTGGTTGATCCAGAACTTGAAATTTCTGATTGGCCTCTACTGCCAACAAAAGGCTCAGATGAATTCAAACCGTTTATTCGTAGGCTACCTGAGTTTAAGTTCTGGTAATTGAAGCTTTATATATTGCTTCTCGTCTGTAATGATGCTTTTCAGGCATTTTATTGATGGCATTGTTCTGTTATGTTTTCTATGCTGAAATCTGTGATATGTTTATAAGGGACACACCTTACCTATTTAGGCCAAGTTGAAGGCATTGCCTGATTGTTCATTTTGATGGAAACATACCCTTTGTCATTTACCAAAATGGAGAAGATGTGGAAACATGTGATACCTGACTTGATATTGCAGTCTTTTATACCTATTCAATGCCTGACTTAAAGATGTGGAAAATGCGTAAAAGCGTTAGCTCTTATCTGTCAAATCCAGTAGTCATTACCTTCTCATGCATTTTACTGCCTATTTAGAATGTAGAATTTTTTACTTCTTTTTCCAAGGAAGTACAGTTTAGAAATGTATTTTCCGTTCATAGCATAGAAATGCCGGTCATTATTTATTGTAGTCAGTCATATTTCTTCATCCATTTGGGAAGTTGTTTTCTTGCTTGAGGTCTATGTGAATTTGTGCTTAATGAATGGGCATTTTGAGTATGTGTGTAATACCTCTGTTTTATAATTTTTGCAGGTACTCCATGACAAAGGCTTTCTGCATAGCATTTGTTATGACTTTCTTTTCCTTATTTGATGTTCCTGTCTTTTGGCCTATACTACTTTGTTACTGGATTGTTCTTTTTGTCCTCACGATGAGGCGTCAGATTGCACATATGATCAAGTACGAGTACATCCCCTTGAACATCGGAAAGCAGGTGAGCTTCCAACGCATAAATTAGCTCCCACATTTATAATTTTAACAATATCAGTGTGCACGTTTTTCTTCTACTTTAATCACTAGAGGCAACCTGGAAGTTCAGTCTCTGACATCCATCTGCTTGAAAGATAATTATCTCCTTCCATATTTGACAGAAGTACACTGGTAAGAAAGCTTCTACGAGTGGCAGCAGCTTGTGTGTGGATTGAAGCTTCCTATAATGGACTTTGGTGGGAAGAAAAGGAAAAATGGACTTTGGTGAAAAGAAAAGGAAAAACAGCATCGTTACGCAGTTATTACAAACATGAGTTAAGTTGTCCCCTATGAAGTGCTGACATCCCAGAACAGGAACATTATTGTTTCTATACACATGGTGATGAAGATTTGGTCAAACAGATTTTTGAGATTATTGGCAAGTAATTTGTACAACACGTTAATCGTTTCACTTGTGTGATCTATATTTGTAGAAGCTAATGGGGTGCAACTGCCAAACTGCAATTCATACTGACTTCCATTTCACATTTATGTGCTATTTGTATCAAGGAAGTTTACCGCCAGGCTTATTGTTTTTGTTCCTGTTATTGGTACGTGTATGTACCTATTTTTGTGTGTTCTGATACAGTTTATTAGTAGTATATACACATGCAAAAATGTTTTTCTTGTATATATGTAGTTTGATTTTTATTTTTTATATTTTATGTCCATTTTATGGTTCATATCTTTGGATTCATGTTATCTCCTTTAATAATGTTGTTTCCAACTTGCTTCCTCTCTTAAGAGTACAATGTCTTGGGAGTCGCCGTTAATTTCTCATGAGTTCATTTTATCCCCACACTTCAACAAATCATATGCATGTATAATGGGATTTGTTACGTAGTTTTTGTTTATAATTATTAATTATTAATTTTAAATTGTATTATAAAAAATTGTTAAAAAATAATAAAAAATGATTTAAAATATAAAAAGAATGCATTTCGTATCGGTAAACATACAAAGATGAAGATTTTATTACGTACAATTCCAAGAATCTCGTATAATTTTATTATTTGCCTTCCTCCTCATTGCAGGAAAGAGTCGAGAAGAAAAAAAAAAAAAACAAAACAGTAAGACCGAAAAGAGTTAGCCATGCCCTTTGTACTTTGGCCTCAAAAAGAAATCAATTAACAAGGAGGAAGGTCCTTTGGAGGAGGCAAAATGGACTGATCGGGTCCCTTTCCATTCTCTACCACAAATGCAGTCTTCAAACCCCACCCTGTATGCAGCTCCAAATGGCAGTGCATGAACCAAACTCCTGAAGAATAGAAAACGAATGATTTAGAACTACTCCTTTCCAATATTTGAGTGTCACCAATGTTAGATGTTTAGTTTGTGGTGAACCTTATCTGGATTATCAGCCCAGAACCTTATGGCGGTCCAACCGCCTGTCGGTTCTCCAACCGTATTCCTTTCTGGAGGATCAACCAAGTTAAACTTAGCAGGATCTTTTGCGGGATCGAAGTTCCCGATTCCAGTCCCAACAACGAAGAAATTGTAACCATGAAGGTGGAATGGATGGGATTCAACAATTTGAAGATTGGTATCCTGCAGTACTAACTCTGCTGTTGAGTTGAATGCAATCTTGCTTAGCCTGGTACCCGAAGTGGTACCAAGATTTGCAGTCAATGGTGCACCGGTGTAGTTGAACGGTTGAGGAGGGCGGTCGGGGAAATCCGCTGTATATACTCCCCTGATGTTGAAATAATGAGCTTGCAGAAGCCCAATATGTGGCATAACAAAGGTAATGTTGTTCAAGGATGCACTGAGTCGTGTTCCGTTCAAGCAGGTTGGACATGGGTTAATTCCTAATCCGATAGTGTAGAAAAGACGCCTGTCAACTTTAAGAGGCACATTTGCAGGGTATAATGGAGAGTTCAGGCTCCTAAGTTTGGCATTGTAGCTCAATGCAAAGGCAGTGTCATTGGGTAATGGCAGCTTAGGAAGGATTGGGAGGATGGTGTTGGGAATGCCTTTGTATTGAAGTATAGCCGTTGCGGTTTTATTGTCTACCGTCAATGGTGCATCCATAAAAGGCCTAGCAGCCATGAAATATCTACCAGGTGCTTGGTTAGCTTGAACAAGGACATTTGTGGTCTGCCCTGGTGCAATTAAAATTGCTTGTGTGGTAAATGGTTTGGTATAAACTGCATCTATTTCGACCACTGTCATATTATGGCCTGCGACTGCAAAGAAAAGTTCGTCGTTGAGTGCAGCATTGATGATTCTCAAGAGATATGTCTTTCCTTGTTCAACCTCCATTGCAAATGTATCTGCACTAGAAAAAGGAAAATTAAATTAAAAAAGAATGCAGGGCCTGCCCTGAATCCCCTATTTACTCGCTAAGCTTACGTTTCTCGGAACATGGGAACAATGGTCCTGGCTTTCCATTAATGGTGTGAGCATCGGATGTATTTGGTGGCAACCCCAACTTGTTCCCTTGTTTCACTACTTCTTCGACATCGTTATTCCACCATTCACCTGCGTTTCGATTAACAAGAATTACATGAATTGTGCAACTAAAATGGAGCTCAGCTCACCGTTATGGATCAAATCATCCCACCTAAAACTATGTTAGTTTCTCTGTCAGGCTGAGGAAAAGGGAAAGGGGTCCCTTGCTTTGGCATGACCACAATTGCACCATAAACAGTGGCTCTTAGCCAAAAGATATGTGCATGCCACCAAAGTGTCCCTCTTTGACCTGTTACATTAAAGTCATACGTGTAACTATGCCCGTTCTGTATAGGGCATTGTGTTATATAAGCTGGTCCATCTGCATTAGTAGACAACGATTTTGGAAAAAGAAATATGACAAAATGATGCATTGCTTACCAATGAATTGACATGTTATATTGTGCATAGTTTGTGACATTAATGACAACTCTATCGCCGTCTCTAGCGTATATGGTTGGCCCTGGAAACATCCCATTCACTGTAACGATAGGTTTAGCATGGCATAACCTGCTAACGTTTCTCACTTGAACCTGAGACAACATTTCAATGATCATATTCTAAAAGAAAGAAATGCAGCTAAAAAGTGAATATATACAAACAACATTGCCACTGATTTAACTAAATATGCCTACATCGAACTGGTATCTTTTCACTGCTGCATCTGCAGGAAGCGAAACCAAGGCAACCAGATAAAGCAAGAACCGCAATATTGGCCCTGAGCTCAAAATTTTGCCCATTGCCATTTTCCGAGCTTTAATTCTTAAACTTGTGGTGAGTTATGGTTTAATGGGGGGGTTTTATAGAGCCTGGAAATTAAAGGTTAAGCTATATATGCTGTCATCAGTTTGTTAAGGTGGTACATGAAGGCTTGTAAGCAAAATATGAGAGGGACTTGAATGGAAGATGGTAAGACTAAAACCAGATGTATTTGAATAAATTAGTTTGAAAATATAAACATGAGAGCTACTTAAAACCAAACATTCTACTCCTGCATGCCTTCAGCTGGTCAGCTTTTTTGTTAAGGAAAAGTGTCAAAGATTTGCTTCACGTTCCAGCCGCTGTGGGTTGTTCAATATACATGTATATTTTTTAAAGTAGATTACACAACACCCATATCTCACCTGAAAAATATGGTGGAGGAACAAGCTTCTTATTTACTTGTTTCCATTGAATAAACATATATTGTAAACGAATGTATCGTAGCCTATAATCGTTATCTTCTGTTCAATTTAAGCAACTCCAGCGAAACCTTGGGCTTTGGCTTAAATTGGTATTTATGAGAAACAACAGTGAATTTAAGTTAATTTAGTCTTTTTTTTTTCCTTACTACAAATTGCACCATCGAAATACAATATCAATGGTTATTCCCCTTCTAAATGTCATATTTGTTTAGCAATTGAATATGCAATGAGAATGTGAGATGAAACTTAGACTCTTAAAGTGTTTGTTTAACAATATTTCTCAAAAGTACTTTTATTGTTAAAAATATTTATAGCAATAAACAATTCTTGTTAGTGTCTTAAGGCTGCGAAGTTTATTATTATTATTATTATTATTATTAAGATTAAATCTTAGGGAAATTTGACTAAGTTCTAAGCAGATTTCTTAACTTGTTAGTAGTAGTAAGAAGCTAGGAGTTGTTAGCTTGTTAGAAGAAGTAGGAAATTAAATTTTGGTTGGGGTTGTTAGTTGAGACATGTAGATAAGGGTTTCTTAGTTAATGAATTCAACCATCTTTTTCATTCTTATTTCTTTTATACTTCTATTAGTTCTTTGCTACACCAATAGTGGTATTAGAGCTTTTTTCTCTGAGGGGCCTATTAGAAAAGTTCTATGAGAGTTTTAAGAGAAAAACTGAGAGATACACATATAAGGTATTTTGCTTTCAAATAGTTTTATGAGCTTAAAAAGACATAAGAATGGGTGTATGGGGTAAACTTGCTAGCTTAGATTAAATCGTCTCTACCTTTTAATTAATTGTTACATTTTATTTTTTATTTAATTAACTTGAAGTTTCTATCAAAATAAAAATGATATTTGATGACTTTATTAAGACATGGATGTAATGTGATTAAAGAATCCGTTTCCAAAGCTAAATGCAAACGAAAGTGTGGATCTAGAAATCAGTGGTGATTCATTCATTAACGATCCTCAACAGGAACATAATTTAGCTAACACGGGTTTCTATTACGTCAGATCCAACAACAAGACCATCTTATTGTTCGATACAAGGTATTCCTTCAAAGATAAATCAACAGGAAAAAAAGAACAAGATGTGTTGTAAGACCTAATGCAAGGTGGACTCTTTGGCCAACTAAATTTCAAAGTCAAGTTTTTCGAGACAAGGCATTTTAGTGGCTTTTGTCAAGATAGCTAGGATGTCACCATAGTAACCGCCAAGTTCAGAGACTTATCCATAGTCCTCTGTGATTGGAAGAAGACAAAGCAGTAGCTTGTGGAACATCCGAATGCTGACAGTAAGATTATTGGGGAGTTGAAGTGGTCACCTCACACTGCTTGTTGGAATTCATGGAAATAAATATTATAACAATGACAATTATATTAATTATATTAATATTGTTTGATCTTAAAAATATTTAATACTAAAATAATACAAAAATTATAATGATTTGGATATTAATATTAAATTTGTCAATTTTGATTTTTATAATATCATATTTTTTCTAATATTTAATATTAAAATAAAAAAATAAGTAGGAATCTTTCCCAAACAAAGGAGTTGGCATAAGATAGGTTAAACTAGATCATCTGAAGACATTCATAAATAAAAACATAAAAGATGAAACAACAAAATAAGCTTAAAACCAACAAAAAGTTGCTATCCATGCAATATTATCCCAAACATAAGCCCCAATGATTAAACTTGTCTAATAACCACAAAACTTAAAATATTTCTGAACATAAAAAATCTACTTGTCTTCCGACTTGGAATATTCTTTCACCAACTTAGTTTACGCAACAACCAATTGCCTCTGTTGAGCAAAAGCCTCCAAAAGCGCAAGTTGCAACATCCTCCGTTCAGCCTCTAAAGCCGCCTTGTCTTCATCATCAGCCATAGCCAACTGTTGCTTTAGAACTTCCATTTCTATGTCAGAGGCACTAAAACTCTGATCAAGCAAACTACCAGAACTCTTAGACTCCATCATATCAAACTCTATTGGCTCTATATCGTTAGTGTCTCAAGGGCTGCAAAGTTTTTTTTCTTAATAAGACTAAGTCCTAAGGATATTTGACTAAGTCCTAAGGAGATTTGTTAGCTTGTTAGTAGGAGTAAGAAACTAGGAGTTGTTAGCTTGTTAGTAGGAGTAGAAAATTAAAATTTGATTAAGGTTGTTACTTGAAACATGTATATAAGGGCTTTTTAATTAATTAATTCAATCATCCCTTTCATTCTTATTTTTTCTATGCTTCTGTTAGTTCTCTACTAAACCAATAGTGGTATCAGAGCTCTTTTTATTGAGGGTTCTGTTAGAAAATTTTTATGAGAGTTCTGAGAGAAAAATCGAGAGATACACTTGTGAAGTATTGAGGAAAATATAATCGGGGTCAAGAAACCTTTTTTTAATGGAGGGAACTATCAAGCATGAATTGTTAGAATGCAGGCATAAATGGAAGGTTGTGCTTATTAGAAAGCTGTCGAGAAAGACTTTGAGGTGATTCCACTTCCTAATAATCCAACTATGAACCAGACCAAACTGCATAAGGAGAGAACCACCAAGAAGGCTAAGGTAAAGGTTGGTCTTTATGCTTTGGTTTCACCAGCATATTCAATAAAATTATGGCTTTTGGACGACCAAAGAAGATATGAGACTGCATCAAGGTTGAATATTAAGGAGATGGGAGGATCAAGAACATGAAGGTGTTGAACTTGATTAGAGAATTCGAGAGGCTACAAATGAAGGAGTCTGAGTCAATCAAAGAATACTCTGACATGATGATAGATATTGCTAACAAGGCAAGGTTTCTCGGGACTGATCTCTCTAATTGTGGACTAGTGCAGAAAATATTAGTTTCTTTGCCTGAGAAATATGAATCAACAATTGCTTCTTTAGAGAACACCAAAGACTTGATTTAACTGATAGTAGTAGAGTCGATTAGTGCATTACAAGCATAGGAACAAAGGAGGTTAATTAGGCAGGAAAGAATCATAGAAGGAGCATTAAAGGCTAAGGTTCAGTAGGGTGAATGAGGAGAGGATCGGAAGTGGAATGAGAAGAAGAGTGATGGAAATAGTGGTTTAGAAATTATTGTAAAAGGTAATGGTACTGAATATTCTAACAAGTATTCTTCATGTAAATATTGTGGAAAATAAAATCATTCTCATTTTAGGTGTTTGAAAAGACTAGATGTGAAATGCAGAATGTGCAACTTGATGGGGCACATTGAAAGGTTCTTCAAGGAACCAAGAAATCAGCTGCAAGATGGAGCACATGTTGCAATTAAAGAAGAAGAGGACTAACTTTTTGTTGTCTCTTACTTCTCATCAAGCACTCTATGTGACAATTGGTTAGTTGATAGTGGTTGCACCAATCACATGACCTGTGATGAGAAGTTGTTTAAAGACCTTGACAGGTCATTGAAGTCGAGAGTAAGAATAGGAAATGGAGAGTACCTAGAAGTGAAAGGAAAATGCACAACAACAATAGGGAGCTGTGTTGGAACTAAGTTAATTTTAGATGTTCGGTTTGTACCTGGGATTGATCAAAACTTGCTGAGTGTGGGGCAGTTAGTACAGAAAGGATTCAAGGTGATGTTTGAAGAGGGAAGGTGTCTGATCATTGACTCTAGTGGCAATGAATTGTTTAGGATCAAGATGCAGAAGAAGAGTTTCTCATTGAATCCATTTGAGGAGCAAGTGGCATCCAAGTGTCAGGAAGGAATGACATCAGATCAAATGGACCTTCTTGTTGAGCAAGTTAAAGTGCTTACTGGAGATATTGCATTTTACTCCAGTACCTTGAAATACCTGTTGGACCAATTTGCAAATGATCTTAAAAGCTCAAAATCTCAACTTTAAAATTTAAAAAGAGAGATTCAAGAAAAAAAGAATCGACTGAGGGCTTTAGGGAAACACATAATTGAGAGCAGGGAAGCTTCAATTTCTAATGCATTATTTGTCGAAATGCAACAGACAATTATGAAATTGATGACACAATATAATGAAACGAGTTTTGAGCTTGAGAGAAAATTAGTAGATAATCGTATTCTAAAAGAACAATTGCAAAACAAGTGTTTTGAGAATGAGGATTTGTATGTAAAGGTAACTCTCTTGGAGCAACAGTTGGCATCTCTCTCTGATGATAAACTATCATCTTCTACACATGAAATATCTGAAGAAACTTCATATGTGAAAAAATTGACATCTTTACCTGCTGTTGAGTTTAAGAATTAAGTTGGTGAGATGATTATTGGCTACAAAAAAGATTTGTTAATCAAACCATAAACAATGTTAATTGCAAGTATAGTGACGACACAAGAACTTGGAGGAAGGGGTGACACTTTGGCCACTCTCGTAACTTTTTTGGAGCAAGTGGTGATGATTTTGAATTGTGAAATTTTGATTTAAATAATCTAAAGATGGAATTGCAAGCTAGAAAACAATTGGAGGCAACTCTTGAAGTTGCAATAGCTGAGAAGGAATTCATAGAAGACGAATACTGAAGAAATTGGCTTATTGTAGATTAGAGGATCAGATGACAAATATTTTTACTAAAGTTTTTCATGTTAATCGATTTGAGTTTCTTAGGAATAAACTTAGTGTCTGCAGCACTTGAGTCAGGAGGAGAGTATTAATGCCTCAAGGACTGCAAAGTTTTTTTATTTATTAATAAAATTAAGTTCTAGGGAGATTTAACTAAGTCTTAGGAAAATTTATTAGCTTGTTAGTACAAGTAGAAAAATAAAATTTGGTCGAGATTGTTACTTGAGACATATATACAAGGATTGCTTAGTTAATGAATTCAACCATCTCTTTTATTCTTATTTTTTCTATACTTCCATTAGTTCTCTGCTAAGCCAACACTAAATAAGATGCTAATAAGTAAATGGTGCACCAAAGTAAAGTCATCAACCAACCATTGCTTATATTTTATTTATAAGTTTTCTTTATAACCAAAATAAAACTAAAATAATCAAAAGTAGATTTAAAAAAACTACAGATAACAAAAACTGTAGCAACAAATTCTATCACCAGTCAACACCTCCAGCTTCTATCTCTACTCCCCTTGTTTGTTCAAAACAAATGTCAATTTTCACTACATGGGCTGGGATAGCAAATCATTGCGCAAAGTTATCTTATTGCGTAAATCATTGTTCATATTTTGGAATTCATGATTATTTCCTCTAATAATCTTGTTTCCAGCATGGCTTTTTATTAAGAGTACAATCTATCTTAATATGCTTTCAATATTTATTGGTTTAATATTTATTCTATTAATAATATATATACAAGCAAAAATATTTTAATTACATAAATGTATGCATACATTTACATACAAGTATAAAATTTAAAATGATTAATTAAGTTTAATAATTATTAATTTTAATTTTAATTTTAAATTTAATTGTAAAAATGTTAAGATAAAAAAATTAAAAATTGATTTAAAATATAAAAAGAATTGATTTCGTATCTGTAAGATACAAAGATGAAGATTTTATTACGTACAATTCCAAGAATCTCATATAATTATATTATATACCTTCCTCCTCATTGCAGGAAAGAGTCGATAAGAAAAAAAAAAAAACGAAAACAGTAAGACTGAAAAGAGTTAGCCATGCTACTTTGGCCTCAAAAAGGAATCAATTAACAAGGAGGAAGGTCCTTTGGAGGAGGCAAAATGGACTGATCGGGTCCCTTTCCATTCTCTACCACAAAAGCAGTCTTCAAACCCCACCCTGTATGCAGCTCCAAATGACAATGCATGAACCAAACTCCTGAAGAATGGAAAACGAATGATTTAGAACTACTACTTTCCAATATTTGAGTGTCACCAATGTTACATGTTTAGTTTGTGGTGAACCTTACCTGGATTATCAGCCCGGAACCTTATGGCGGTCCAACCGCCTGTCGGTACTCCAACCGTATTCCTTTCTGGAGGATCAACCAAGTTAAACTTAGCAGGATCTTTTGCGGGATCGAAGTTCCCGATTCCGGTCCCAACAACGAAGAAATTGTAACCATGAAGGTGGAATGGATGGGATTCAACAGTTAGAAGATTGGTATCCTGCAGTACTAACTCTACTGTTGAGTTGAATGCAATCTTGCTCAGCCTGGTACCCAAAGTGGTACCAAGATTTGCAGTCAATGGTGCGCCGGTGTAGTTGAACGGTTGAGGAGGGCGGTCGGGGAAATCCGCTGTATATACTCCCTTGATGTTGAAATAATGAGCTTGCAGAAGCCCAATATGTGGCATAACAAAGGTAATGTTGTTCAAGGATGCACTGAGTCGTGTTCCGTTCAAGCAGGTTGGACATGGGTTAATTCCTAACCCGATAGTGTAGAAAAGACGCCTGTCAACTTTAAGAGGCACATTTGCAGGGTATAATGGAGAGTTCAGGCTCCTAAGTTTGGCATTGTAGCTCAATGCAAAGGCAGTGTCATTGGGTAATGGCAGCTTAGGAAGGATTGGGAGGACGGTGTTGGGAATGCCTTTGTATTGAAGTATAGCCGTTGCGGTTTTATTGTCTACCGTCAATGGTGCATCCATAAAAGGCCTAGCAGCCATGAAATATCTACCAGGTGCTTGGTTAGCTTGAACAAGGACATTTGTGGTCTGCCCTGGTGCAATTAAGATTGCTTGTGTGGTAAATGGTTTGGTATAAACTGCATCTATTTCGACCACTGTCATATTATGGCCTGCGACTGCAAAGAAAAGTTCGTCGTTGAGTGCAGCATTGATGATTCTCAAGAGATATGTCTTTCCTTGTTCAACCTCCATTGCAAATGTATCTGCACCAGAAAAAGGAAAGTAAAATGAGAAAGAATGCAGGACCTGCCCTGAATCCCCTATTTACTCGCTAAGCTTACGTTTCTCGGAACATGGGAACAATGGCCCTGGCTTTCCATTAATGGTGTGAGCATCGGATGTATTTGGTGGCAACCCCAACTTGTTCCCTTGTTTCACAACTTCTTCGACATCGTTATTCCACCATTCACCTGCGTTTCGATTAACAAGAATTACATGAATTGTGTAACTAAAATGAAGCTCAACTCACCATTATGGATCAAATCATCCCACCTAAAACTATGTCAGTTTCTCTGTAAGGCTGAGGAAAAGGGAAAGGGGTCCCTTGCTTTGGCATGATCACAATTGCACCATAAACAGTGGCTCTTAGCCAAAAGATATGTGCATGCCACCAAAGTGTCCCTCTTTGACCTGTTACATTAAAGTCATACGTGTAACTATGCCCGTTTTGTATAGGGCATTGTGTTATATAAGCTGGTCCATCTGCCCATCCATTGCGAAACTGTTTAAGCCCATGCCTGTCAATGCCACGAAACAAAACCCAGCATTAGTAGACAACGATTTTGGAAAAAGAAATATGATAAAATGATGCATTGCGTACCAATGAATTGACATGTTATATTGTGCATAGTTTGTGACATTAATGACAACTCTATCGCCGTCTCTAGCGTATATGGTTGGCCCTGGAAACATCCCATTCACTGTAACGATAGGTTTAGCATGGCATAACCTGCTAACGTTTTTCACTTGAACCTGAAACAACATTTCAATGATCATATTCTAAAAGAAAGAAATGCAGCTAAAAAGTGAATATATACAAACAACATTGCCACTGATTTAACTAAATATGCCTACATCGAACTGGTATCTTTTCACTGCTGCATCTGCAGGAAGCGAAACCAAGGCAACCAGATAAAGCAAGAAAAGCAATATTGGCCCTGAGCTCAAAATTTTGCCCACTGCCATTTTCCGAGCTTTAATTCTTAAACTTGTGGTGAGTTATGGTTTAATGGGGGGTTTTTATAGAGCCTGGAAATTAAAGGTTAAGCTATATATGCTGTCATCAGTTTGTTAAAGGTGGTACATGAAGGCTTGTAAGCAAAATATGAGAGGGACTTGAATGGAAGATGGTAAGACTAAAACCAGATGTATTTGAATAAATTAGTTTGAAAATATAAACATGAGAGCTACTTAAAACCAAACATTCTTCGCCTGCATGCCTTCAGCTGGTCAGCTTTTTCGTTAAGGAAAAGTGTCAAAGATTTGCTTCACATTCCAGCCGCTGTGGGTTGTTCAATATATACGTATATTTTTTAAAGTAGATTACACAACACCCATATCTCACCTGAAAAATATGGTGGAAGAACAAGCTTCTTATTTACTTGTTTCCATTGAATAAACATATATTGTAAACGAATGTATCGTAGCCTATAATCGTTATCTTCTGTTCAATTTAAGTAACTCCATAGCGAAACCTTGGGCTTTGGCTTAAATTGGTATTTATGAGAAACAACAGTGAATTTAAGTTAATTTAGTCTCTTTTTTTTCCTTACGACTAATTGCACCATCGAAATACAACATCAATGGTTATTCCCCTTCTACATGTCATATTTCTTTAGCAGTTGAATATGATAGGTAAGTTCAAACATCTTTCAATTGGTATAAAAATTAGACACTTGAACTTTTAGGAATTTGTTTAGTAATACTTTTGAAAAACATTTTATAGCAATAAACAATACTAAATAAGATGTGGATAAGTGAATGTGCACCAAACTAAAGTCATCAACCAACCATTGGTTATATTCATAAGTTTTCTTTATAAGCAAGAAAAAGCTGAAATAATCAAAAGTAGATTTAAAAAAAAAACAGATAAAAGAAAAAAAAAAAAAAACTGCAGCCGCAGATTCTATCACCAGTCAGCACCTCCAGCTTCTATATCAACTCTCCTTTTTTGTTCAAAACAAATGTCAATTTTCACTACCTGGGATGAGGTAGCAAATTATTGGGCAAAGCTATCTCACTATATCTATGTTGCTGGATAACTCGACTCGAATTTTTCTGCATGCTTGACTACTTCATCAAAGATCAGCTGGCCTTGGTCAAAATCAACCATCTTGACAACATTTTTGATTAGCACTGCAGCTTTCTTATTCACTTCATCTCGTTACCTATTGGGTAGCCGATTCCTTGTGGTAATGCCAAACAATACTGCATAGACTGTGGTAAGGGATAAGGCTCGGATCCTATCATGTTACTGTTTTGAATATCGTTTCGAGAAGTGCTCCTTGTTCAATAGTAGGAGCAGTACACTAAATGGAAAAATAACTCAATTCATAATTGTTGTTTTAATTTATTTTACACCAAAAAATCCGTGTAGTTTGATTGGATGCAATTGGGAGATGACAAGGGAATTAGCAATCTAGTAGACTGCGTAGTTGAGTTGGTTGACTTGAGTCGGGTTTTTGTTTATAAGGCTATCGAAGAATTAAATAGTGGAAGTTGATCTCAAGATTGTTTGTTTGGCCATATTAATTATCGAGTTGTTTTAGTAGTTAATTTATCACTATAAAAAAATTGGAGGTTTGAGAGGGTTCGTTGACCAATATAACTGACTTATCATCAAGTGTATCTTGACCACTATAATTGATTTATCATCAAGTAGAGTAAGATTCATAATCCGTGATCAAATCAAAATCAAAACTGAAACCAAAGTCATGTAAGAGGCAAGAGTTCTCATTCTATTGGTTAAATATAATTTTTATTTTAAAGTTTCTTGTTTTTTTTTTAAATTATCAAATATTATTATTTAATTGTATGTACTTTAAACTTCCTCTTTGCTTTCCATAAGTACACAAAAGTCGTGGACATGAAATTGTCCATGAAACGCTTTGATTGTAAGAATTTATGAAATTAACTAAATGCTTTGATTGTGAGAAATCTTAAAATTAGTTAGACTGTTGTAAAATCTACCCTATTTCTCTAACAGCAAATTTAAATTCTATTTTAGGGACTTTTCAATATCAAATTATGATTATATACTCGTGACTGTAGGATAAAGTGAATTGACTCGAAAAAAATGGATCAAATTAACTAACCATAGCTTACATAAAATTGACAATGGGGCCTCATTATGTATTACCATTTCTAAAGTAAAATGTTACAAGTAAAAACATTCTTAATTTAGAACATCAAATTAATATAGGGATCTAAGGCAAGATTTTAGTTTAGACTCTATCCATCCAAATGCACATAAAATCTTGATTATGCAAGCTTGTTGCAACCTTTGAGAAAATCATGGTACCATTTGATAGAATTTTTAGGGATTCGTTTCAAATTATTGTTGTAATCAATATAGTAAAGTCCAAATCGAGCTTCATACCCTTCTCCCCATTCAAGGTCATCAAATAAACTCCAATAGAGATATCCTATCATATTCGCGCCATTGTTAATAAACATAAACTACCTTCGTCAATAAAGGATAATACATATATGTATAACATCATGAAAAGAGTACAAGGAAACAAGGTATATCTATAAGCTCGTTTCTCAATGAAAGATATATATAACAATGGATAGTGTTAGGTCAAGCCTTAATTTTTTTTTGTTTAAACTCAATTTTTTATCCAACCCACCCATTAAGCCAAGTTATTTTTTTACCAATTTTCTCATGCTTAATGGGTATTGTCCTCGCACTAGTGGTTCCATAAACCTGGAAAAAAGAACACCAACAAGGTAATAGTGGTGTTTAACTCGAAATCCATGGCTCTTTTTGCAGCAACTCTGTCGGCTATTGTGCTTGAATATGGGTCAATCCAATTAGTCCTCTTTGTTTTTTACCTGTCGACCCAAAAATCCAACCATTAACAAACAAAAATATGAAAATAACAAACAGTCGGCAAACACTATACCAATTCAAAGGTTACTATGTGACTAAAATTTAATTCGATTTAAACAAAATTCAAATTTTGAATTATTCAATTTTTTCGAGTTTAAGTCTATATGAATTTTACTTCGAATAACAGATTGGTGTAAATACCGTTTTGGTCCTTGTCAATTTTAAAATAAATAAATTGGTCTTTCTCTCAACAAAATTATAAAAGAAAAGTTCCAAATGATTTTAAAATTCAAAACAATTTTAAATTTTAAATATTTATAAAAATTCAAAATTTATATTTTTAAAAATTATAAAATTAAAAAAATTCTAAAGAATATATAAAGAAAGTTAACAATTTAGAAATTTTCTAAAATAATAATTTTGGGACTTAAATGAGTTAATTAATAATTCAAGTTTATAATATTAAAGTATATTTTTTTATTTTGCTTTGAAAAAGTTTTTAAATATATATGGTTTCAAATTTATGTATCCTAACATGGAATTAGTTATAATGTAACAATATTTTAATTTGACATGTTTAATTTTTTAATTTAACTCTAACAATTTTACTTGATTTTGAATTTTATTTCACACAACTAGATTCGAAAAAATTTCAAGTCGAATTAAGATGATAAAATAGAACTAACCAATTTAATTAACTTGAAACTTTTTCACTTGATTCAATTGAATGCTCACCCTTAATTACTCCGAAAAGAAAATCTATTTTAGATATTGGTGGTGGTTGTGTTTTAATATTCAAGGCCTTGGACCTAATTCAACAACTTTTTCTAAGTTTAGAATACATTATACTTTTTGCTTGTAAGTTTAAAAAAAAAAACTTAAAAGAAAAAGAATAAAATTATCAATTGAGCTCTTGTACTAAATTTACAAGTAATTAAGCCTTTACCGTTACTTAAAATAATAAATTAAGCCTTTTTATTAGTGGTTTTCGTCTTTGACCATATTGATCGTAAAAATCAATTGACGAATCAATTAGATAATGACACGTGGCGGCTTTTGGTTCAATTTTATATTTTATCATAAAAATCATAAAAATATATAAAAATTATTAAAATTTATAAAAATATATTGAAAAATTATAAAAAATAAAAAAGTATAAAATTTATAAAAAATATATATTTTAAAATATTTAAAATTTATTAAAACTAATAAAATTAATTAAAACTTATAAATAATATAAAAGTCATAAAAACTTATAAACAAGCTATAAATTTTATTAAATATTAAAAAGATATAACCTCATAAAATATATAAAAAATCATAAAACTTATAAATATCATAAAAATATAATAAGTTCTAATAATTATAAAAATATATTTTAATACAATTATGAAATAAAAATTTATAATAATTCATTTATTGGTTCTTCATTTTGGAAATTAAATCTCTAAAATAAAAAAGAATACATGACATTAAACCAACCTATGGATAATGAGAATAATCATCAGAATCAATGTTGTTTGAATTGGATCAGATTAGTCGATTGGACCAAAATTGGAAAAGATATCGATCCGGAGAAAGCTATTAGACTGGTTGACCCAGAAAATAATTTTCAACTTTTCAAGGTCTAAACTATGTACTTAAAAATTAAAGATAAGTTTTTAAAAAAATAATTTATCATTAAAAAGGAGGGTCCCGTAATTATAGTTTTATTTTTGAATATCGAGAATATTTTATTTAACATGAAAATGGCCTAGCAATTTGACAATTATTTTCATTATACAATGATTGGTTTGATATCATTTGTTCATTATGATTTTAAGGATTTAAATAACTTTTTTATATATTTTTATATTTTATATTCTTCATAAGTTTTTATAAAATTTTAAATATATTTTATTTTTTTATAACTTTTTTTATAATTCATTAGATTTTTTTATAATTTTTATGTTTTTAATAATTTTTATAACTGTATATCCATTTTAATATTTTTAATTTAAATAAATTTTATACTTTTTATTTTTTATGAAAAATATAATATTGAACTAGAAGGTGCCTTGTGTCACCATTTTATTGGTTTGTCATCGATTTTAACAGTCATTGTTGTCAAAGACAAACTATTAACGGAATGACTTAATTGATTTTTTGATTAATGGGGTTTAATTGAGTGCAAATTTAGTGTAGGGTTCAATTGATTTTTTTCTTAAGAGCTTTTTAACCTATAAACCTTTTTTCTGTATATTATGTATTTTTTAATTAATATATTGTGTAACTTTTATATCATATAAAATCAAATATATTACATTATAATGTAAATATTAATATATATTAATTTTATTTTAAAAATTATATAAAACTAGAAATATTGAATACAACTAATGTATTTAAAAAATAAAAATATTGATGGACCTAAACAATTTGAGTTTATCATTTACAAAAATATAAGTGAACTTAAGAAAAATTTGAAGATCATGTTTTAAGTCGAGACGAACTTAAACAATTGTGTAACATGTTAATATCATACATGTACCTAGCTTGAATCAAACCCAATATAAGCCATAAATATTTTTAATGAATGCATTTTCTATCGTGACACATCAACATGCATGATGAATTTTATCGTATTTGATAATGTTAAATAATAATAAATAAATAGCTTCCATAACACTACATTGCAGCAACATAAATGATCCAAAATACTCCAACAAATGAAATTCTTTGGCAGAATGATTACCTGATACTTCTCTTTGTAAAGCCTAGCAACCGTTGCATGGGCAAGAAGAAGGTTGTGGGCAACAATATAAGGTTCTATGGATGAGTTACCATTCAGACATTGTTTTCTATCTGAACATCTACCTGGTGGAGAACTTCCAATTGTGGTTCATTGATTGTTAACCAGTGTTTAACACGATCTCTGAATGTTTTGAACCATATTTCAGCATAATCTTGAAATCATTCCTGAAACTAGAAATAAAAAATCAATGAGTGTTTATAGACAAGGTTATGCCTACTTACGGTATAATACTACATACATTTGATCAAGTTCGATCCCCATAAAAAATTTTGTTTAAATTTGTTCATATTTAAAAATGCTCAAGTTAAACTCATTTTAGGTTACTCATATTATTTTAAATTTTATAATTATGTTATTTTATTTAATATTTAACATATATACTTATTTAAATTTTAAACATAGACAACTTAAACATTTTTATTTTTACATTAAATTATTATGTATTTAATTTTTATGTGGTAAACATTAAATAATATATAAAAATAAAATAAAATATTATATTATAAAAATAGGAAGTGAGCCGGTCAAGGTTAAACATTGAATGTTGGATGCCAAGCTCGAACCATATTTTAAACAAACATTTTTTTTACCTAATTGCGCAAGTGGCTACTCTTCAACAAGTTTATTTATAACATAATTATAAACAATTTATTTTAAAAAATATCATATATCTATACTATTAATAAGATCCTCCCTTTGAGTTGGTGTTTTAAGTCAATCGTGCACCAACTAAATTAGTGAAATTACAAAAAATACATTTCTGTAATTAAAATAAGTCATATTATTCGAAGTTATTTTAGGCTTTTCATTTTAACAAAACCAATAAAAATAAGTATATTGTGAGATTTAAACCTAAGTCAATTATATAAATAAAATCTTAAATTTACCACTCAACCAAACATTCATTTTAATATATTGTATACATTTTTATTTTAATATGTACTGTTGTAGGCCAATTTTGGCCCGTTTACAAAATACCCGGGCCCATTAAACCATTTAACCCATCCTCAAACCCAAAACCTAAAATTAACCTAGCCCAACATCCAAGCCCAATCCCGAAACCCTAGACCCCCACTTGCCTCTCCCCACTCTCCCATGCTGTCTGCCACCAACACCATCCCCACTCTCCCATGCTGTCTTCCACCTTGCGCACTACCACCACCACTCCCCATGCACGTCACATGCCTCCATGCACGCGTCTGGTCATCCATTTCACCTGCAAAAACGAGACAAGCACGCGAAGATAGAGAGGCCACAAGAGCAAAAAACGAAAAAACAGTAGAAATATTTTTGTATTCGGCTATATAGCCTGGTAAAAATGTAATACCAGGAGACTAGCAATCAAGAGAAAAACACAGAAAGGTGGATCTTCGATTTCATTTTATTTGTTTTCATTTCGTTTTAACTTCTTCTTAGTTTCCTTTCAAATTTACTGCAAATCAATAAACAAAAGGGGTTTTTGTTTTCAAATACAAAAAAGGGGATTGTATTACACAGATTATTAATCAAAAAGAGAACTAAAAAGGTTGTTTTCATATTTTCTTTTCTTTGTTTTTTCTTTCTTTAGATTTATTTTATTTTATTTTCTGTGTTAAATCTTTTTTAAAAATAAAAATAAAAAACGAAAGAGGGGCTGAAAACTTACCTATTCTTTGCGTCCCGCCACCATCGGATATTCCCCGATCCAAAAGAGCCACGAAGCCCCTCAGGTTTCTCGTTTAGGCCATGGAAAAGAAAGGGGGGGACGAGTATTCGGAGGGCGAAATAGGAGCTTTCTCACTTGAACTTGGTGAGAGAGAGGTTTGTTTCAGAGAAATGAAAATGAAAATGGGGAAGGAAAGAGTTTTTCGTTTTTTTTTTCTTGAAAAAAAAAGAACCAGCAGAATAGAAAAGTAGGAAACCTTTTTTAAAATCATTTGAAAAGGTACCGTGAGTGTAGTGGGGGGTTGTAAATTCTCCCTAAAAGGGATATTTATGCGATTAGTCCTTTTCATTCGCAACTCCATTCAATCGGCCCCCATTTCCAATTTTCTTTTGTTTTTTTTAATTCTAACCCTCATATTTCGTTTGGTTTTTGATTAGGTCCCTGATTAACTTTCCAGTATTTATAATTTTGTACCCCAAATTTTAACTCGTTTTCAACCATGTCCTAAATCTATTTAGTCCATTTATTAACTTTTTAAAAAAAATAATATTTCACCTATGTGTTATTTAAAATATTTTATATGTTATTTACTTTACATCTATTCCAACTTATTTTAATGTATTGTTTGTTTAAATTCTTATTATTTATTTTAACTTGCTTTATGCATATATTTTATATTGGTCTATTTTATATGTATTATTTATTTTATATTCCTTACCTACTATATATATGTGTACATATATTCTATTTTTAAATTGTTTTGTATATTGTTGATTAATTTTTTTTCTCATTATTTATTTTAAATTCATTTCTTATTATTTTAAAATTTGTTTTACATTTTAGTCATTTTAATTTGCGTTGTAATATTTTTAATTCACTTGTCTTTGATTATTAATGATTAGTATTCAAGTTACATAAGTTATGTGATTATTGCCATTGTGTATGGTATAATTAGTTTATTCGTATTTTCGTTATTGCCATTTGCTTGTATAATATTGTATTTGTGTTATTATTATGTACTCTATGTTATATTTTTTTGTTTTATGTAGTTTAAATCATATCATACATTAACCCAACATACTTGCCAGACTTGGATCGCTTGATTTTTTTTATTCCAAACAAATAATGTACGTCGTTCAAATGCCATATTCGCTACTACTTAAAAACAAAATTTCAAAATAAGGCAATGTTTCGCGTTTTAGAACATCGAGAAATTGTGCCCTAACTTACGGGGTTTCGATTTTCTCATTGGTTCTAAATGGCAAAGTATCCTTTTGAGTTTTAAAATACTCAAAATTCTAATTAAAATTAAAGATACACCTATGCTCGAGAATTCATGGTATTGTTTCCTAACTTACGGGATGTGATGCTCCGATATCTCGAGATAAGGAAATCTTTAAACAAATTGTTTTGAGCTAATTCAAAAATTTTAAAATCGATATTGATAGAAAAGATCATATTTCAAATTCATTCCCGATTTTTTATTTTCGACATTAAGACACTAACTAATCAATTCGGTACCAATTTTTGGGCGTGTCGGGGGCGCTAAACCTTTCTCGCACGTAACCGACTCCCGAACTTGTTCTCTTGGAATTCGTAGACCAAAATGCCGTTTTAGTAAACTAAAATTGTTTTATTAAAACAAAGGTGATCCGATCACACCAAATAAAGATCGGTGGCGACTCCAGTTTTAATTTTCACTTTCAAAACCAAAGTCGACCCCATCCTTCAAAAAATGGTTTCGACAGCTTGGCGACTCCACTGGGGACCAAAGAGAGTCAAGCCGTAAAATTGATCATTTTCTGTCTTTTTGTTGAAAATTTAAAATTTGGTTTTTAACATACGATACTTTTATTGCATCTCGTGGGTTTTATGGTTTTCATCATGTTATTAATATTTTTTTGAGTTCTATGTTTTTATGTCCCATCGCATTACATATCGCATGATCGTTGTGGTCACACCTTTTAAGTGGGAGTGAGAAACTATGCCTTCGTGAGGTTTTCACCTCCGCATGGGCTAGGGGATCGCTTCCGGAATACATCCGTACTTTTGTCTTCGTGAGGTTTTCACCTCTGCATGGGCATAGGGAAATGTATTCCCCTGAGCCGAACTTGATCCATATGAGCCTATAATGGGTGAGGGTTGAGGAATCTGTTGGTTCAGGTACCCTTTCTCTAGAACCGAACCACATATAGAGAACCCTAAGAGCTCACCCTTAGGTAGACCCACGCCCAAATTTAGTGATCACCCGAAGAGGTACTTTCTCTGTTATTTATTTCTTCTGTACTAACGAGTTTTGTTTTGTTATGACTGCATTGCATTACATCATCATAGAAAGGATGTGTTGATTCATATTTGATTACTAAATAGAACAGTTTGTCATAAGAAAACAAATTTCTTGATAAAGTGGATTATAACGCGGTTGTCTAAATATGGTCTGAGTAAACAACAAGATAAGGCTGATAGTTCATGAAAAAATACACGACTTTGATTCATCGCCTGAGGATTCAAGCCGTCATGTCTTAAAGAAGCTAACGAGTATCGTAGGGATAAATGAGTAACGGGTCACAATCTAGATCGAACAGAAAGAAGATAATAGAAACATCTTTTGAAAAATTCGTAAGATTTGACCATAACATCCGGATATAAAGAAAAAGATAGGTGTCTTCGTTTGGAATATGAGGGCAAGGCCGCATATGTAATCCGTTTTATGTAAAGAAATTTGTTTTCTAGAAAAGTTGTTCTAATGGAATTGAATTCATAATCAACGCCTTTCTTTCTTTTTGCATTCATCCTTTGCATTTGCATTGCATTTCATCACATGCATTAGATTTTCACAAAAAGGACCCTAATTAGGTAAAATTATTTCAATTAACATGGGAACCGACAAAAGTCAAATGACTAGGCATCTTGTTAGGAAAATGTCGATTAGAGATTGGTTGCCAAAAACAGGTTTCTGATGAATGAGTTAATTACACAAGTGAGCAAAACGTTTTGTAATAGACTCTTTTGATTAATGAAATGCCTAAATAGGGACTATCTTGAAATCAACACCAATTTCTTGCATTTCTTTCATGATTGGCATTCATTGTACATTTATTCATTCATTGCATATACATATCCCATAATCATTCGCTATGGTTAGAATCATATAATTCACAGTTGCAACACTTCAAATCTGGAACCACGCCATTCGTATAAAACGCGTCGACAAGCTAGAGCAATGGAGGCTGAGTTGAATGAAAGAATTGAAAGGATGGAAAGAGTCCAGAGGGAATTACAAGAACAACTGGTTAAGTCATAGCAAGAAACGAGGGATTTGATAGTAAGATCTCGAGAGGAATCACTTAAATAGAAGGATTAAATGGCTAGAATGATGGAGATGATATTAGTTTTGGTCAAAGAAAAAGGACCCATGCAAAACCCCGACATTAAGGAACCTCAATCAAGAATTAATCATGACCAGGATCCACCCTATCCCCCAGGATTCACTCCATCACATGCCCATATAACACAAAGGGGGTACACTCAAGGGGAATCCACAAGCTTGGAACAACGACCTATGCCATTTGCTCATCTAAGGCAAGGAACATTTATGTCAAATCCCGGAACAACCCCTGCCAATCCTGTAGTTCCAGATTTAGATGATCCGGCCGAAATACCCAAGTTGAAAATAGATGATCACGAGGCTCAAGAGAGGTATAGGAGCTTGGAAGAAAGACTTAATGCAATAGAAGGCACTGAAGTCTTCTCTGCACTAGATGCTAAAGAACTCAGTTTGGTACCTGACCTAATCCTACCTCCGAAGTTCAAGGTGCCTGACTTCAAAAAGTACGATGGGACAAGATGTCCAAAAGCACATCTTGTCATGTTTTGCCAAAAAATGACCGGTTACGTGAACGAAAATAAGCTACTCGTACATTGTTTTCAAGACAGTCTAGTAGGATCGGCTCTTCGGTGGTACAACCAGCTCAGTAAAGAAAGGATCCGATCTTGGAAAGACTTGGCGTCGGCATTCTGTGAGCAGTACAAGCATGTATCAGATATGGTGCCTGATCGGATGACTTTACAAATGATGGAGAAAAAGTAGTCAGAAACTTTTAGACAGTATGCGTAGAGATGGAGGGACGTCTCAGCCCAAATGGAACCCCCACTAACGAAAACGGAGATAACCGTCCTTTTTATCAACACCTTAAAGACACCGTTTTATGACAAACTAGTGGGAAACGTCACGAAGGACTTCGCGAATATTGTAATATCCGGTGAGCTTATAGAAAATACCGTCAAGAGTGGTAGAATGGAAGGTCAAGAAAATTCAAGAAGGGTAGCACCCATGAAGAAGAAAGAGCCAGAAGCTCACATGGTGGGAATGAGAAGCTGTTATACCCCTAATCTGTATTTAAACCAACCCCGACCTCGAATTTATCCACCTCCGAATTTCTATTATCCTCCTCAAACCCCTTACTACCAAACACCACCTCCTTACTCTTCTTACCCCGTTTACGCCACAAGTAACCCGAGACCAACCGCCACATTCCCACAAAATACAATACCCGCCCAAGGTCAACCCAAAAACGAGTAGAGGCCAGCAAAACCCAATTCTGAGAGACCACAATTTACCCCTATTCCTGTGTCGTATGGGGAACTGTACCCAAAATTTTTGGAGAAACAATTGATATCCCCGCATTATATGGCACCCTTGAAGCCCCCATACCCGAAATGGTACGACCCAAATTCTAGTTGTGTGTACCACGCCGGAAACCAGGGACACTCTACGAAAAACTGCCTTGCCTTCAAAAGGAGAGTTCAAGGACTCATCGATGCGGGTATTCTGTAATTTGATGGTACTGACGGTACAACCGGAAACCTATTCCCTAACCATACCGAAGGAAACGTGAGCACGATGGGGAAAGAAGATGAATGGCAAGTCAGAAGATGTGTTTCAGAAATAAGGACGCCTCTGCAGAAAATCTGGGAAGCACTGGTTAAGAAGGGATTGCTCTGTCACCCCGATGATAATCTCAGAGAAGAAGGTCAGGTTTTTTGTGATTTTTATGGAATTGTAGGGCACGACATTCAATCGTGTGGGGAATTTAAAAGGTTACTGCAAGACCAGATGGATAATAAGGAGATGGAGATCATTAATGAAGGAAAGACTAATGAGAGAGAAGTATGTGTTTCTGACAACCAATCGTCAGGTTTCACGTACAGTGCCGATCGACCATTCGTAATTTATTACGATGTAAGGAAGAAACCGGTGAAACCAAAAATGGTAATTGAAGACCATCTCCTTTCCCGTACAAGGACGACAAAGCCGTACCATGGAAATACGACGTCAATATCGTCACACCTGAAGATGAAAAACCCAAAGCCATGACTGGAAGTGTTGGAGAAGTAAGTCATTTCACTCGTAGTGGGAGATGTTATTCGAAATAGGTCGAACCAGTGAAGAAGAATAGTGATTTGAAACAAAAAGGAAAGGCACCAATGTATGAGGCTGAAACTAAGCACGAAACTCCACCCGAGCAACAAAAAACTAAAGAGCCGGTGGATGAGGAGGAAGCACAGGAATTCTTAAAATTTATCAAGCACAGTGAGTACAACGTGGTGGAACAATTGAGTAAGCAGCCAGCACAAATTTTGGTATTATCTCTGCTGTTAAATTCAGAACTGCACCGGAACGCCTTGTTAAAGGTGTTGAATCAAGCTTGACAGATGGGTGAATAACCTAAACACGGATAATTTCATTTCTTTTAGTGATGATGAAATACCGCCCAATGGTAGAGGTTCAGTGAAAGCATTGCATATCACAACCCGTTGTAAGGGCTATATAATACTGAATGTGCTCATTGACAATGGATCGGCACTCAATGTAATGCCTTTGGCCACACTTTCCAAGATTCCGATGGATTTGTCCTACCTAAGGCCTTGCCATTCTACAGTAAAGACATTTGATGAAACAAGACGAGAAGTCATGAGAAAAATCGAGATCCCTTTAGAAGTGGGTCCCTACATATACGATGTTGAATTTCAAGTCATGGACATTACACTATCATATAACTGCCTTTTAGGAAGACCCTGGATCCATTCCGCCGGAGTGGTCCCATCATCCCTCCGTCAAAAGGTGAAATTTATCATGGATGGTTGTTTGGTCACTGTCGAGGGAGAAGAAGACATTGTCGCATCTATCTCTACTGATGTGCTATACCTTGAAGTAAGCAAAGACGCAGTAGAATATTCCTTCCGATCCATTGAATTTGTCAATGCCACATTCATCGCTGAGGGTAACAAAATTCTCGAGTCAAAACTGTCGAGAAATACTAGGATAGGTATCAAGTTGACTATAGGAAGGGGAGCTCGAGCGAGAAGAGGTTTAGGGAGATATCTGCAAGGAATAGTTAGGGCTCTAAGGCCAGTATACCACAAGGCCCGATATAGTTTAGGTTTTCAGCCGAACATGCGTCAAAGAAGAAGACAGTGGAAGAAAGATCAGGAAAGAAGGATCGCGAGAACCTTAGGCCGAGAACCAGAATGGGAGCCTATGGAATTCCCTCTTTTGTCAAGAACATTTACGTCTGCGGGAATGATATACCCGGGGCGGGATAATGCACAAGGCACAATGTTAATGATCGAAAAGGGTTTTAGAATATCAGTATAAACGTCATTGACAAAGGAGCTATCGCAAGTAAAGACGTCTCAAGGATACGCCCTTGTCCCCTGGGTTTCAGGTTGAACAATTGGACTGCCGAGGACCTTCTTGTAGTTTTTAAGTCTTTAGAGTAATGTTCAAACATTAACCCTCTATTGTGTCCTAGGATATAATAGAATTCTTTTATAAGAGCTTGCATTCGCTCTTTATCATTTAAATGAATATTAATGAAGATGCATTTTGTCACGATCTTTAGCATTATCACTAATTTCATAATCATTTTCTCATTTCATAGCCAATCCTTACATTTGCCTCATGCCATGCCATAACATTTCGTTTGTTGGTTCTAATACTTGGATGCCCCATCTATAGTTTCCTTTTTCATTCAATTTTCAGGTGCTCAGATGTCAACAGCATGAACAAACCTATTACGAGTCCTGAAATTGGTTTTGAGAAGGTTGTTTGTTTAGGAGAATTCGAAGCCGAAGAAAATGCTGAAGACTATGTCTCGTCTCCTGACTTGTTAAGAATGGGGGAACAAGAGGATAAACAGATTTTGCCTTATCAAGAATCTGTTGAAACAATAAATCTGGGAACTGAAGAAAGGAAGCAAGAAGTGAAGATTGGGACTTCTATTTCAAGGGGCACCAGGTATAATTTGATTGTTTTGCTCCGTGAGTACAAAGATATATTCACATGGTCATACCAGGACATGCCTGGATTGGCTGAAGAGATAGTGGTCCACAAACTCCCATTAAAACCGGAATGCAAACCCATTCAGCAAAAGTTAAGACGGATGAGACCTGAGATGCTGTTAAAGATAAAAGAAGAGGTCAAAAAGCAATTCGATACTGGTTTCTTACAAGCTTCCAAATACCCAGAATGGGTGGCTAACATAGTCCCGGTACCAAAGAAAGACCGTAAAGTACGAATGTGCGTGGATTATCGTGACCTGAATCGAGCAAGTCCTAAAGATAATTTTCCCTTACCACACATTGATACGTTGGTGGATAACATAGCAAAACATTCATTGTTTTCTTTCATGGACGGATTCTCAGGGTATAATCAGATCAAGATGGCCCCTGAGGATATGGAGAAAACTACCTTCGTAACAATGTGGGGAACATTCTGCTACAAGGTGATGCCATTTGGGTTAAAGAATGCTGGGGCAACATATCAGAGGGCTATGGTGACGTTATTCCATGACATGATGCATAAAGAAATAGAGGTCTACGTCGATGATATGATTGCTAAATCCCGAGGGGAAGAAGAGCATGTAGTGAACCTGAAGAAATTGTTTGACAGACTGAGAAAGTTCCAGCTAAAGCTCAATCCGGCCAAATGTACGTTTGGGTCTACCTCGGGAAAATTGCTGGGCTTCATTGTCAGTGAAAGAGGTATCGAGGTTGATCCAGATAAAATAAAAGCCATTCAAAAGTTACCACCTCCACGCACACAAAAGGAAGTCAATGGATTTTTAGGGAGGTTAAACTACATCGCTCGATTCATCGCTCAACTTACCAACCAATGCGACCCAATCTTTTGGCTTCTTCGAAAACATAACCTGGGAGAATGGAATGAGGAATGTCAGGTGGCCTTTGATAAGATAAAACAATATTTGTCTAGTCCTCCAGTGCTAGTACCGCCAACTCTGGGAAAACCATTAATTTTGTATCTGACAGTGTTCGAAAATTCAATGGGTTGCGTACTGGGGCAGCATGACGAGTCAGGAAAGAAAGAAAAAGTGATCTACTACCTCAGCAAAAAGTTCACTGAATACGAGGTAAAGCATTCGTCTATTGAAAAATACTATTGCGCTCTGGTTTGGGTAGCTTAGAGACTTAGGCAATATATGTTGTATCATACAACATGGTTAATTTCAAAGCTGGACCCAATAAAGTACATGATGGAATCACCTGCACTCTCAGGAAGAATGGCACGATGGCAGATTTTACTGTTAGAGTATGACATCGTCTATGTGAGCCAAAAGTCGATAAAAGGAAGTGCAATAGCTGACTTATTAGCAACTCGAACAACGGAGGATTACGAGCCATTGAGATTTGATTTTCTAGATGAAGACTTGATGTGCATTACAGAAAAAGAATGCGAGTCACCAAAAGAGAAGTCATGGAAGATGAGCTTTGATGGTGCATCGAACGCATTGGGGCATGGGGTTGGAGCAGTCTTAGTATCGCCAGAAGGGAACCATTACCCACTCACTGCCAGGTTGAACTTCTTCTATACTAATAACATAGCGGAATATGAGGCATGTATCATGGGACTTCGTGCAGCTATTGACGAAACGTCAAAACTTTAGAGGTATACGGAGACTCAGCCTTGGTGATTTACCAAATCCGTGGAGATTGGGAAGTGAGAGACTCAAACCGGTTAAATCTGAGAGATCTAGTGGCGAGTTGATTAAAGAATTCAAGAAATAACTTTTAATTACCTCCCACGAGAAGAAAACCAATTGGCTGATGCCCTGGCCACTTTGGCTTCAATGTTTAAAGCAAACAGAGCAACACAAATAATGCCTCTTCAAATGAGCATATATGAAGTCCCTGCACATTGTTTCAGCATTGAAAAAGCGCCAGATGGACGGCCATGGTTCCATGATGTCTTAGAATATATCAAGAATCGAAAGTATCCCAAACAAGCAAACAAGAACGACAAAAGAACAATAAGAAGAATGGCAGCGGGATTCGTTCTTGATGGGGACATCCTGTACAAAAGAGGAAAAGATCAGGTGCTCTTGAGATGCGTAGATGCTGTTGAAGCCAGAAAAATACTTAAGGATGTCCATAAGGGAATTTGCGGGACACATGCCAATGGTTTCACTATGGCCAGGAATATTATGAGACTCGGATATTACTAGCTAACGATGGAAAGCAACTGCATTAATTTCGCACGAAAATGTCACAAATGTCAAATTCATGGTGATAAAATTCATGTAGCCCCTTTGCCCCTTCACGTCATGACTTCTCCGTGGCCTTTTTCTATGTGGGGCATGGATGTTATAGGGCCAATTTCCCCAAAAACTTCTAATGGACACCGATTCATTTTTGTGGTTATTGATTACTTCGCAAAATGGATAGAAGCCGCATCGTTTGCCAATGTGACGAAGACTGCAGTTTGCAGGTTTTTGAAAAGGAAAATTATTTGTCGATATGGTTTGCCTGAAAGAATCATTTTAGATAACGCCTTGAATTTGAACAACAAGATGATGAAAGAAGTGTGTGAGCAATTCCAAATAAAGCATCATAACTCCTCGCCCTATCGCCCAAAGATGAACGGAGCTGTTGAAGCGGCCAACAAGAATATTAAGAAGATTATTGGGAAAATGACCGAGACATATAAAGACTAGCACGAGAAGCTACCATTTGCTTTGTATGCATATCGCACATCTGTACGGACATCTTAATGGAGTCTATGCTACCTATCGAAGTTGAGATCCCCTCTCTACGAGTCTTAATGGAGTAGAAATTAGAGGAAGCAGAATGGGTTCGAGCTCGATATGACCAGTTAAACCTCATCGAAGAAAAACGTCTAAAGGTAATTTGTCATGGACAAATGTACCAGAAGAGAATGATCGCGGCTCATGATAAGAAGGTACGGCCAAGAGAATTCCACGAAGGAGAACTCGTGCTGAGAAAGATTCTCTCAATACAAAGAGACCTACGAGGAAAATGGGCACGAATTGGAAAGGACCATACGTCGTCAAAAAGGCATTCTCGGGTGGAGCTTTGATTCTCACTGAGATGGATGGGAAGGAGTCACCGAATCCAGTGAACTCAGATACTGTGAAGAAATATTATGCCTAAAAAAACAAAAATGGTGATCAAGGCGAAAACCCGAAAAGGGCGTCTTGATTAACACAAAAGATTAGGATGAAAACCCGAAAGGGCGTTCTAATGAAGCAAGCACTGGCTTAAAAAGTAAGGCGTTTTGAACAGTGGGTCAAATAATGAGACTACAGTATTTGAAGCATTTCTGAAAGCTCGAAATCTTCTACGCAAGAAGCCATGCTCAAAAAGATTCTTGATTGACGAACGTGGAAGAGTTCATGCATTGAATATCTAGAGCATTTGTATTCGTTGAATGCAATCCCTTTTCTCTTTATGACACTCTTTTACTATCATTGGTTAACTTTCTTTGTTTGCTACATTTGAAATGAATAAATGTGAGGTATCCTTTTGTCCCTACCTGACCATTTTCATGCATCTCATTATGTGGTTCATTTACATGATAAATAGTGAAATGACATACTCTAAACAAAAGAAATGTTAAGCATTACTCGGGTAAGAATTTGATAAGTACAAGAGCCTCAACGCAAGGACAAAGCTCAACCAGGGGCAAAAGAGTGATATCTGAGAAACAAAGATTATTCGTGAAGCTTGAGGACGGATACAGGTACTGAAGAGAAAGTCAAGAGTCGAAGCAATGAACGCGGATTATCAAAAATCGTGACGAAAAAGGGATATATGACAAACATGCCTAAAGCTCATAGCATAATCATGTAGGCATAAAGGCATTTAAGACAAACATGTGCATATCATGATAACATCATGAATGACATATACAGGTACTCCAGTGGAGCAAGAGGATGCAATGATAGTTATACTGAATCAAGGAAAAGACACCTGAGCTCCACCATATGACATCTTTTCGTATGTGGATGTTTCATTTCTGTTTTCAAAAAAATCAACTCATAATTGCGTGAGGTGAGTTGAGCCTCGGGGCACGCTAAGGTATTTTCAATTACTGTTTGTCAAAAAAATCAACTCATATTGCGAGAGATGGGTTGAGCCTCGGGGCACGCTGAGGTATTTTCAATTATTGTTTGTAAAAAAAATCAACTCATAATTACGGGAGGTGAGTTGAGCCTCGGGGCACGCTGAGGTATTTTCAATTATTGTTTGTCAAAAAAATCAACTCATATTGCGAGAGGTGAGTTGAGCCTTAGGACACGCTGAGGTAATTTCAATTTCTGTTTGTCAAAATCAACTCATATTACGAGAGGTGAGTTGAGCCTCAAGACATGCTGAGGTATTGTCAATTTTTTGTATGTTTCAAAAATCAACTCATATTGCGAGAGGTGAGTTGAGCCTCAAGACACGCTGAGGTAATTTCAATTTCTGTTTGTCAAAATCAACTCATATTGCGAGAGGTGAGTTGAGCCTCAGGACACGCCGAGGTATTTTCAATTTCTGTTTTTTCAAAAAGATCAACTCACGTTGCGAGAGGTGAGTTGAGCCTCAGGACACGCTGAGGTAATTTTAATTTCTGTTTTTCAAAAATCAACTCATATTGCGAGAGGTGAGTTGAGCCTCGGGGCACGCTGAGGTATTTTCAATTAATGTTTTTTTCAAAAATCAACTCATATTACGAGAGGTGAGTTGAGCCTTGGGTCACATGTTGAGGTATTTTCAAAATCTGCTTTTCAAATTAAGTTTCAAAAAAACCAACTCATATTGCGAGAGGTGAGTTGAGCCTTAGCTCACATGCTGAGTTATTTCTGTCTTAATGTCTGTTTTTTTTAAAAAAAATTCATATTGCGAGAAATGAGTTGAGCTCAGGATCACATGCCGAGTAAAAGATAAAGATTGGAGCTGATCGAAGATATCAGATCTTACCTTTCTGAAGTCGCAGAAGAAAACACCACAAACCTTATCCCACTAAAGCGATAGAAGAACAGATTGAAGTTGTAGATCTTATCTTTCTGAAGTTACAGTGAAGCAGATCGAAGCCGAATTTCATATCCTTTAAATTACATTGGAGTAGATTGAAGCTACAAGGCATATGTCAGAAGATGCCGTGGATTGAACCAAAGCTACAAGATGCGGTGGACTAGTAAAAGACTACCTAAAAAAAGAAGAGCACCAAAGAAGTCAACACTTGGCAAGACCGGGCAAAATTGGCCTTTCTTTGTGTCTTTGCTCTATTCCCATTATACGACAATGAGCAAAGAGGGGTAGCTGTTGTAGGCCAATTTTGGCCCGTTTACAAAATACCCGGGCCCATTAAACTATTTAACCCATCTTCAAACCCAAAACCTAAAATTAACCTAGCCCAACATCCAAACCCAATCCCGAAACCCTAGACCCCCACTTGCCTCTCCCCACTCTCCCATGCTGTCTGCCACCAGCACCATCCCCACTCTCCCATGCTGTCTTCCACCTTGCGCACTACCACCACCACTCCCCACGCACGTCACATGCCTCTATGCACGCTTCTGGTCACCCATTTCACCTGCAAAAACGAGACAAGCACGCGAAGATAGAGAGGCCACAAGAGCAAAAAATGAAAAAACAGTAGAAATATTTTTGTATTCGGCTATATAGCCTGGTAAAAATGTAATACCAGGAGACTAGCAATCAAGAGAAAAACACAGAAAGGTGGATCTTCGATTTCATTTTATTTGTTTTCATTTCGTTTTAACTTCTTCTTAGTTTCCTTTCAAATTTACTGCAAATCAATAAACAAAATGGGGTTTTGTTTTCAAATACAAAAAAGGGGATTGTATTACACAGATTATTAATCAAAAAGAGAACTAAAAAGGTTGTTTTCATATTTTCTTTTCTTGGTTTTTTCTTTCTTTAGATTTTTTATTTTATTTTCTATGTTAAATATTTTTAAAAATAAAAATAAAAATTGTAACGACCAATTTTATTGTTACCGAAAAAGTGTATTTTCGGTCTCCGTTTCTGAAAATGGATTCGTAAATATTTATTAAAAATATTTACAAAGTCAATTGAGTGGTTAATTAGAGTTTAATTAAGTAAATTTAGTTTAATTAAGAGTAATTAGGAAAAATGACTAAATTGAATAAAGGATGAAAGTTGAATTGTAGATTAAAAGAAAATGAAGAGGACCAAAATGGCAATTATGCCATTTGTCCTAAGTGAGGCGGCATAAACATAAAAAAAATCTGAGATTTTTATGTGTTAAAATATATATTAAATTATTATTATATTATAGTATATTATATTATATATTATATTATATAAATAAGTAAAGAAACATAAGAAACATAATGAAAGCAAACGAAACAGAGAAGAAACAGGGAGAAAGAAAGAAAGAAAAGAAAAGGAAAATTTGGGTTTCAAGGCTCAAAGTTTAATTTGGTAAGTCAATTAAGTCATTTCTTCTTAAATTTTGATGTTTTAGAAGCTTTGGAACAAGACTTTGATGAAATTAAGTTGATATTTTGAGAGTTTATAGATTTTCAAGTATAGTTCATGTTGAATAAAATAGTGAATTAAGGGTTTAATTGAGTAAATTTCAAGCTAGAATTGATAATAGGATCAAATTGTAAAGTAAGTTATAAGTTTTATGTTGTAGGGACTAAATTGATGAAATTTTGAAATTAGGAAAGTACGCTGGAAATTTAATATTTAAATTAGAGTATGGATGAAATTTGAATAGAAATAAAGTATGAATTAAGATAGAAAAGTAAGTGAATTTAGTTAGAATTAAATTGAAATTAAAGTAAATCAACATTTTGTACTAAGACTATTTTGGACAGCAGCAGTAGTCTAAGTTTGAAAAATCACCAAAATTGTAGAAATTGAATTAGAGGATGAATAAAATATGAAATTAAATATTATTGAGTCTAGTTTCTTATAGAAGAAACGATATAAGCAATTGAATTGTAAATTATGAGATATAATGAATTTTGTGAGACAAGGTCAGAATGAATTCAGGTTCCCTGTTCTGACTTTGGAAAATCACCAAAAATTGAATAAAAATAATTAGAGGCTTAAAGTTATATGTTTAGAATCCCTAATGAGTCTATTTTATTAGAAATCAACGAGAATGTTATCCGAGTTCTGTACTGTGAGATAATTAATTTTTAGTGAAGAAGGGACGAAACTGTCAGACAGCAGAATAGGGGTGAATTTAAAGAATAAACTGTACTTAATGGCTAAACCAAAATTCTGAAAATTTTATTGTAAGAAGATTTGTGAGTCTAGTTTCAGGAAAAATTAGCGGATCTTAATTTAGAATTCTATAACTCAAGATATGAATTAGTAATGTATTAATGATTATGAATTGTATTAATTTCGTAGTCAATGTGGTACCGTAAATCTCGCTAAGAAAGGACAAGACAAAGTCAACGGGGTTAGCTCCAAAATTACGGTTTGTATTTCTATAATCCGAACCTAATACTTAATTGTTGAATTTATTTCTTAATATGTATATTAAGTGTTTTGAAGTAAGAATTATTGTGTTTTGCAAATGAAATGGATTGATATAGTATGTGATGAATTTATTGAATTTATATTGATTGAATTGGCGTATATATATATATATAGATATATATTGAATATTGAATATATATTGATTATTTGAATTGAATTGAAATATAAATTGTTTGAAAATTTTAAATATGAGATTTGTGATATTTGGATATTTGTTATTGAAAAGTGAATTGAGTTGTATTGGATTATGAATTTATGTGATTAATTAAAATGTGTATTGATTGAAAAATTGAAAGGGTAAGAATACCCTATTAACAGATGTCGGGTGAGTCGGATATAATTGGCATGCCATAGGATTGGGAAGTGTTCAGGATTCTTCGACCTCGAGTCGATGAGACACTGGTGTCACTATATTTCTTCGGATAGATTCGATGAGGTCTGGGTACCAACTTTACTTGGCTAGGCCGATGAGACACCTGGTGTCAAATATTGCTTGAACTATCCGATGAGGCACTTGGGTGCCATATTGGTGTGTATGGTTGGATCTAGAGGTGATCATGGGCGGGCGGGCAGGTTCGGCCGGGCCTGTATAATTTTAGGCCGTCTACTAGGCTCGGGCCTGCCCGCCCAAATATGGGCCTAAAATTTTACCCAAGCCCGCCCGAAATAAAATTACTAAGGCCGAGCCCGCCCTGCCCGACCCATATTAATTTTTTTTTCTTATTTTATTAAATAAAAAATTTAAAAATATAATAAATCAAATATATTTAAAAACATAAAAATAAATATTAAAACAAATAAAATAATACTAAAACAATTCTTAAAACAATACACAAATTAACAATATAATAAAAATAGTTATATTAAAATTTAAAATAATTAAAAATAAAAACAAAAATATATTAATATATAATTGGTAAGGGGCCGGCCAAAAAAACTCTTACCCGAGGTCTGCCCATTTTTAAACAGGCCTCGTTTTTTTGCCCAAGGCTATTTTTTCGCCTATATTTTACCCAAACCCTCCCATTTTTCTAAGGGCCTTGGTCAGGCCGCCACCACCATGATCACTCTAGTTGGATCCGTGTATCCGCCAAGGTCCGAGTCTTATTAATAGGGGTAAATAAGTGAAAAGATAAGTCGAGTGAATTTGATTGATTGAGCTATTGGAATGAAATGAGAAATTGAATTGAGAATTGAAATTGAGATATGAGATTGAAAACATGAACCAAAAGGTTCATGAAATGAGTGAAGTTCAAATGGATGATGATTGATGTTAGAATGAATTAAAATGGTATATTGTTAAGAAGTAAAGTGTGAAAACAAGTGAATTGTAAATATATTGTATAGAATTTATACGGTAAGTAAATGAAAAGAATTGAACAAATATGTTATTGTGTTTGTTATATGACTTGTATAGAATTTATATGGTAAGTAATTGAAATTTTATCTATAAAACAAATAAATGAATACTTATAATTGTTATTGTGATTTTAAGTTTAATTGTTATATTATTAAGTGTTCGGATTATGGAAATACCATTGAGTATACTATACTCAACAGACGGTTTGTTTTCGCATGCAGTTTAGTAAAGATAGAACGTTGAATCAAGATCCCGATTCGATCCCGAATTCATTAAGGTAAAGTGTGTTAATTATTGGTAATGGCATGTACCTAGGATGTTTTATGAGAGTCATTTAGGTTGTAGATGTACTCATGAAATGAGTAAATTATGGTTGGCAACGGTATGTAGTATGAATTTTGAAATTTACTAAAAATTGTAGTGATTCTAAATTAGTCCCGAATTGAATTTATCGTTCATATTGGACCGCGAGGGCCCATTAAAGGGACGACATCTTAAAACTAGGATGTGTAAATATTTATTTTAATTAATGACCGAAATTGGATTGTACTGACTGGTAATGTCTCGTAACCCTGTTCCGATGACGGTATAGGGTTAGGGGGCGTTACATTTAGTGGTATCAGAGCTATTCAGGTTTAGCCGATTCTCGGACTAAATCGAGCTCGAAATTGAGTCGGGATCGGATGCTGATATATTTGTTTGGTACTGTTTTATAGTGAAAATGTTAGACAAAAATATCGATGGTATTGATTATGAAATGTGTACTGGAGACGAATAGTCTCGTGAATTAGATGAAAACTGAATCAACAACACTGGGTATAAACTCAATGGGTAATTAATTACTGAATGATGACTGATGAAATAATAGAAAAAAAAAAGGATACATAATTATTTAGAATTATAACTGATGTTTTTCGATTGAATAGAAGAAATTGTATTTGTTATGATATCTACCCTCCTGCTTTCTCAATCGGTTCAAAGTGCTTTAAGGTATAGAGCTTGTCCGAACGGGTAAGTTATCTGCTGTTAATGATCTGGACATGTATATATATGGTGTGGATGAATTGAGAATTACAGTTGAGAATGATCTTGAAAGAAATGAAACTGGTTAGAGAATATTATCGGGATTGTAAATGAATTGTTCGATCACCGATTAAAGGTTAGAAGGGTATGATATTTCGTTAAAAGATTCAGCTTACCAAAGGGTAGAAAACATTGATTATGTTGTGATTAAGAAAGGGTTATTTGAAAGTTTTCGAGATGAGTTCGAAAGAAATATATATATATATCACGAGATTTCTTGATCGAAACGTCTGTAATTCTTGAAGCTTAAACAGGATCATATAACGCAATCGTATGAAGGGAATTTTTTGATTAAATAAATATATCGGAGGTATATTCCGATAGAAACTGTATGATACAAATGGTTTGAAGATGGTTTAAATGAAGACAGAAGCTGAAGAATATAGAATAAGGAATGGAATATGTGTTAGACATGATTCTCCTGATTATTATCTTAGTGATTGCTTGAAGAAAATTGAAAAAAAAACATTATTCAGAGTTCAAGACCGAGTAATGTAGTTAACAGAGGTAGGTTACCCTGTAATCTCAAAAATACGAGTGAAAGCCGAAGTGTGACAAATGACTTCACTGTAAAATCTAGAGAATGAACATCAGCCAGGGTATATGTTAATTATATATGAGAAGATTTATCTCTACCGGATGTCATTACAGGTACTTTCTTCTTTATCGACACTAATATGATTATTTTAAATTGATCTTGGTTTGACTATTCCTATGATTACATAAGTTCAGTATCTATTAAAGATTTGCCTGTTGGGTTTGCTGAAATTTTTGGGTTGAAGCATTAAATTTTTCAGATTAGTATTTATGGGCTGATAAGATCTGCAGGAACTGTTTGATAATGATACTACTGTTTTCTGAACGATTTGATGTTCTTACTGTTTGATATAATCTCAATAATGGAATGGTTAATTCTGCATGATATGGTGGTAAATTATAAGCAGAAGTATAATATGTTGCAAGATCAAGATGATGAAATGTTTTGTTGAATCAGAGAAGATTGAGCTAATTGTCTATTGTGATATTGAACATGCCAACATAGATATATGCCGGAAAGGGGTCATGGTATTTACCTTGTTTATGTATTGAATATTAAAATATTTAAGTTAAGGTTTAAATCAGTGGCAATAGTGCAAGAGAATTCTAATGTGTTTCCAGAAGAGTTACCCGAACTACTGTTGATTGAAGAAGTTGAATGTGCTATAGATTTTGTAACTGAAATGATAGTGAAAAAATATATTTGAAATCAGAGGTTTTCTAAAACTAGTCGGTTATTATAGTAAGATGTGGAATTGGAATGATCTGATAGACGTTAGCAAGGTTCTGATTAGTTGAAAGCTCGCTTAATCAAGCACTAGTTCGTTCACCGAAATCCGATAAAGAAACTTGTGGTTTACAGGGATAGCAGTGTTTTGATGTAAAAAAAAAAAAAAAAAAAGAGAAGAAAGTGAAGTAATGGTTTATGTTACGAAATGTTAAAATCACATGGGAAGAATTATTTGATACCTGATTCGGAAGTGGTAGTTATTGTTCTTGCATTAAAAGATCAAGATATGATAATTAATTATCATCCGAAAAGACAATGAATGTATGTATATTCAAGTTGAAAGCTTTGTTTTGTGTTATGAGCTATGAACATCTGACTGTTATCATTTGAAGATGGTTTAATTTTGGTAGAGATAAAAAAAAAAAATTAAACCGACTTCTTTACAGCAGATCTGCGAAGCTCAGAAATGTGGTAATGAGTTATCGATTAAATGGATATAGTATACAGATTTCTGATTAAACATTTCAGATTGGATATGATGGTTGTTTGCTATTTAGAAATAAAAGCTGAACAGAGAGATTCAGAACTTATACAGGAGAATTTGCATGAAATTATAGTAGTACTATGTCTATGCATTTTGGATGAATAAGATGTACAAAGATTTGAGGAAGATGTGTTGAAGATCGGAAAAGAAAAGTAGTACTTTGAAATTGTATATAAATGTTTATATCGATATGATATCTTCGAATCATTATGACTAGAAAGGATATCGAAATGGAAGTGGGATATAATTTCTATGGGTTTGAATTGGAATTATCTCGATCTTTGAAAAGAAAGACGGTATTTGAGTAATCATCGAAGGTATGGTAAAGCTTGTATATTCTATTCTAGTATGAATAAGTTTCTTACTCAATAATTGTTTGAAATCTAGGTTTCTGAGATTATCAGATTACATGGTATGGTGGTTTCTATTATTTCGATTGAGATACGTGGTTTATACTCTGATTATAGAACAAGTACAAGAAGTTCGGTGCGTAATAATAGTTTTCAACACTGTATGAAGTTCTGAATAATGATTGATGTAAAACTGCATGGGATTTGATTAAATACAGTGAGAAAAAGAATATGCAGAGTTATTTAATTCGTGAAATTGAAGAAAAGTGGAAGTGATTCGAGATAGATTGAAAGTAATTTTGACAGATAAGAATCATATGTGGACTTGAAACGTTGGGATATTGAGTATTTAATTAGTGATATGATATTTCTTAATGATCCACCTTGGAAGAAAATTTTAAAGATCAGATTGAAAAAGAAATTGAGTTCTTGTTCTGTTGGGCTATGTGAAGTTGTAGAAAAGTTAAATTGGTAAAATATTGCTTGGTTTTGCTTCTAAAGTTACAGAAAGTTTATGATAATTTTTCATGATTTGAAGCTCAGAAGATTATAGAGATCAAATCTCTTGCATGTTATACCGAAAAAAGATATTGAGATTTGATGTAATCTATAGTATGAAAATGAGCCGGTTAAGATACTAGCTCGAGCGGTAATGTCATAATATTGAAGAAGCAATATGGGAACCGAGAGGAACAGCGAGATCTTTGTACTTATATCCCCACCTCTCTCAGGTAAATTTCGAGGGTGAAATTATAAAAGGGGGGGAGAATTGTAACGACCCGAATTTTATTGTTACCGAAAAAGTGTATTTTCGGGTCTCCGTTTCTGAAAAATGGATTCGTAAATATTTATTAAAAATATTTACGAAGTCAATTGAGTGGTTAATTAGAGTTTAATAAAGTAAATTTAGTTTAATTAAGAGTAATTAGGAAAATGACTAAATTGAATAAAGGATGAAAGTTGAATTGTAGATTAAAAGAAAATGAAGAGGACCAAAATGGCAATTATGCCATTTGTCCTAAGTAAGGCAACATAAACATAAAAAAATCTGAGATTTTATGTGTTAAAATATATATTAAATTATTATTATATTATAGTATATTATATTATATATTATATTATATAAATAAGTAAAGAAACATAAGAAACATAATAAAAGCAAACGAAACAGAGAAGAAACAGGGGAGAAAGAAAGAAAGAAAAAGGAAAATTTGGGTTTCAAGGCTCAAAGTTTAATTTGGTAAGTCAATTAAGTCATTTCTTCTTAAATTTTGATGTTTTAGAAGCTTTGGAACAAGACTTTGATGAAATTAAGTTGATATTTTGAGAGTTTATAGATTTTCAAGTATAGTTCATGTTGAATAAAATAGTGAATTAAGGGTTTAATTGAGTAAATTTCAAGCTAGAATTGATAATAGGATCAAATTGTAAAGTAAGTTATAAGTTTTATGTTGTAGGGACTAAATTGATGAAAATTTGAAATTAGGAAAGTATGCTGGAAATTTAATATTTAAATGAGAGTATGGATGAAATTTGAATAGAAATAAAGTATGAATTAAGATAGAAAAGTAAGTGAATTTAGTTAGAATTAAATTGAAATTAAAGTAAATCAACATTTTGTACTAAGACTATTTTGGACAGCAGCAGTAGTCTAAGTTTGAAAAATCACCAAAATTGTAGAAATTGAATTAGAGGATGAATAAAATATGAAATTAAATATTATTGAGTCTAGTTTCTTATAGAAGAAACGATATAAGCAATTGAATTGTAAATTATGAGATATAATGAATTTTGTGAGACAAGGTCAGAATGAATTCGGGTTCCCCTGTTCTGACTTTGAAAAATCACCAAAAATTGAATAAAAATAATTAGAGGCTTAAAGTTATATTTTTAGAATCCCTAATGAGTCTATTTTTATTAGAAATTAACGAGAATGTTATCCGAGTTCTGTACTGTGAGATAATTAATTTTTAGTGAAGAAGGGACGAAACTGTCAGACAGCAGAATAGGGGTGAATTTAAAGAATAAACTGTACTTAATGGCTGAACCAAAAATTCTGAAAATTTTATTGTAAGAAGATTTGTGAGTCTAGTTTCAGGAAAAATTAGCGGATCTTAATTTAGAATTCTATAACTCAAGATATGAATTAGTAATGTATTAATGATTATGAATTGTATTAATTTCGTAGTCAATGTGGTACCAGAAATCTCGGCTAAGAAAGGACAAGACAAAGTCAACGGGAGTTAGCTCCAAAATTACGGTTTATATTTCTATAATCCGAACCTAATACTTAATTGTTGAATTTATTTCTTAATATGTATATTAAGTGTTTTGAAGTAAGAATTATTGTGTTTTGCAAATGAAATGGATTGATATAGTATGTGATGAATTTATTGAATTTATATTGATTGAATTGGCGTATATATATATATATAGATATATATTGAATATTGAATATATATTGATTATTTGAATTGAATTGAAATATAAATTGTTTGAAAATTTTAAATATGAGATTTGTGATATTTGGATATTTGTTATTGAAAAGTGAATTGAGTTGTATTGGATTATGAATTTATGTGATTAATTAAAATGTGTATTGATTGAAAAATTGAAAGGGTAAGAATACCCTATTAACATGTCGGGCTGAGTCGGATATAATTGGCATGCCATAGGATTGGGAAGTGTTCAGGATTCTTCGACCTCGAGTCGATGAGACACTGGTGTCACTATATTTCTTCGGATAGATTCGATGAGGTCTTGGGTACCAACTTTACTTGGCTAGGCCGATGAGACACTGGTGTCAAATATTGCTTGAACTATCCGATGAGGCACTGGGTGCCATATTGGTGTGTATGGTTGGATCCGTGTATCCGCCAAGGTCCGAGTCTTATTAATAGGGTAAATAAGTGAAAAGATAAGTCGAGTGAATTTGATTGATTGAGCTATTGGAATGAAATGAGAAATTGAATTGAGAATTGAAATTGAGATATGAGATTGAAAACATGAACCAAAAGGTTCATGAAATGAGTGAAGTTCAAATGGATGATGATTGATGTTAGAATGAATTAAAATGGTATATTGTTAAGAAGTAAAGTGTGAAAACAAGTGAATTGTAAATATATTGTATAGAATTTATATGGTAAGTAAATGAAAAGAATTGAACAAATATGTTATTGTGTTTGTTATATGACTTGTATAGAATTTATATGGTAAGTAATTGAAATTTTATCTATAAAACAAATAAATGAATACTTATAATTGTTATTGTGATTTTAAGTTTAATTGTTATATTATTAAGTGTTCGGATTATGGAAATACCACTGAGTATACCATACTCAGCGTCACGGTTTGTTTCGCATGCAGTTTAGTAAAGATAGAACGTTGAATCAAGATCCCGATTCGATCCCGAATTCATTAAGGTAAAGTGTGTTAATTATTGGTAATGGCATGTACCTAGGATGTTTTATGAGAGTCATTTAGGTTGTAGATGTACTCATGAAATGAGTAAATTATGGTTGGCAACGGTATGTAGTATGAATTTTGAAATTTACTAAAAATTCGTAGTGATTCTAAATTAGTCCCAAATTGAATTTATCGTTCATATTGGACCGCGAGGGCCCATTAAAGGACGACATCTTAAAACTAGGATGTGTGTAAATATTTATTTTAATTAATGACCAAATTGGATCAGATCGACTGGTAATGTCTCGTAACCCTGTTTCGATGACGGTATAGGGTTAGGGGGCGTTACAAAAAACAAAAGAGGGGCTGAAATCTTACCTATTCTTCGCGTCTCGCCACCATCGGAGATTCCCCGATCCAAAAGAGCCACAAAACCCCTCAGGTTTCTTGTTTAGGCCATGGAAAAGAAAGGGGGGGACGAGTATTCGGAGGGCGAAATAGGAGCTTTCTCACTTGAACTTGGTGAGAGAGAAGTTTGTTTCAGAGAAATGAAAATGAAAAGGGGGAAGGAAAGAGTTTTTGGTTTTTTTTTTCTTGAAAAAAAAGGGAACCAACAGAATAGAAAAGTAGGAAACCTTTTTTAAAATCATTTGAAAAAGTACCATGAGTGTAGTGGGGGAGAGGGGGGGGGGGAAGGGGGTTGTAAATTCTCCCTAAAAGGGATATTTATACAATTAGTCCTTTTCATTCGCAACTCCATTCAATCGGCCCCCATTTCCAATTTTCTTTTGTTTTTTTTAATTCTAACCCTCAGATTTCGTTTGGTTTTTTATTAGGTCCCTGATTAACTTTCCAGTATTTATAATTTTGTATCCCAAATTTTAACTCGTTTTAACCATGTCCTAAATCTATTTAATCCATTTATTAACTTTTTTAAAAAAATAATATTTCACCTATGTGTTATTTAAAATATTTTATATGATATTTACTTTACATCTATTCCAACTTATTTTAATGTATTGTTTGTTTAAATTCTTATTATTTATTTTAACTTGCTTTATGCATATATTTCATATTGGTCTATTTTATATGTATTATTTATTTTATATTCCTTACCTACTATATATATGTGTACATATATTCTATTTTTAAATTGTTTTGTACATTGTTGATTAAATTTTTTTTCTCATTATTTATTTTAAATTCATTTCTTATTATTTTAAAATTTGTTTTACATTTTAGTCATTTTAATTTATGTTATAATATTTTTAATTCACTTGTCTTTGATTATTAATGATTAGTATTCAAGTTACATATGTTATGTGATTATTGTCATTGTGTATGGTATAATTAGTTTATTCAGTATTTTCGTTATTGCCATTTGCTTGTATAATATTGTATTTGTGTTGTTATTATGTACTCTATGTTATATTTTTTTGTTTTATCTAGTTTAAATCTTATCATACATTAACCCAACATACTTGCCCGACTTGGATCCCTTGATTTTTTTTTATTCCAAACAAATAATGTACGTCGTTCAAATGTCATATTCGCTACTACTTAAAAACAAAAATTTCAAAATAAGGTAATGTTTCGCGTTTTAGAACATCGAGAAATTGTACCCTAACTTACGGGGTTTCGATTTTCTCATTGGTTTTAAATGGCAAAGTATCCTTTTGAGTTTTAAAATACGCGAAATTCTAATTAAATTTAAAGATACACCTATGCTCGAGAATTCATGGTATTGTGTCCTAACTTACGGGATATGATGTTCCGATATCTCGAGATAAGGAAATCTTTAAACAAATTGTTTTGAGCTAATTTAAAAATTTTTAAATCGATATTGATAGAAAAGATCATATTTCAAATTCATTCCCGATTTTTGATTTTTGACATTAAGACACTAACTGATCAATTCGGTACCAATTTTTGGGCGTGTCGGGGGTGCTAATCCTTCCTCGCACGTAACCGACTCCCGAACTTGTTCTTTTGGAATTCGTAGACCAAAAAGCCGTTTTAGTAAACTAAAATTGTTTTATTAAAACAAAGGTGATCCGATCACACCAAATAAAGATCGGTGGCGACTCCCGTTTTAATTTTCACTTTCAAAACCAAAATCGACCCCATCCTTCAAAAAATGGTTTCGACATGTACAATTTATTATATCCATCGATTGTATATCTACATATGCTTACCATTAATAAAATTCCTAAGTTGGTGTCACGAGTCAATCGAGTACCAACTAGGTTAGAGAAATTACAAAATTGTTCTTCCTTAATTAAAGGAAGTCATGTTATTTGATGGTACTATAATCTTTTTATTTTAACAAAAAAGCAATTAAAATAAGCATACATTGAGATCTAAATTCACGCCAATTATATAAATAAAATCGTAATTTTACCGTTCAACCAAGCATTTATTTTAATATATTTTATACATTTTATTTTAATATGCACAATTTATTATCTCTATCAGTTGCATATCTATATTATTAATGAGATTATTGACTGAATCAGTGCCACGAGTCAACTGAGTACCAATTTGATTAAAGAAATTACGAAAAGGCATTTTCGTAATTAAAGTAAGTCACATTATTTGATAATGTTTTAATTTTTATTTAACAAAACCAATAAAAATGCATATGATGATATTTGAACTCATACCAATTGCATTAATAAAACCTTAAATTTAATACTCAATCAAAACTTCATTATTTATTATATATTATTTTTAAACATACATTTATTTTTAAATTCTTGATTTCCACGTATATATCGTTTGATAGAATTTTTAATTTTGATTATATTTGTTTAATATCCCAAATATAGATTTTAGATATAAATACTTAATGATGAGCTTAGATCCGGGCAAATCTAGAATCTTTTAGAGGAATAAAATTGAATTATAAATTTTAAAATGTTAAATATAGATTTTATCATATTTTAATTAATGAACTTATTATTTTTTCATTTTGGGAGCATAATTTTATATTAATTTATAATATGATTAGAGGCTAGTATTGTATTGTTCAGTTTGAGGGGTCTACCTCCCCCACTATTCGCCCCTGGTTTGGATAACACGCAGCAAAGTCTAGAAAGAGCAAAATAAATGTTAGAATAAAACATAGTACTTACAAAAGGCTACGATTTAAGAAGCCTCCATACTTGTCTTCAAGAGTTTCCGGTGAATCAAAGTGCAATAATGTCACAAAAAGCTTCATACCTTCAATTGATGAAACGTAATATGGAATTCATTATTGAACGACAAATAAAAAAGCAAATAAATAAATACTTAAAAATATTCAATTTAATTACAGAAAGCTTTAATTACCAAATTTAATTACCCAAATATATATGAACCAAAGAAAAAAATAATGATTATTGGGTAAAATCCTAGTCCAGGGAATGGAAAATCTATAAGCATCTACTCCCAGATCCCCTTAAAACCAACACATCTTCCTGCAAATGCTTGCATTTATACCAATTATATTAATAACCTATTGAAGGTGTCCGTTTGAAGCCTTATATTTCATTTGGCATTTTAGTCTTTTAAAATAGAAAATTTTTATTTATATTTTTATAATTTATAAAATTTTAAATTAATAATGATAAAACTATATTTTAATTCTTAAAAATAATAAAATTTTAATTTAATCCTCAAAAATATAAAGATATAAACTATTTCATTTGCCCAAAAAAATTTTAATTTCACCGTTGCTCCCTAAACTGTATTTCTGAATTCGCCACTCAATATAAGGGAATGTGTTTGGTATGGTTTTATTCAATTTTTTTATATTTTAAAATATTATACTTTATGTTCTTGTTCATGTATAGTTATTTACTTTGGATAATAAATATATATGTCTTAGAAAAAAATCCTAGTTAACATAAAAATTAAAATATTAAAAAGTGTTATATATATTTATAGTAATAATTTAATTTAATTTTTTAAATATGAATTCAAGTTGAAATGTTACCTTATAGCAGTTGTGCAAATCAATTGCTACTTCCAAAGAACTATTGTCCACTATTTTATCTGCATGAGAAAAATTAATAATAAAAAATTAAATATAAAAATCCTAATTAATTCGTTAATAGTGGTACTATTAAATGCTAACCTTGCAATTTCCGAATAAATTGATCCCATACAGTAGGCCTTTTTCCTTTAGATTTTTCTGATCCTTCAATCTGCATTCAATTTAATTAATGAACCCAACTACGTTCGCATCGAATTTAGTCATGAGTTTGATCGAGTCAAAATATAACTGCATTGAGTCGACTCGAAGGAAACAAAAAAAAGGAACTATGCAACACGAGATTTAGGTCACCTGAGCAGCAGCAGTTGAAGCTCCGAAAACAAAATCAGCTCGAAAATCAGATCTCTTCACATTAACGAAAGATTCTTCAGAGTCTGACGAAGGTTCTCCGATCCATTTTTGAGGCTTTTGAGCTACTGCAAATGCGAAAGTTAAAAAACGCAAACAACTACAAACGAAAACCATGAGGAAATTAAAAAGCAATTAAGAAGATGAACGAACTTTCGCCATGAACAGACAAGCAAACAAGTAAAGCAAAGGCAAAGGTCAAAATGTGGCGAGAATTCCCAGGTGATTGCAATTGAAAACGAAAACAGATTTTTTTTTTTTAAACGATATGTTTCGTTACGGTAGTGACAATCCATGCATTTTATAGAAAAAAAAAATCAGTTTTTAGCGAGTTAATTGACTGTTTCAGTAAATAGAGTATACTGTTAAATAGTCAATAGCCTGTAAAAGTAAAATAGGAGTTACCCTTTTTATTTAAAATATGAATAAAATAGTTCTTATATATTAGATAAAAAGTAAAATAATTTTTTGTTAAATATTTTATCTATTTTTATTGTATGCGTATACATTAACATGAAGTACATGTAGCATGTTATATTTTTAAATAAAAGAATAAAACGTAATCTAATTCTTAATATAAGATTGTCTATGGTAATTTTATAGTTTTTGTGTTTGATGTCAATTTCGTTTGTTGTTACTAAACTTGTTATTTGGTGATACTCTTTATAAATGAAACCGAATCCTCGTGAACAAGGGCGAAACCGGGTTAAAATAGAAAATTTTTTATTTAGGCCTTTTGAAATTTTTAAAATTTTAAATTAGTAGAGGTAAAATTACACTTTAACCCTTAAAAATAATAAAAATTTGATTTAATCCTTTAAAGATTATAAAAAATAAAAACTATTAAAATGTAAAATTATAATTTTACTATGGTAAAAATTATAATTTAATTTTAGCTTTACCCTAAAAAATTTTCTCGCTTCGCCGTGCTCGTGAACCCATTCCAGATTCCCCAATTGAAAAGTCCTTTTTATCAACCTGTTCTTCCCAGCAGTAAAAAGGCTGGGTAAATTTAGATAATGTGTCTGAAAATTCAGCATTCACATAAGCATGGATGGAATGTGCCAACTGAATTAAGTTTAGGGTTCTAATTCCTCGTCCATAGTAAGACGATGTTTCTTGGGATTCTTGTGCAACAGCGTAAAGACGAGATCTGGACTTTAATTTACATGTTGTACTGAATCTGTGGGATTTTTTATTTTATTTTTTGCTTTTTAATTCCTTGGAATTGCTTTATGTGAAAGGATAGAAAGGAAAGGGGGGGAAAAAAACTTGCACAGAAAAGAAAATGGACCCGAGGAAAAGGAAAAGGCAATATCATCTTTCACAATCAACACAAAACAAAGAGAATCAAAGAGATCTTGCCTGCGGATGAGGCCAGGTCCACCCCTTTCACCATTACTTAATGGCTTGAAAATGACCCAAAGTTAAGGCTCTTGTGACTCCAAGAACAAGAAGTAGTTGCAATAAAGGTGCAGGCAGGCAGGCAACCCCTTCAGTGGTCCCTGCTTGAGCCGCAACCTTTACTGGACTAGTAGTTTTTTTTGGGGTATATGATTTTGAGCAATGGAGAAACCATTCTATGTAGCTAAATAAAAAAAGGGATGATTGCCCTTTCTTTGATATCTCTGTGCCTGTGTGTGCATACAGCTTTTGCTCCTCATTATATGTGGTCATATGCACTAATTATCTGTGTCTCCATCACCATAGATGGTCCACTTGTAGGTTCCATGTCCTCTGCTTCAAGTTGTCACTCAGGTTTAATCCCAACAAAGGAACAACTTGTGCCAGTGAATTCAACCTATGCATTCCCTTCAGAACATTACAATATTTGTGGTGCTTATTGCATAGTCTAGTCTAGTTTGATTTGGCAATTAAACTAGTTTCCCTTTTAATGGTAGAAATGGGGCACTGAAAATGTGATCGTTGAACATGTCAACTCAAACTACACTGTTCTTTCCTTGCATTTATCTATATATCAGCCTCTTTTACCCTACCTGCTCTTGGCATTTTTGGTCCCCTCCTACATCCCATCATACAAGTTGAAGAAGAGAAAGCTTTGAAGTTAATTAGTATTGATCTTATTCATACTATTTGAGAGTATACATACAAATATTTTTATATATACCATATGTACCTAATTAAGCGAAAAAGAATCAGGATCAAAGGTATCTTGAATTATCTCAATCATCGATAAATCGTTGACAAATATACTGATTCATATCTCCTTCAGATCACTTGCTTCAATGGAACCTGCATAGACCACATTAGGCTAATCAGAAAGCTTTACCCAAGGCACCACCAGTTTTGCTTTTTTTTTTTCAAGTCATTGGGGGTTACTGCAGATGCAATAATCAAAGGAAATATAGTGCTATCATTGAATAAAATCTAAGGTTTCTGATAATTGTTGTGGGGGTTGAAAATGACAGAAAGCTTCCTTTAAAGTAACTTTCTTGAATTAAAGCATGTAATGGGACACTGTTCTTCCTTAGCAGTCATTAAAAAAACTGTGGGTTTCTCTTATGTCTCTATCAGCATTAGTTAAAACCCATTTTTCTGCCTTGGAAAAATGATCAAAAAGAAAGAAAGACAACATTAACAAAGACATATTAGCTTTATGCACCTGCAAATGGTTGAGATGGAAAGGGTGGTGTTGATCTCCCCTGGTCAAATGCCACATTGTAAAGGTTTTGCAACTCAACATCCCATATTGCAGTGTGTTGAATTTGCTGCATTGCAGAGCATTGATGCATAGTAAGACAGGACGAGTCTAGAAATGATGCATCTGGGATCGATACAGGGGCGCTGATCGTTCTCCGGAGTGTCATATCGGGAGAGTTTATCCCCATTTCCACACCACAACAAGGAACCACTTGTTGAATTGGATTGAACTGAAGATAAGAAGGGTTAGCCATTTCAGGTGCCATCTCAAGCGTTGGAAAATTAGTGGTACAAGAGGAAAACACCTCTTTAGCATAAAGATTGTCAATGCTGAAGTCTAGCCTGGGATTTACAGTCGCTAGTTTCATAGACAGAAACTGCAGATTATGAGCATAAAAGGACCCAAATTAGCTAATAGTTCAGTAATATTCACGAAAATACACAAATCCATATGTTCTTTCTCCATTATTTTTTTACCTCTACTTGCCGTTGAAGAGATTGAACATAATTGATGATTTCATCAAGCATACCAGCTTTGCCTGTGATTTTGTTACATCCTGGTACTAAATCTTGCAGATACTTCATTCTTTCACTGATTTTCTCCCTTCTAACCTATATAAATCAACATAATTAAAACATTATTATCTAATGAAAGAGACCTGATAAAATAAGAAAACAAATCGGTAATAATACCATCCATATTACCGAGTAACACGCCAACAAAAAAAAAAACATGCAAATTCATACTCACTCTCTCAGCTAAACTGTGGCTATCAGTGGCTTGACCACGACGTGCCCTGACGTGGATAAAATCAGGCTTTTGAACCTCAGAAACCTTTGAATTCTCCTTAGAAGCATCACCAGAAGCTTCCTTCTTGTTGTTACTGCTTTTGTTGGTGTTTGGCCCTGTAATTTTCGACTCTTCTCCTTCATCTTCACAGGCTTTGATCCTCTTGGACTCATCTTCTGCAACAACCTGTATATATAATCAAAAAGTGAAAGAAATGGTGAAATACCCATAAATCTATATACCTTGGCATGGTGTATTAATGGTAATAATGGTAATATAATAAATAAAGCAATAGGCAACACACATACCTTTGAGTTTTGCAACTTTTCAACTTTCCTTTTCTTGAAGCTTTCTTTACCAACAGCTGAAGCCATCTTCTCAGAGTTACCCTTGACCTCCACCGCTTTGGTCGCCGCCACAGCTGGCGGGCAGCTAGAAGTCCTGGAAATGGCGTGATTCATGTCAAAACTAGGGCCATTACCGTATCCACATGGGCCAAACCCCATGGCAGCCATGTCAACCTTCCCCAACTCAGGCCAGGGACTCTCCAAACCAGGGTCAGGCTTCACTTGCCGAGCCATAACCATGTCCGATAACACCGAGTCACCACTGGCACCGCCCATGAAACCAGCCTGAAAGCCTTGTACGTGGTTGGTTTGGCTCGAAAACGCCCCACAACTTAACTCACTGAAATAGCTTTGCTGTTGTTGTTGTTGTTGCTGAAACTGTTCCTCTTGCCATTTCAAGCGAGCCCTTTGCCTCTCGAGCACCGTCAAGTCCGAACATTGTAACATCTCCGGCAATGCTGTATTCATGTCTCAAACCCTCAAAAATTAAAACTATCAAAAACAAAACAAAGCACAACTAAACAAACGAAACAACAAAAGCTTGTAGTAATATGAACAAGTTTAGGCAGGTTTGCTATATGACTTCACGCCTAACACGAGTTCATCGTGAGGGGGTTAGTACCATATACGATATACCATATATCACAAGCATATATGATCTTATAATTCCTTCTTTTATCCGAAGGATTTTTTGGTACTTTGGGGAAGAAAGAAATTGAGGAAAAAGAGAGTTTCTAGGGGCGAAGAGGAGAGGGATGTGGGGTATATATAAAGGGTAACAAAGGTGTTTAACAATGAAATTATTAGGTGATGCAGGCCATGACTGTTTGACCTATTATCCAACCTCAAACTTTCTAAAAAGATACAATTTGATCACATATTTATTCATAAAATTCTCTTTAAAATTTTCCATTAATGAATTATGTCACAAATTTATCAATAATAGATGGAGTTTACGAGAGTACATGGCAATATTCTGTTTCATAACTTTTAGGTTTAATTCTTTTTCAGTATTTATACTTTTTAAAAATTTAAAATTTAAACCTTCTACTTTTATTTTAAGATATTTAATTAATTAATTAATTTAAACTAAAAATTAAAGTTTAATTGATAATATTATTAATAGAATCGATTAACCGTTCGACAATGAGCTCTTTAATTTTTAAATTAAACAAGTAGAGAAACTAAATTATTAAAATAAATGAACGTTTTTTTTTAGATAATTGTGATTCAAACTCAAGTTGTATTTAAAGAAGATAAACACTCAATTGATAGACTACAACATAAGAATAGAAACTAAATTTTAAAAATTCAAAGATTACAAGTAATGAGCAGTGACGGAGCCAAGGGAGCAAGAAGGGCCCTGGCCCACCTAAAATAGAATTTTTTTTTTTAAATCATTTATAATTTATAAAATTTTAAATTAGTAATGGTAAAACTACACTTTGATCTCCTAAAATAATAAAAATTTGATTTAATCTTTTAAAATTATAAATATATAGACTATTAAAATAATAAAATTATATTTTATTATAGTAAAAATATATAATTTAATTCATTAAAAAAAGGTTTCTGACTCTACAGTGAAGATAATTAAATCTATTTTAATTTCTGCTATCAACTTTAAGAATGTATTAATCAGTAGCAATCCATTCTAATATTCCATGGAGAAATTTAATGGATAAGTAAACAATAATCATTTTCTTACCAATTGCATTATTAATCAGTACCAATTCATTTTGTCAAATTCTTTTTGTTGGACTAAATTTTTGGAAAATAGTTTTATTTTGAAAAATAGATTTTTTTGAAAATTTTAACATTTTTTAATACTTAAATGATTTTGTACAAAATATTTTTTATTATTTGACAATTTTTTCTTAAACTATTTTTAAGTTGTTTCGGTAAACAAAAATAAAATATAAATTAGATTTATTACAAAATAAAATTTACCCTTTAACAATTAAAATTTATTTTATAATAACTAATTATTTTATATAGACTTATTAATAATAAATACCTAATTAAAACTTAAATTTTAAATTATATGTATGAGAGTGGATAGTCGCACATGAGAGTTGAAAGAGATAAATTGTGGCCTGGCCCATAAGCAGATATACCTATTACAAAGTTATTGGACAAACATTTATTAAGCAGTTTTCGTAATGATAGATAATAAGAGAGAACTTAATCACAATATTTTAGTAGAATAATTATTTGAGCCCTAGTTATATATGTCTAATTAATCTCTCCACTAGCTCAAGGTAATCAGAAATGAATTGCATGTAAAAACAATGAATATAAATTAATGGAAATGATGAAGAAAGAGAAATAGATCGCATGTATCACTATCTGCCGTGAATGTGTTTTCTCGTTAAGTACAGAATTGACTGGAGAATTAACTTAAGGTTTTTCAAATTATTATTTAATTAATTTTAAGTAAATAATTAAAGTTTGAAGATTATTTAAATATATTTCCCTGTAGATTCTATTATAGTAAAGTTATAATTACTTTAACGGAATTAGAATTGGCTTAAGAAATTATTTAATTGAAAAATTAATTTAGTTAATTAAATTAATTTATTAAATAATATTTACTTTTAGAAATAGAAAATAGATATTAGATTGGATTAAATTATAAAGTGTTGAGTTAAAAGTTCAGGAAGCCTATATAATTGGACTCAATACATTATAAACTCAATTAGCTCTCATATGTACATGAGGGGCAGCAATCCTAGCAAAAAAATACGGGGGTGTGCCACCCTCCTACTCGAGTTAGAATAAAATTATATTTTCTATTTAAATCATATTATTCAGTCAATATTTATTCACCCAGAAATCTTACACTTCTCCCTAAAAATAGAAAACACCAATTGAGTTATTAACACAACAATTCATATATCGTTATTCTTCTAGATAGTAGTGATAATTTATATACACAAAATAAATTATATTTTCTAAGAATTATGAATTTTACCTGTTTATAGATATAATTTACTTTCTTATTGAAAATAAGCAAATCGTTTCTTTTCTATAATTTGGTTCGTGTTGCTCGAGCCTACACTCGAACCAATTCGTGGTTAAAGAATAAAAAAAAGTCTGTTCGGTTAAAAGCTAAGATCGACTTGAGTTTATCTCATAAAAAATACATGTATATCTATGTATATCTCGGTTTAGGTTTATTAATTGTTGGATCTCTCCTTCTGAAAATGTTGGATAATCACATTCCCCATTGCACCCTACTCACTCGGGATACCAAATGGCTTCATGACCTCAAAGGTATGATCTTAGTCCATGGAAGATACAGTAAAAAACTTAATGCAGGGACACACTTCTCATATGAACAAGGACATCACCACATAGCTTCCACAGGCACTTCACTAGGCACAACTCGCAACTAAGATCCAATTATTATCTACATAGCTTTAAGTAATTATTGTTTTTGTTTTTTATATGTACCAAAAAAAAAAATTTGTCACTTGTGAGGGAGATATTTTCTTTAATTTGTCTTAGGGTTTTTAAAACAGGAAGATATATTTATAACGAAAAGTTTTTTTTTAATTGGTATAATAACATATTTAGTCTTCAATATTTATATATTATTTTAATTTTAAATAAATTAATGAATTTAATCATTTATATTTACAAATTCTATCAATTTAATTCTTAAACTTTTTGTCCAAAACTTTTAGCTTTTAAAATAGAGACATTTGACATCTACAAATTTGTAAAACCCAAAAAGAAAGAAAGAAAAAACCTATCTCAACTATTGAGCTATTTTTTGAGCAAATTTCTGGTACCATTGAGTTTATCTTGAAATTTTATTTTCTTTCTTCTTCTTCTTTTTTTTCATTAATTTTCTTCTAAATATAATATTTTATAACCCTTTGATTGATAAAATTTTGGCTAAAGAAAATGGAAAAACCTTAAAGAAAATATTTTAATTTACTTTTGTTGTTAACAATATGATATTTCCTTCAAGGTACATAGAAATAGTCCTCGAAGCTGGTCCTTAAAATTGGAAATTAAATCTGGAGTTAACAAATATGGCTTTGAAAAATCCAAAATTCAATTGTTCAATCAATAAATATATCTGAAAAATTATGAACATTTAACTTTTCGTAAGAAAAATATGTGAAAAATTAAGTGAATTTCCTTTTGTTACATTGATAATGATTTTTTAAAAATTTTACAAACCGAGAGATTATTATGTGTTCTATTTATTTTTAATTATTTATTTTTAATTTTAAAGTCACAATAAGTAATATGTATCACTAATAATCTAATTTAGTGTCAATTAATTTAACAAGTTAATTAAAAACTAAAATCATGCTACTGAGAGTGAGAATTTTTAAAATATTAAATTATTAATATGATTTTATTAAATATTATATTTTTAAAATTTTTATTTTGTATTGTTTTTAATGATGTTTAGTTAATTTCTTAAAAATATAAACAAAAGAGTTATGTATCAAATTGAATAATTTCAACTATAAATAAAACAATTAATAGATGTGGAATACTTCATTTTAATAATTGAAAATTTTTGTTAGAAAGTTTGAGGATCAAATTGATAGAATTTGTAAATGTAAAGGGTTAAATTTATTGAATTATTTAGAATTAGGATCAAATTAAATGAACATATAAGTATTGAGGACTAAATGTGTTATTATACCATTTAGAAAAAGTTTTTTGTTGTCAATTTAACGTGGCGACCAAAATAAGAATGAATTTAGACGTAAATACCTAAAATAAAAAATTTAAAATTAGGTGACAAAAATAAAACCACAATATAATTGGATAATCATTTGTATAGCTTACTTAGTAGAAGTTATGAAATTTTCATTAATTTAAAGGTTATATATATAGTGCTTTGATAATTAACGTAAATGAGATTTTTTTAACAATATAATGTTTATAGGTTACGATCATATTTGTTCTATTTGACACTTGTTAAAACTAACGTCAATAATTGTAATATAGAATGATTGCATAGCAAAAGAAAAGAAGAATAAAACACACAAATTTTACGTGAAAATTCTTTTGGGAAAAAAACTACGGATAGATGAGGAGAAATTCACTAATATTAAAAACTAAATGATACAAGAGGAGTTTCGATTACATTTATTTAAATGTCGAAAAACCTTATTCTAATCATTGTCAAATAGACAAAGTGTAGTTCTACAAAGATTCTACTTCTATCATCCCCTAGTTTTACCACTGTATTATTTCTTTAACAGGAATTTAGGTCACACAACTCTAACAAACACAATATCCTCCCTAACCCATAAACAGGAGGATAATGTGTTTCAGCGCACTTGAACCTACATTCTCCTACATTAACAACAATACTCATATCAGTCGAACTAAAACTCAATCAGTGAAATGAAATTATTAAAAACACAAGATCTTTTTGGGCACAAGATCATAATTTATGTTTTAAAATGCATTGTTCATAATGGACTAATTTGAGTTAAAAGACAAGTTGAAGTACAGTATTGTTATTTTTTCTTCACTAGCTATGACTCATAGATGATGATAACTATAAGACAATACTTGAAAGATCACATTTGTTATTGAGATGTACACATTTATAGAGACTAAAATAAATAATAGTTAAAAATGTATGGATAATTTATTATAATTCAAGATATTCCGTTGCCGTCACTGCATCAGAAATTTAGGTTGATTTTTCCACGGAATGCCGTATTTTACTATTTTTAGTTAAAGTAATCATTTATAATAAATAAATTATTTAACACCTAATTTGATAACCTATATCAAAACATATTTTATTAAGGTTTTTTTATATTTTACAAGTAGTCGGTGTAATGATAAAATACATCGAACTCTCAAGAAAAAAATGTATGTTCAAATATTGAAAACGAGATTATAAGAAGGGGTAACTAAAACTCTTGATTATAGAACGAAAAATTAACCTGAAGAATATAAAAAAAAGTAATTGTTGAAAATAAGTATCGAATTTAAGTTAACGAAATTTCAGCATATTCGATAAAGGTTTAGATCTTGAGATTATCGTTATTCAAATTTGAATCCCATCACGTGCAAATGAAAGATTAAGTCTCATTATATGTAGGTCTTAATTTGATTATATTATTGTTTTCAATTCATTGTGCTTTGGTCCGGATATATTCTGGCTTTTAGTCAGGCTTAACCTTTGAGGTAGTCTAGGAGTGAGGCTGCCCAATTCTTAGGGTTAGAAGGAGCTCAATTTTTTTTTCTTCAACTTTTAACGTGGAAAAAAATCTTCAACTTTTAAGTTTCTGATCGACACTTCATTGTAGGTAGAAAAAAAAAGAAAGGAAAAGGGCCCAATTTTTTTATTTTATAGTATTACATTTTTAATTTTTAAAAGAGTCCCAATTTATTATTTCACTTACCACCTCAAAATGTCAAGAATAAGCCTAATTTTTTTTCTAAATACCACTTCTACTTGTACATATAATTACACTTGTATACTCCTTAAAAGATATCAAAATTTTAGTACTGAATTTTATTTATATTATAATATCATTTTGTGTATTAATAAAAATAAATATGGAATATAATTATAGTGTTTGATAATAGTAAATTTGGATATAGTTTAATTTTCATTTTCATTATCTATTTTACGAAATTTGAGAAGTTAGTCCTTTTATTTTAATTTGTCATAATTTGGTACTTTACTTAATTACTCTACAAAAAGCTAAGAATTTAGTTTAAATTGTAATTTTTCCAATTTTGTGCATATAAATTGCTAAAATGGTAATATTTAGGACAGCAGTTTAACAACAAAATTTGATAGTGTTACCAATTGGACTAATTTTCCAGTTCTCATCATTTACAAGAATTAAATTTTAACAAGTTAAAGTAAAGCGACTAACTTTTCAATTTTTAATAGAGCATGGAGACCGAGTTTAGAATTAAATATTAAACTTTATATATATAATTTAATTTAATATGCAATATGATATATAAATTTTAATTTGGTGCAATTATATATATAAACGTAAAGTAATACTAATTCAATAATGTCTCAACTACCTATATTTGAGGAAATAAGAATATACATATTAGCTTAATATAATTATTTATATATATAATATATCAACTTAAAATAGTATTAATTCAATCATATATCTATTGATTTATAAATATTGAATCGAATCAAAATTTTATATATAAAATTACACAAAATTAAATATATATATATACACAATATTATACATTAAATTATAAATTTAATATTTATCTCATAAACAATTCCTAAAATATTTTTAAAATAATGATGAAAAGTTGAACAAGTAAAAGAAGAAAGCTGGAGTTAGAGAAATGAAATAGGGTCCATCTAATGTATGCATAATCATAGCCGTGAGCAGTAGGGCCCACTGACATGACAATCCACGTGGGCTTGTCCGCTGCATGGATAAAACCGCTTCTTTTCTTTTTTCTTTTCTTTTCTTATAAGATAAGCCCGTAAAAATTAGATTGGAAGCCGAATTAGTTGATTTTTTAAATTTTTTTTCAATTTATCGGTTTAATATTATAAATTAAAGAAATTAGTAGTAATTAAAATGTTGAAAATCGAGAATAAAACGAAATTTAAAGAAGAAAAAAAAGAGTACTCCTTTTTTGCTAAATAGTTAAATATATCGATTTTTTAAATTAGTTAAATACATTACTTTCTTTTAAGATTTAGAGAAATAGGTCGACTTTAAAAAGAGGGTGTGAAAGAGTGTTAAGCTAGAAGCGTTTTTTGAAAATTTCTAAGAAAACACATTCAGTTGGCGTGATTTCTCTGACATGTCAATAGAAAACTTGCCAAATTAGACGAACTTTCTTATCAACTGTGCAGAAAGCGCGTCCAACTAGAAGCGCTTTCCCTAACATATCAATAGAAAACTCGCCCACCTAGAGAACTTTCTTATCAATTGTGTAAAAAGCGCTCCCAACTGGATGAGTTTTCACATATTATCTTCAAAATCAATCTATTTCTCTATATTCTAAAAAGAACGGCCTATTTGACCAATTAAAAGAAAATCGATATATTACCTATTTAGCCCTCTTTTAGTTTTTATCTTAAAACAAAATTATAAAATTTTATGGAGAGATTTGATAATTTATTGAAAATTTTAATTAATAAAAATTAAAAAATGTTTAATAACTTATTAAAATTTTTATTAAAAATTATTTTAATATATATTTATATTGTTTGTAGTTAATAAATATAAATACACCCAAATATCTCAAAACAGCAGCTTGAAACTCTTTATAAAAATGGATCCTTTAACAAGAAAACACAACTGAAAAGTCAAACTTAGGACCTTGCCAATTGGCTTCCTCATTCTTTTTCTTAAGACACTATTTTCGATTTAATACTTATTTTTTAATTCTTTTAAAAAAATTATATTTAATAACATTTTGCTATCAAGTATCTAAAGTTTTTAGTTGATTATCTTGGTCGCATTTTTATCGCATCGATCGGTTAAATTGATTACTCTCCCTTAGTTTTTATAAAATTGTTTCACGCATTTTGCATTGCTTCGTTCTAAATAAGGAGACTTTTTTTTGGATAAACTACACCCAATGTCACTATTATTAATAAGTTTACATTTTGATCACGTAACTTCAAAAAGTTATAAAATTGTAATTGAACTATTTAAAAATTTTCATTTAAATTATTGGACTGTTAAAATTGCTATTGTATGGACTTCTCTATTCGTACTATCTGCACCAATTGAAAACTCTTATTCCTTATAGTTCAATTTTTTTTCTTCATAAAATAGCTTTAGAATCGTGAATCTACGAACCAAAATTCAAACAACTTTCTTCTCCAATCTCCAATACTAACAGTTAGATCGACTTGGATATATGGTACGTTCTTCTTGTCTATGAATATTGATCCACTGTATCAATCGTCAAATTTTCGTTAGGAGCTTGATAGTCGAACTTTTAAAAAAAAAAATCTTAATAGCCTGACTTCAGTAAAAACTTTCGAATAATTCAATAACTATTTTGTAACATTTTCAAAGTGAGTGACCAAAACGTAAACTTATTATTTAATATAATTTAACCCTTGTTTTTGAAAGAAGATAGATGCCTAGGACAAAGCGAGATAGTTGTATAAATACTTGCTCCACTTCATTTTACCCCACTTTTAAAATTATTATATTACTTTATATGTAATATTCTATGTATCAATTTTACATTTTAATATATATACTAAAAATATTATGATAAAAACAACAAATATATGGAGAATCATATATATTTAATATATATCATATGTATACTATACAATTATATATCTTAAAATAATATTTATGAATGAATTTTGATATATATATTTAATATATATCATATGCATATTTATGATCAAGCCCGCACTAAGCTTGATCACTTTAATATGATTGTTATCACTTATCATTAATATATTTTGTAACCTTATCCTATCAAATCATATAGCCAACATAATAAGACGTTTGAATGGCAAGCACACCAATAAAATAATAACACATGTCATATAAGTGTTCCTTTAAATACTCTAAAAAACTAATCAATCTTTCTACTACCATCTTTTTCTCTCTCCTAAGCTCGTTTTTAACTCTTCATAGTCTCTTCTCAATCAACTTAGTCACTTCCACTCTTGTCCCATGTAAAAGTGTGTTGCCCATTGTAGTGTTTCAGCTTTTGGACCAACAAAAGGAAGAGAAAACCTCGCCTCTTTCATGTTCCCACTCTACATATTCACAATCTCATATTTTAATTTGACATGTCACTCACCATTAATATATCCTAGAACCCATCACGTCAAGTCATATAATTAACTTAACAAGACACTCTTTTAAAATGATAAAGCCCACCAATAAAAAAAGGATATGTAACATTTAAGTGTTCTTCTTAAATACTCTCCCAAACCTCATAACAAGGGAGATCAATCTTTCTTCTACCACCTCTTTTTGACTAAACTCTTTCCAAGCTCACCATAATCTCTCCTCCCTCAACTCAATCACTTAACTCTTGACCCACCGAATGAACCGCAACATTAACCTCATACCACTTTTTCTCCTAAACAATGATATACTTTTATTTTTGGAAGCCGTGATATATTTTCTTTTTCTTAATTTATTATTTCATATTGTTAATATATATATTAAATGGATAATGATTCATCCTCGTAAAAGTGTTTTCTGTTGTAGTCTTTTAGCTTTTAGCCCTGCAAACGGAGGAAACCTCGCCTCTATTACATCCTTACCCCCACATGAGCTCTTACATGTGGCACGATCTCGTATCTTGATCTGACATGTCAGTTTACCTGTTCAATCGGGGTTTTGTTCAAACGATTAGGTACACTATTGCTTACTAAGTATCAAGGAATGTTGTAAGATATTAAGGTGGACATAGCTTACAGTGGCATCCTATTCCACTCTCACGTGATGTGTGTGTATATAAACGATTTTAGCATCTGGTATAGTGTAAGAACCTACTGCCCATTTCCCTACCACCCTCGGGTTACGAAGGAGAAGAGCCATCTCTATTCAGCTTGAACCACTCCATGAAATCGGCAAAAAGGGGTAGATTGCTTGGTCAATGTGCAGATTTGTGCTTTCCATATTCCTAAACACCTTAGCATTCCAAAATTTGCATTTTCTATTGTGAGGTTAACTTTTTCTATTAATTTTATCAAATTATATGACACATACAATAGTTAGACAACTATTATACTATTTTTTCTTTTTAAAAGTGCAAAAAGAATTATCTATGTATATAAAAAATCGAGATAAATAATGTCACATTATCACATATTTAAAGAGCCTAATTATTTGACGAAATTAATAGACTAGAAATGATCAAATTAAAGAGTCAAATTTGCAAAAACTAAAAAAGAATACAAGAATTTTATTACAATTTGACCGATTTAAATTCAAAATATTCTGGATATTATATTTATGGGATACAAATTTAAATAAATAAATTAAGGGTAAACTATTAAAATAGTCACTTTTGTTTCTCTTGAGTTACATTTTAATCACTTACGTTATCGTGTTGTAACATTTTAGTCACTAAGTGTTAATTGTCGTTAACGGTATAATAGTAAGTTGATGTGGTACGTTAAATCATCATTTCAAACGAAAATAGGTTAAGTTATACAAATAGTCTCTATATTTTTTCGTTTTGAGCAATTTAATTTTTTATTTTACGTTAAAAGATATGGAGAATGAAGGAAAATAAAGGGTGCAGCAGAAGAGAATAAAAAATAAAGAGAAAAAAAAAGTTTAAAGAACATAATCAAAAAATATATGTGGACCAATTGTATGATTTAACCTAAAATTTTTGTTTAAAATGATGATTTAACGTGCCACGTCAGCTTACTGTTATATCATTAATGAAAATTAATTGCTCAATAACTAAAACGTAATATTTAAAATATAAATAACTAAAATATAATCTAAAAAAAATAAAAATGACTGTTTTAATAGTTTATGAATTAATTTTAGTTTTAACCAAATTATCTTTTTGTTTCTTTTAGATAGCGCACGACAAAAAGGAAGAAATTTCATAAGGTGGTTGGGTTTGAAGGTTGATTTTCACAACGAGAACATGACTAAGTAATACATGTCGATAAAAGGTAGAAGAGTATTGGTGCTTAACTTTTACTTCAAGATCATATTTTTTTAATATTTAATATACCAACAATTTATAATTATATATATATTCTTAATAAATTAAATGATGTCAAATCATTAAAATAAAATAAATTTAGTTTTAATTTTTTAATAATGTGATATTATTTTATTCATTCACAATATATATCATTAATATATGTAATAGATCGTGACATTAAATTTTACAGAAATCTAATTATAATTTTTTTTTAAAATGGGTTTAATAAAATTTCCAAAATTTATGTGAGGTTTATTGAAAAATTAAAATATTTTAGGAGATTTAATGATAATTTTTAAAAAATTAAAAAAGAGAGTAATAAAATTTTAACTTTTTGATGAATTAGTAATAAGACAAAACGTGAACAATAAATACGATTAGCACGACTCAAATCTAAACCACACTTAAAATAGTGAATACCCTTTAGTATAATGCATGTTCTAATTTTTTAAAAATTTTAAGTATGATGAAATATGAACCCTAATTAATGTCGGTTTTATGGTAAAGAAAGTGATGGTTAGGATTAAGAAAAGGTGGAATTGAAGTGACACCCAAATTTTGTATTTTAGAAAAGTGATTTGTTTTTTTAAATCATCCATGGGTTTTTTTTTAACTTTAAAAATATAAAGATAATAATTAATTGAGTCTTAGTTTGATTAGTATTGTATTATTATCAATGTAATGAGTTCGAATATATTAAAGTGCATTATCGTCCTATATAAAAGTTAAGAAGAAATTATAAATAATTTTAAATACTGTAAAAACAATAAATATAATAAAAACTAATGATTTTATGAATGTTAAAAAATATAAAAATAATCTTTGATTTAGGAAAAACTATTTGTCAACGGAATAAGTCATTTCATTTCATTATTTTCATAATCACAATCAACAACTTTTAGTTAAAACGACAAATGAACCAAAAAAATCATCCACTTTCTTCACTAAAAGTCACATCCTTACTAAATTTGCAATAAATTAAAAAAAATCCAGTTTTAGTTAAAAAAATAATTAAACACAATTATTGCGAAGGTCATACCACATGATTGAGGCATTTTAGAGCTTACAGTCATAATCATGATTCAAGACAAAATATTTTTGTTAATTTTAAATTTTGGTTTACACTAAATTTAAAGTTTCAACTCCTACAATTCAATCCTTCTTTCCCTTATATAATTTGGTTGGCATCATGGGCGGAGTGAGAATAATTTTTAGGGTTAAATGAAATTTTAATTTTTATAGTCTATCTTTTATAAATTTTAAAGGATTAAATCAAATTTTATAATTTTAGGAGTTAAATTACAATTTTATCTTTACTAATTTAAATTTTTTAAAAAATTAAGAGTTTAAATAGCAATTTTCCATTTTAAGAGGGATCGGGGCTCCTTCTAGCCACCCTAGATTCGTTTTTGATTGGCATTAAAATTATTATCAATGCAAGAGAATGTGGGTTCGAGAGTGTTGAAGTATCTTTATCTTTCTATTTAAGGGTTGGAGGAGGTACTAATGGGTAATTCTAAACAATGTATTAAAAAAATCTAATTGATTTGTTATTTTTAATGTATTATAAATAGGTAAAAGCACCGACCAAGTCCCTCTATTATAAGGCTCGATTCAAATAAATCTATATATTATTAAGTAGATCAATGTAAGCTTCTATACCCGTAAAAATAATCAAATAAAATTAAATTTTATCGGAACTAATTTAAAGCTATTCAACTATAAACAAAATTCATTTGCACAACTTTACTAAATGGGAAATGACATTTCTTTTTAGATAGTAAATAACTCTAAAATAAACGGACCTCCCACTGTTGAAATGATTAATATTTATATAAAATTTGACATATTAATAATTTAAATAAAATAAAATATAGTATATTTGTATAACTAAAATTCTAGTATAGTATTTAATTATTAAAGTGGTAGTAGATATGGTATACAGAACTGGTGGGAACAAGTCCAGAGAGGATGAAGGCTACTTCCATTATCACTAAAACAAAACAATGGCCCCTCTTACCTCTCCCCATCTCCCTATACTTATTTATTTATTTATTTCACTTGCATTGCATGACCTTATGCCCACACCCAAAGGCCATATGGGACCTCTCTTTCCCTATCTTGTTTCTTCCATCACTTTCTCTTAATTTCGTCATTTATCAACTCAAAACTACCCTTTAATTTCAGATATGATATATATTATTAATAAATTAAAATTTTAAATATGAATATAATATGCAGACGCGAATGTTTTAATCCCGTGACATACAAGCATGGTTAGAGATAGATAAAGGTATTAGTTTAATTCTAAAATAATAAATTAATATAATAAAACTCTTTAAAAAATTATAATTTAAAATTTAAGCCTAAAAGAAATTTCATGCTGGGTGCTTGGAGAGGATGAGGTTAATGGGTTGAAAATGAAATTCCCACAAGAGTGAATGAGACATAATAAGAAACTGCATTGTTGCTGTGTGTAATGTCATTGTGCCAATGTGGTCCAATCTGATTCAATGGTTAACAAATTTCTGAGCTTCTCTGCCTAAGCCATTGGGATATTCATTTCTTTTTTTAAATATTCATGCAATTGAAAGAACATATTTTTGTACAAATGTTTAAATGTAGGTGATATATCAAATAAAACATTTAGAAAAGAGATAGAATATGAATATAATATAAGTGCTGAAAATCTAAACTCGTGATGAGAAATCTACGATCGATCTGAATATTCAATTAAGTAAAATATCTAATTTAATTTTCGAATATAGTGACTAATAGTCGATTTCGTTCCATCTTATTTTTCATTGATGATGACGACAATGATAATAAATAATTCTTTCAATAATAATAATAATGAAATAATAATAGAGGGAGAGAGAGAGAGATAGAAGGAAGCAATGAAATATTTCAGCAGATCCAATGTAAAGGATTTCTCTATTAATAAAGGGTTTCGATTTTTGTTAAAATATATTGTTAAATTTATGTTGAATTCAATATAAAAATTCGATGTTTTTAAGTAAATTTTAGAGTTTATTTTAGAGTATTATAAGTGTATAAAATAATATTGTTTACGGTATTTGATCCAATGCAAACCAAAATTTAATATAATTATCAGTTACCAAACATCTTAGATAATAATAATTATTATATGAATAATGATACATGGGAAAGGAGTTGTCTTCATCGGATACTGTTGTGTCTTTTGTTGGCCAATTCACTTGCGGCTATTAATTTTGTTTTGTAATAATGTAAGGAGGATATGGAAACTCCATGCCCTACCTTTCTCTCCTTTAATACAACCAATGTGCCCTACCAGACTTCTATCCTTGTGCATTCATTTCCTTTTACTTCCATTACACTTTCATCTATCCATCCCCAGTTCTCACATATTTCCATTTATTTCAACGCGTTCGTACAGTTTCTACTATTATCTACAATCCCTCGAATCTTTAAATAAGAAGAATATACGTATTTAAAATTACATTCTTCTAATTATTGTAACAACAACAGTGTCAATTGAATTAGTTTTATTTTATCTAAAAAAAGAATATGATTTTTATGTATATATATGAGAATAAATAATTTCATATTTGAGAAAAAATCTAAACTCAATTTATGTAGAAAAGAATAAATGTAAGTATAGCCGATTAAGTCTTAATTCAATTAGTCTAGACATTGTTGTCAATGTAAAAGAATGTGGGTTTGAGTGCGCTAAAGTGCATTATCCTCCTATTTATGAGTTGAAAATGAACTTTGAATAATTCTAAGTATTGTGTCAAAAATATAAAACTTAATAATTTTATAATGTTTTTTAACCGTAACGATCAACATGAATCAATTATTTTCTAAAAAAAACCCTAAACCTAATGTGGAAATTTATTCTATGATTGGTATAAATAGCCAAAAAAAATATTCCTAAAACTAAGTGGAGGATTGATTAAACCCTAGAGCAATATACTATTATTAACTTTGAAATATAGATGTGGGAAATGAAGATAAAATGGAGTGGAACTTATCTGTTTTGTTAGACGTACCAACAAGTTACCTTTATGTTAACATCATTTGTAAGAAAGATAAGAAAAAACGAAACTCAAAACTTTGTTTGAAACCTACACTTCGAAGGGGATGATGGCAATGGGAGGATTCCAATGCACCTAAAACCAGGTTTCATAAATATCAACCAAATGTCATCATGTAAATTGTTCATACGTGTGTTATTATATAACTTAATTGACTTTATTGATTTTTTTGAAGTTTGTGTTTTATATAATTAGAAATTCAAATCCTGGAAATCACCTACTTAAAATATAGTCCTACATTTAAAAATAATATAAAATAATTAATTGAGTCTTAACTTAATTGGTATGGAAATTGTCGTCAATATAAGAAGACATGAGTTCGAGTGCACTAAAGCGTATTATCTTCTTATTTATGAATTGGGGAGGGGTTATGGATAGTTCTAGGCATTGTGTGAAAAAAAGCAAATATAATCAGAACCAATAATGAGACAGTTTCAAAAAATAATAATATAAAAAATAATGAAATGTAAGATTTGAAACTAATAATAATAGTACACATATGAAATATGTACAAAATTAAAGTAAATAAATTTAAATTGTGAGTAAAAAGAAGTTTAAATAGGTAAATACATATATTAAGAATATTAAATGTATTCCAACGGTGTATCATAGTATTATCATTTTTTTGAGTTGATATCGAGTTAACTTGTAACACTAACTCAATTAATGACATTATCAATATGTGGCACACCCAACCAACGATGTTAGTAAAAAAATTGTGTAATATATTTATTAAAAATTGACATAAAAAATTAAGCATTATTTTGGTTGAAATAGTGAAGTTGAGAGAGTTTATGTTCAACATTCTAGGTTTAAATCCATCATAAACATTTTTTTTAGATTTTATATAAAAAGATAAAAATACCTCTAAATTAATATCCATTGCTTTGTTAAAGTAAGGGTCTTTTAGTAATTTAACAACTGAGTTGGGACTCGATTATGGGTGACTTCAACAATGACGAATCTTGGAACTAAGATGTGAGGATCTAATTAAAATTAAAAAGTATAATGAGAATTTTCAAAAACTAGAGGAGCCTAATTAAATTTGCTAAAAACTTCAAAGAAGAAATGAAATTTTTCAAAAATTTTGGAGGTCTAATTAAAATTTTCTTAAAATTTCAAGAGAGAAATCAAAAGTTTCCAAAATTTTGGGGGGCATTTGTCACCGTTACGGTTTGTCTATAGACACCAACTTAGCCAAAATCTTTATATATGGTAAGTTTAATTAAAAATTGACTTAAAAATTAAATATTATTTTTATTGAAATGGTAAAGTTGGGAGAGTTTATGATTGGTGTTTTTGGTTCAAATTCCATCATAAGTATTTTTTTAGATTTATATAAGAAAAAGACAAAAATACCCTTAAAATTGATATTTATTACTTTGTGAAAATAAGAGCCTTTAAGTAATTTAACAACTAAGCTAGGACTTGGTTACAAGTGACACCAACTTCGTCAAAATCTTTATATATAGTAAGTATAGATAGATATGTCATACCCAACCGGCCAACCCACGATGTGGGTGAAAGTAATTATATAATACATTTATTAAAAATTAAGATAAAAACTAAATATTACTTTAATTGAAATGGTAAAGTTGGGAGAGTATATGTTTGGTGTTGTAAGTTTAAATCTCATCATAAGTATTTTTTTCCTAGATTTTATATGAAAAGACTAAAATACCCTTAAATTAATGTTTATTGCCTTGTTAAAATAAGGGCCTTTTAATAAATTAATAGTTGAGTTAGAACTTGATTACGGGTGACACCTGTTCAGTCAAAATCTTTACATGTACTATAGATATAGTATAGATATATATTAGATTATGTAGGTTAAATGAATTATATTAAAAATATATTTATAAAAAATATTTAATAATTGAATCATGAATGAAGTGATAATGTGTTTATGTATAAAGTTTTACTAATCTTGAGCTCCATCCTCATACATTTGATTTTTAAAGGTTTTTAATTGTTTTGTTTAAGTATTTCATATAAAAAATATAAAAGATAAAATATTATAATAATAATATGTTCAAGTTGGTGACGAGTTTATTCATAATACCAAACTCAACAAGAGACTATTGTATACAAGATTATTACATACCCACGATATGAGTGTGTGAAAATAGAATAAAATAAAATAAAATAAAGAACACAAATTTTACGTGGAAACCTTTTCGGGAAAAAACCACGGGTAGAGGAGAAAAAAATTCACTATGTCGAATTCGAATTATTACAAGAAGAATATACTATGTCTATTTATAGGCTTGTGAAGCCATATTCTAGTAAGACTGAAATATCTTATTCTAATCAATATCAAATAGATAGAATTTAATAAGGTTTAAAAAACCTTATTCTAAAATAAAATAAAATAAGTGTAATTCTATATGGATTCTTCTTTTATTTTATTTTACCACTGTATTTTATTTAAATAAGGATTCAGGTCACTTATTTCTAACAATCTCCACCTTAACACGAATTCATAATGAACAATTTCTTCATCACGAACTCTCAACGAACAAGTTCTCGACCTCTTCCATAAAACCCCTTAAGGGTTTAACGTCAACAACGAACACCAACCAAGTCTAAACAATGCTCAAACTTGGTTATAGGAAGTGACTTAGTCATCATATCTGTAGGATTTTCATAAGTACTAATTTTACTCACAACAAATCACCACGAGCAATAATATCACGAACAAAATGATACCGAACACTAATGTGTTTTGTTCTCTCATAAAACATTTGATCTTTTGTAAGAAAGATGGTACTCTGACTATCACAATATACTGTGCTGATTTGAAGGTTTTATTGAGTTCACTAAAAATTCCCTTCAACCAAATAGCTTCTTTACAAGCCTCAGTAATCGCCATGTACTCAACTTCAATGGTAGACAAAGCGACTGTAGTTTGCAAAGTGGCTTTTCAACTTATTGCACAACCTCCGATTGTAAAGACATAACCTGTAAGAGATCTTCTTGTATCAAGGTCTCCAGCAAAATCAACATCAACATACCCAATGACTCCATCTCTAATTTTTCCAAATTGTAAGCAAACATCAGTAGTACCTCGTAAGTATCTTAAAATCTACTGAACTGCTTTCCAGTGTTCTTTACTAGGATTCGCCATGTATCTACTAATTGCACTGACTGCATATGATAAATCTGGACGTGAACAAACCATTGCATACATGAAAGATCCCACTGCACTAAAGTATGGAACATGTGACATGTATTCAATCTCATCATCTGATTGTGGAAACAAAGCCGATGAAATTCTAAAATGGGCTGCTAAAGAAGTACTAACAGGTTTAGCACTCTGCATATTGAACCTGCAAAGAACTTTCTTAATGTACCCCTTCTGACTTAGGTACAATTTACTTACTTTTCTATCTCTGAGAATCTCAATTTCAAGTATCTTATTTGCTGGTCCTAAATCTTTCATCTCAAATTCTTCACTTAGTTGGGCTTTGACCTTTCTTATCTCTCATTTATCTTTTGCTGCTATTAACATGTCATCAACATAAAAAAGTAGATACACAAAAAAACATCACTGTTTTTCTTAAAGTAAACACAAGTGTTAAAACTACTTCTTTTAAAATCAAAGTCATAAAGGAATCAAACCTCTTGTACCACTGTTTTGGTGACTGTTTCAAACCGTAAAGGGACTTTTTCAGCAAGCAAACATAGTCCTCTTTTTTTGAGACTATAAAACCCTCTGGTTGTTGCATGTAAATATCCTCCTCAAGTTCTCCATGCAAAAATGCAGTTTTTACATCTAACTGCTCAAGCTCCAAATCATGCATGGCTACAATACCAAGCAAAGCTCAAATCGAACTATGCTTAACAACTGGGGAGAACATATCTGTGAAGTCCACTTCTGGAATTTGACTGTAATCTTTTGCAACAAGCTTTGCTTTATATCTGGATTCTTCAACTCCTAGAGTCCTTTCTTTCTTTTTAAACACCCATTTACAATGAACAACCTTTTTACCTTTAGAAAGTTTCACAAGATTTCATGTTCTGTTTTTGTGGAGTGATTCCATCTCCTCTTGCATAGCAAACATCCACTTTTCTGAGTCTTCACAGCTAACCACCTCAGAATAATTAGATGGCTCTTGATTCACATCTATATCTTCAGCCACATTTAATACATAAGCAACTAGATTAGCCTCGGCATACTTCTTTAGAGGTTTAATTTCTCTTCTAGTTCTGTTTTTGGTGATAGAGTATTGTGGTGAAGAAGCAACTCTATTCTCAATTTTTGTACTGGCTTGAGGAGTTGACTCTGTATTAATCTGATGCTCCACCTGCTTTTGATTTTCTTTATTGGAAGAGTCTTTAAGAGATAAGTTAGGCAGCATAGCAGTCTCATCAAAAACAACATCTCTGCTAATCACAATTTTTCTATTTTCAGGACACCATAACTTATACCTTTTTACCCCAGCTTTATAACTAAGAAAAACACATTTAATAGATCTCGGTTCCAATTTTTCATTATCAACATGAGCATACGCAGGACATCCAAAAATCTTTAAATCAAAATAATTTGCAGGATTACCAGACCATACCTCTTGCGGAGTTTTTTTCTCAATGGCAACGAATGAGGATCGATTGATCAAAAAACATGCAGTAGAGGCTGCTTCGGCCCAAAACAAATTTGGTAAGTTGGCATTTGCCAACATACATCGAACCTTCTCCATGATCATTCTGTTCATTCGTTCTGTAACGCCATTTTATTGCGGAGTATGACGAACTGTCAAGTGTCTCATGATCTCTTCTGACTTGCACAATCTATTAAACTCATCAGAACAGAATTCTAAGCCATTGTCTGTGCAGAGGTATTTTATTTATTTTCCCGAATGTTCTTCAATCATAATTTTCTAAGATTTAAATGCTGAAAACACATCGCTTTTCTGCTTCAAGAAGAGCACCCAAAACTTTCTGGAAAAATCATCAATAAAGGTTAGCATATAATTAGCTCCACTTTTCGAAGGCACTCTGGATGACCCCCACAGATCAGAATGAATATACTCCAACGTTTCCTTCGAGTTATGGATTCCTCTGGTGAATCGAACACTCTTTTGCTTTCCAAAAACACAATACTCACATAAATTCAGTTTGCAAATTCCTTGCCCATCAAGAAGTCCTCTTTTGCTCAATTCTGCCATGCCATTCTCATTCATATGCCCTAGCCGCATATGCCAAAGTTAGTAATATCATCATCTGACAAGGAAGAGAAAGCGACAACTGCATCACCAGTAGCAGTAGAACCCTGCAAAACATATAACTTGATAGTCTTTCTCTGCCCTTTCATTACAACAAGAGAACCTTTGGAAATTTTTAAAAACCTCACTTTTAGCTGTGTATCTGTACCCTTTTAAATCAAGAGTACTCAATGAAATTAAATTTCTCTTTAATTCTGGAACATGTCATACTTCACTAAGTGTTCTGACAACTCCATCAAACATCTTAACTTTAATTGTTCCAACACCTGCGATTTTACACGAAGCATTATTTCCCATTAAAACAATACCTTTAAACACTGTTTCGTAAGTTGTAAACCAATCCCGATTAGGACTCATGTGGAAGGTGCAGCCTGAATCAAGTATCCACTCCTCGCTCACTTTAGAATTGTTGACGGAAGCGACTAGAAGTTCACCATCGCTATAGTTTCTACAACATTAGCTTCACCGGAATTTTTTGGTTATTTTCCCTTTTGATTCACAACCTCCCTTTTAATCTTATTCTGTAGCTTATAGCACTCAGATTTAATGTGCCCTTTCTTCTTGCAGAAGTTACAAGTTTTACCTCTGTTTGAAGACTTTGATCTACCCTTAGATTTACTGCCAGGATTTTGTTTATGAGTCCTTTCATGATTATCATCAGCAATCCGATCTTGTCTCCCACGAACAATGAGACCCTCTCCCTGAGAGTCAAGTTTAACCACAAGATGTTTCATCTTATCATACGAAGTCAAAGAATCATAAACTTCATAACTGTGAGAGACTCGCGGCTATATAGAATCGTGTCTCTAAAGGTTGAATAAGACGGGGGCAACGAATAAAGTAGAATCAACCCTAAATCTTCTTTATCATATTGAACCTCTATGGCCTCCAAGTTTGAGAGAATTTCTTTAAACACTGTTAAGTGTTAGTGTACAGATGCACCTTCCTCCAAATGATGAGCATAAAGACGCTGCTTTATATGCAACTTACTTGTTAGAGTTTTCGACATACATATTTGTTCTAGCCTCTTCCATAATGCAGCAGCGGTCTTCTTCTTCATCACATCCTGTAAAATTTCATTGGACAAATGTAGATGTAATTGTGTTAACACCTTTCGATCTTTTCGCTTCTTCTTTTCTGTTAATGTCGAAGGCATCTTATCTATCCCTAGCAGGGCATCCTCTAGATCCATCTGCGCAAAAACTGCTTGCATCTTAATCTGCCACAACGCAAATCTAGTATTGCAATCTAACAGCGAAATTTCATACTTCAAAGACGCCATTATCGTGATCGAGATAAACAACCCGGAAGCTCTGATACCAATTTGTGAAAATAGAATAAAATAAAATAAAATAAAATAAAGAACACACAGATTTTACGTGGAAACCCTTTCGAGAAAAAACTATGGGCAAAGGAGAAAAAAATTTACTATGTCGAATTCGAATTATTACAAGAGGAATAGACTATGTCTATTTATTGGCTTGTGAAGCTAATATTCTAGTAAGACTGAAATACCTTATTCTAATCAATATCAAATGGATAGAATTTAATAAGGTTTAAAAAGCCTTATTCTAAAATAAAATAAAAGAAGTGTAATTCTATATGGATTCTTCTTTTATTTTATTTTACCACTGTATTTTATTTAAATAAGGATTCAGGTCACTTAATTCTAACAGAGTGAAAACATCTATATAACAAAGGTGTAAAAAAATTAGAATGAAAATTAAATGTGACCTTTGGTTGAAATGATAAAGTTAAAATAATGAACAGCATGATGCATTGGATTCAAACCTTGTAATTTTCATTATGTGTATATATTTTTATATATTTGTCGAAATATCAAACCACATCAAAATAATATTTATAACTTTATAAAATGAATGAACTTTTGATAATTTTAAATTGTGTTGGGACCTAGCTGATGGGTGACACCAACTGAATCAAAGCCTTATTGGTATAGGTATATATATTTAACCATTTAATTTTTACACATTCTATCAATTTGATTCTAAGTATGAAAAGTTTAACAATTTAACCCTTTGTTTACAAAATTTATCATTTTAGTTTAAATTAAAAGAAAATCAATAAATTTAGCTCTCAAAGATTTAAAAATGAAATTTTTTATTTTTAAAAATTTTGTAAAAATTTACGGGATGATAAATTTTAATAGAATGTCTTTAATAGAAAAGAAACAATTGTAATAAAAGAAAAAATGTAAAATAAAAAAGATAAAAGGAAAAAAATTGTAAAAAGAAAGAAAAAAAAGGAATAAATTATATAATTCTTAAAACATAAAAAAAAAACTTTCTACTATACTTCTTCTTGTTCGAAACTATATTTAAAAAAAAAACACATAGACAATAGTGGTAATAATTCTCAGAACCATGTCTACACCAACTGGTTTTCCATTCTCTTCCAATATCTCAGTTATGGTTTCGGATTGCTCAGTCTAATTCGGAATCGAAAATTATGAATCGAAAATAAATATATAAGCGTTCAACGATAACACTGATAAGAAAAATTATTGTAGGGTGTGTCTTGTATTTTCGGCCAAACAGACGATGACGTCATGATGAAAATTTTCCGATGTTGCGATGACAGACAACATCGTGACGACGCAAATGAGGACGTTGTGATGTGGTGACGTGTTTCCCATATCAATTGGATTTCTTCTCCCAGTTAAACTATGTTATCTTTTTCTTCTTCTTTTTTGTATGATTAGACCTAATCTTGATCTATTGAAATGGGCCAATTAAGAAGCAATTAAAAATATAGTACTACAGGGCTTTTCTATGAGTTTTGGCGAGAGTTTTTGTGGCATTTGTAGCCCTTTTAAGACAACTTTAAGAGTTAGGGCTTGTATTTGGGATTTTGTGTAAACTCCCTAACCCTTATCTTTCGTCAAAATGGGGTTACGGGGCATTACCAGACTATTCAGATTAATTATGAACAATAAACAAGTTAAATAGAAAACACATCATAAATTAATCATATTGTCCTTTTTATGGGCTCTCGAGACTAAATATAAGTATTTAAAACAAATCGGGACTTAGTCAGAAACTCAGAGAATTTTTTTGTGAAATTTCATGCCCGTGCTTTAGACTGTGTCCTACCCTGTGTAACTTTCTGACTTACCTCACACGGCCAAGCCACATGCCCGTGTGCTAGGCCATGTGGTCAATTTATTTTTCGAATTTTAGGTGCAGTTTTCACACGGCTGGGTACATGCCCATGTGCTAGGCCGTGTACCTTACACAGCTGAGACACATGCCTGTGTTTCTACCCGTGTGGCAATATCTGGGCATTCTGTTTCTAAAATTTTAAGGTGTATGTGACACACAACCTAACCACACACCCATGTGTAAGCCGTGTGTCTCACATGGTCTGATTACACGCCTGTGTACTAGGCCGTGTGGACTCAAAATGAGCCTTATACAACAAGTTTACCAACCCAACAATTCTTAAACAATAAGCAACTCAAATACCATTTATTCAACCAATCCAAAATACAATCAAAACATCTAAGACATACCTAAACTATCAATATAACGATCTAATTCATGTATGTTTATAGATATCTAACATAAATTATCTAAACAATTTATTTAAATACCATTCAAATCAATTATGTAAATTACCATATTATAAGACATATATTTGTCTATATAAACCAACCAATATCATCTTATACACCATTAATATTCACATCTCAAAATGACATCAAAAGACAACCTAGGTACATGTCATTCTCAAAAGAGAAAATACTTCACCATGTGCTTGAGTTTGAGATCAGCTTTGGATGTTGATTCAATGATCAGACTTTACCTGACCTGTGCACAGAAACAAACCGTACGCTGAGTATAACTCAGTGGTATTTCTATAATCCGAATACTTATTAAGCAAAAATTTGTAATGTTTAAGTACATATCATACATAATAAAAACCATTCAACCAATAATCAGTTTCATAAACTCATCATTCAGATCACTTTCAAAAATTATATTTCCTATTTCAATCTCACAATTGTTATTCAGTAGCATGTCACAATAAAATTCTCTATTCAATTTCAATATCAATATTCATTTCTTATGCAATATCATTCAATGACATTCATTTGGTCAATTCATTCATATATCCCTATTAACACGACTCGGACTCAGGCGGATACGCGGATCCAACCCAAACACACCAGTACGACACTCAGTGCCTCATTGGCTATGCTGAAGTAAAACAATACGGTACTTAGTACCTCATCGGATTTATCCAAAGCAATAATAATACGACACGTAGTGCCTTATTGACTCAAAGTTGAAGTATCCCTGAACACTTCCAATCCTATGGCATACCAACTATATCCAACTTAGCCCGACATTGTTAATAGGGTATTTAATTCACTTTTCAACTTTCCATTCATTACACAATTCAAATAACTCATAAATTCCAATTCAATACAATTCAATTCAACTTAATTCAATTTCAATACTACAATTATCTAATATTCAAATATCGTATCAATCACAAATTTACATACATTAAATTCAACATAAAAAGTGCTATTACTTACCTTAATATCTTACCATAAACATTTAAATCAAAATTCAATAATTAATAATTAAATTCGGATTATAGAAATACAAACCGTAATTTTTAGAGCTATCTTTATTGACTTTCTCTTTCCCTTTCTTAACCGATGTCTTCGGCTCAATGTTAGCTACGGAAATCAAAACAATTGAAATTTATTAATAGACTACAATTTCATACTACATATTTCAATTAATACACATCTTTTGCCTAAATTCCAATTCAATCCCTATTCAATTCTAACTTTATTTTCTTCATAATTTTATTCTCTATTTTTTTATTCAACTATTACTTAAAACCAATTTCAACTCTCTAATTTCACCATAAAATCCTAATTTTGAAATTCTTTCAATTTAGTCACTATTTTTCAAAACTTATGATTTATTTTACAATTTAATCCCCTTTTCAATTCTAACTTGAAAATCTATCAATTCAAACCCTAATTCTTCAATTAATTCAACATAAACCACCTCTAAAAATCAACTAACTTTCAAAATTTCCACATAAATCAAGTAATATTTTATTCTAGAATTCTAAAACATCAAAATTACAAGAATAGGGATTAAATTGACTTACCAAATTAAGCTTTAACACTTAGAACCCTAATTTTCCTTTCTTTTCCCTTTCTTTCCTTCTTTTTCGTTCTGCTATTCTGTTTCTTTTCTACCTTTTTATTTCTTTTATTTCTTTATTATAGTTTTATTATTATAATATCATAATTATTATTTCTTATATAATAAGTAAATTCATATATATAATACAAATGTATGTATATTTTTACTACACATGTATTTTATTTTTACCATACATTTAACATCTATGGCTTAATTGTTAATTTAGTCCCTTGATTTTTCTCCATTCTATAATTTAACTTTCACACTTTATTCAATTATATCCTTATACCCAATTAACCTTAATTTAAACAATTTCACCTAACCAAAACTTAATTAACCTCACAACTAACTTCGTAAATATTTTTAGTAAACATTTACGAATCCGTTTTAAGAAAACGGATACCCAGAAATACACTTTTCAGATACCCGTAAACTTCGAGTCGTTACATTTTGGGTAATGTACATTTATGTTTATTTTCCTCATATTATACTCTCATTTGTTTATTCATTTAGTGAAAAGTCGAAGTCTCCTTTGCCCGTGATGTTTTTATCCTCTTTGGAGGAGTTTTCCATATAAAATTTGTGTTTGTTATTCCCTACCTTTTCTATTTCGTTATTTATACGGGTCGATCCAAACAATTATCGATATTAATTATTGTCTATGAGAATGTAGGAACCATCTGAATGATTTATTTTATTAAGAGTGTGAACATATTTGGATTTCGTTCACTAGTTTCATTGCCTCAATGATGCAGATTTCTTAACATTTCTGTACTTTATCTCTCACATGAAAAGACAATATTAGAATCTTCTTTGTATGTGACTGAATGAAAATTTCCGACTAAATTGCGAGTTAACTACAAGCACTTACATTGACAAATTGGCGGTTCGCCAGATGCTGGACTCCAAGTTTTCATGTTTCATGCATTTGCTTGAATCTGGGGATGGAGAGCATGTTTTGTTTATGCATTACATTTACACATTCTCTTACTGATAAAACAAACAGTCAAAAATAAAAGCCAAGTTTGCATCTTCATTTTCTCCAAAAAGAAAAGCTTGTCAACATAAAAAAAAAATCACGGAATTTCCACTATTTTCTTCATTTTTTTTCATTACGATAACTGTATCCAATATTTATACTAACTTCAATTAAATCTTTAAACGAAAAATAAAATTCCCATTGTTCTTTTCTATCACAAAATTTAAATTTAAATTTATTTTATTTAATCATTAAATTCTTTACCAATTCGATCCAAAACCGTTTCTCACATATTAAGTTTATATGTACAGCACATGAATTGGAGTCTCAAGTTCCAACCAGTAACCACCTGACGTTTGATGCCAATACCTACAGTAGCCACCACTTCCTCGCTTTAATCCTTTTCTCACTAAAATGTACTATCAGGTAAAAGAAAACCACCACACATTTTCTGACAGAAAAAGAAAATATATGTAAATTTAATGAATAATTTTTTTAAAAAAATTTCGTAAAAATTTTTACGTTTAAAGAGGAAACCTTAATTCAAGTCAGAAACACTCTTAAAAAGATTTGCCCTTCATTTTAAGATTCAATGTAGTTATGAACGCAAGAATTTTAGAGTAAACTAAATATACGGGTAAAGCTATATGATAGGGTGTAGCAATAGACTGTGACTGGGACTTCAGTGCAAGCCACCATTAATGCATTACCTACCTTTGCCTACAACTGTGTGTCTATGCCCTAAGAATTGAGGTTGTAGGTAGGGGATAGGGTTGCAGGCAGCAGCAGCATAGACACTACTGAATTCTGGGCACGTATATGTTGTTGGGCCATGCTGTTGCATCTTTCTTCGCACCACAGCTTTCAACTGAAAACTATTTAGTACAAGCAAGCAACATCTGGTCTGGACTGGACATCGATTTCTTGATGTTTTGGCCTCATTGCTTTATTATTACTATTAACATACGAATTTAGTACAAGGTTGATCTTGGGGGGACTTTGAGCCTTAAAAGCTTCTGCACCATTCAGCTAATCATAGCTCTATGAACTAGCAACTAACACTACACCTTTTTTTTGGCCTTTTAAAAAAGATATTTTCTCTCATTTCTACATTCCACATGCCTTTTACCAAAAAAAAAAATTGAATAAATAACCTTTTGAAAGTGTAGGTTACATTCACGGTAAATATAAAAAAGTAAAAGTACAAATTAAAAAAGAGAAATTAAAATCAGGTATGAAACGAAGTCACTACAAAAGAATTTCAGAGGTTACGAAAGAAATTTCAAACTCATATTGATCATGGGTTGATAATGAGAATTGAACTCTATGAGAACTAATCTCTATTACTCTTCAGAAGCTCAACGGTAGAGCGGTCGACTGTTAATTGATTGGTCGTAGGTTCGAATCTTATTTGAGGAGATTTAATTTATTCCGAATTAAAGAATTTAGAATGTCAGAATTTAGAAAACATTAGCTTGATTTTATTTTATTAAAAATTGAAATAAGTTGTCATTTTTATAAAAATAAGAGATATTCAAATTAATATATTTATTTTTATCCAAAACTATCCAAAATAATATAAAATATTATATTTTATAAGATTAAACTAATAAATAAATAATATTTTAAAAAATCAATATTTACTTTTATCAAACAATATAATTATATTCAATACTTATATTTACTAATTTACCAAACAACTTTCTAATATAAATTTAAGACTCACCAAATTCAGTATTAAAATTCAATATTTAATTTTTAGCACTTAAAATTTTAATTTATCACACCCAGGGTTTTAATTACATTTAGGAACAAATTAGATTGAATCCTTTTATTCTCAAACTTAAAATATTAAACTCTTTATTACTAAAAAACAACAGGGATATTAAACTCTCAACCTAAATCCCATAATCCTCAAATCGGGGTTGACAGGTGTCCCGCCCCAATCACAGTCAGTGCTATCTATTACATACAATTTGTTCTTTTTGTAATTTATTATTTATAGTTTGTAATACGGTCAAGATGCAGCTTAGAGTAGTTGCAATTTCAATGAATTTAGCCTGTTTCGTGTCAACCATTTAATTGTCTCATAAAACTTGCCTTCAAAACCAACGAAATAATTTTGTATTGCTCTTCTAAAGATACGATCTAAAGAAAGGGACAAATTAGTTGCATTTGGACAGAAAAAGTTCTATTACTTTTATTAGAGATTATATGATCCGAATCTCGTAATTTTGAAGAAAAAATATAGTAACAAAATCAAAGGATATGTTAGAGCAAAGGGTCGAGGTATAGAACTATTCTCCTTCTATTTGACTTTGAATATAATAAGATTTTTTGACCCTTAAATAGATATAATCGAAATCTCTCTTATATTATTCGTTTTTTAATATTAGTAAATTTCTTCTCCTCTACTCGTGATTTTTTCCTAAAATAAGTAAAATCTATATGTTCTTATTTTTCTTTTCTTATTACTTTACGCTTGTTTTACCACCATTATCGATATTTATTATAACAATTTTAATGAATTTTATTTGTTACAGTATTAATGTCTATTACATTGAGTAGTAAAAAATTGATGTTCCTTAAATAAGATTCAAATTTTAATTTTATAGATAGAAAATTAATTTAATAGAGTTTTGATGTTCATTTAAAGGTTTAATTTTATTATTGAATTTAGTCGAAATTAAATATGATTATTAAATATTTAATTTTTAAAGAGAGAAAAAGTTGGTGACCATATTCAACTGGAATTATTGATTTGTCACTTAGGATAAAAATTCTTCGCAAATCGGGTTATGTTAGATTCGGATTGAGTTTCTATACCATATCAACACTTTACATAAGTGTTTAAACTCCGTTCAAGCATCAAATTTTGATTAATCCACTCATATTTTAAATGACTAACTTAAACTTTTTAAACATGTTATAATATTTTTTAAATATATGTTATTATTAGTAGTATATTTAAAATTATATTTTTATTAAAATTTTAAATATAGCCAACTTAATTAACTTAATATAATTTTTAATATTTATATTAAAATATTATATATTTTATTATTAAAAATTACATAACATATAAAAAACCTATTATAAAAACTGAAAATGGTAACTATATATATTATATAGATTTAATATTTTTTTTCGAAGTTTTAAATCTATTTTTCGAAGTTAATAATTTTATCTAAATTCTCTCGAGATAAATCTAACAAAGAATAGATAGAGAGTACATGTTTAATAAGTTAAAATGTTATTAAAATATGTAAATAATTATATGGGTTATTATTTCATGCACTGATAGTGAAATAAAAAGCTTTATAAATAAACATTAAAAAATATAAGAACACATTGTAATTACAGATATTTACGTGTCAGGTTGAGGCTTGATTCAAGTAAAAATTTAAACTTATATTACTATTTAAAAATAATAAAATGATAAAAGTATATAAATTTCTATTGATATTTATATATTTTTATAATTAAATTAAAAAATAAAAAGATTTTTGTAGTCCTCTTAATTTTAAAATTAAGTAAATTAGTCTCTTTAAAAAATCAAAGTAATTTAAATTTTATCAATTTTAAAAGTGAACAACTAAAGACACTTAATCACAAGGTTAATGTTTTCCATCAATTGTATATGATTTTGATTGGTATAATAACTAATTTTGCCTTCAATATTTATACATTCTGTCAATTTGGTCCCAATTGAACAAATTTGTACGGCAACATGTGTATAAATGTTAATGCTGAATTTGTTGAATTTTTTAGCATTAAGGCCAAAATGATGAAATATGTATGTATAATTGATGAAAGACATTCACGCTGTGATTAAATTTCTTTAGTTGCTTATTCTCAAAATTGATAGGGATTGAATTATTTTGATATTTTTAAAAGAGACGAATTTACTCAATTTCAAAATTAAAAAAGATCGGATAAAATAAAACTATATAAATTACAACATTTCCACATGTCCTTTAATATTCCATCTAAATTGTGGGTAAAGAATAGCTAACTGCGAATCAAATGAGTAATAAAAGAGGGGCATTTGAAGATGTGGTAATATACCAAAAAAAGGCTGGCTTAATTTTAAAATTAAGAGGGACTACAAAAAAAAGGCATGGCCCGTTTAAAAATATAGTTTTATTTTTATTTAAATCTATTTTTAGATTTATATTTTTGTATAAAACTTTTACTTTTCAAATAAATCTTGAATTTATCTTCAAACTTAAACAAACGACTCAATTTATAATTAAATTTATTAAGCATATTCTAAACAATAACTTCAAAGTTGAAGTATGCAAAAATGCAAAGACTTAAGTTAGTTTCATAAATGCCATTAATTAATATTGATGTTGATGTGCCCTAGTTTTATATCATCATCATCATGAGGTCGGTTGCTGGAGAAGTAAAGCCACGACCCAACAACACTTAATATGATGATTTGGGGAGTGAGTCCCATGAATTTGAGGTCCTCACTTTAATGGGGTGTTGTTGAAGATACTAATTCTCAAAGATTGTGGAGACCACCAACCAAGCTTTCATCACTGCGTGGAACCTGATGAACCTTGCCAATTGTTGAGCCCTTACATTTTATTACTTAAACAAATATCATCTTGGATACCCTTATTCTTTCCTTTGTTAATGCACTTGTTCACTTAACATCTTACTCCAAATCCCAATCCCAATCCCTATTATCTTTTTCTTTTTAATGTTTAACTCTAATAATTTGCGACTGGAATTATGCATTCATGGTAGATTACTACGGATCAGAAAGATATTTTTTTTTTTAAATTTGAATAATGATTCAGCTCAATTTATAAACAATTGAATAAAATCTTTCAAGGTCATAATTATTTGGGGTTTGTGGAGTTTATTTGACGTCAACTGCCACGTTTCAATTAACTTTGAGACCATCAAAAGAGGAATGACACGTGTCACATTGGGAATTGGGATAATGTCTAAAGGTGCTTAAGCTCTTCGCTTCGTCCATGAAAAGGGACATTCTTCTCTCTCTCCACCTTTCCATAAGCAAGGTGAACTGCTCTAAACCATCGACAACTCCACCTTCTTGTATGATCTTACTATCAACAATTGGTGCAGTGAACATGAACACTTCCATATTTAAATTTTTCCAGATGAAAAACCCATAAACTAATATCCCCACCAGACAAACTCAAGATCAAATCCAAAACACCAACCAAACTCAACCAAACCAAAACTTAAAAACTATTACTATAATACTTATAACTAATACACTCAACCTTGCCCTAATGGACCCCTGAGGCCAATCACCCTTTGACCCCACACATCACTACTAAAAATGGATTAAAGGAGAGTTACCAAAAAATGTTGAGTATAACAATAAAACGTATTGTACTAACGTAAGTTTAAATATTAAAAATAGCATTATTTAAAGCAGTAGACATGAACTCAAACATGGATAATAAATCCAAAGGAGAGTTGGAGGGCCAGCTTTATAGAGCCAATATGGTGGATAATAGTTGCAAGGCCAATATGAAGGTGAGCCCACATCAAATTTTGGGCATAAGCCCTTCGCACATTTCATCGAGATAACAGAGAGTTGTCTACCAAAGGAGAGAATGTATTCAAGGTTTAACCTACCAAACAATTTTCGAATTATGATAACGTAAACTAATTAATATTATAAATGCTTAAATACCTTACAAAAATTTTGATGAAGAATGTAAGGAATTCTACCTTTTAACAAAATTAGTGTGTGTATCATTTTGTCTGAAATTATAGAAATTAATTATACAATTGTATCTAAATTTTTCATATGTAATAATTATATAATACTGATTAGTGGTTTCGGGATTAAAATGTAAAAATAGATAACATCAATGATTAAATTGTAATTTTTAAAGTTTATTGACTAAAATATAATTTAAATAATATATAAGTGACTAAATTTGTAATTTACCCTAAAAATAATACCTCATTCTGCTTGAGAAACCAAACCGACTTGCCGCTCAGCCTCTTTGAATAAAAACAGCGGGTTAAACCCTAAACCCTGTTTTTAATTTTGTGTGTTGATTTTAGGGTTTTCCCCTTTTCTGATTTTCTACCTTGCTGTAAGTGTTTCCGGAATTGGGGGAAATGGGGTTATATTCGAAACGTTCAAGAAAAGCTAGAGGTAAAGATGTGGATATGGAGGACTTCGACGATTCAGAAGATGAGGAATTATTGGTTAATGGCGAAGTAGAAGAAGAAGCTGAAGGAGAAGAAGATGATGAAGAAGAAGAGATTGGTGATGATGATGATGATGATGATGATGATGATGATGATGAATTAGAGAATAATGATGATGACGATGATGGAGTAGATGAAGATGATGATGAAGAAGAAGAGGAGGAGGATAATGATGGTGAGATGGAAGAGCTTGAAAAAGAGTACAAGGATCTTCACAATCAGGAACAGTAAGCATCTCCCTCTTCAAGTTCTTTTCTTTTTCTTCTTTTTTACTTTATCCTTGCAGCATGCTATTGGGTATTTATTGCTTTGTTTGCGTTCTAATTTTATTTCTTCTTCTTTTTACATTGGATTGTTTAGTTACAATACACATAGCCAGATTTGTGTTTGGGGAATATTAAATTATGTTGTTTTCTTTAAGGTTGCTGTTTTATTTTTACTTCTGTTTTTCAAATTAGGGATATATTGAGGAATCTCAAGCATCATAAGGATGAAGATGTTAAAAAGGGTCAAGCAGTGAAGAACCAAAAGGTATATATTTTCCATTTATATTTATGGCTATATTTTCGTGGGGGTGTGTGCGCATGTGGGCGCTATGATCTAACATTCTCCTTTTGCGAAGGCTCTTTGGGATAAAACTCTTGAGTTCAGGTTCTTGCTTCAGAAAGCATTCTCCAGTTCGAATAGACTACCACGGGTACCCATTTTCCTTCTGTTTATTGTGTCTTTTGTATTCTTTCCTGGATTGGAATGATTTTCTTTATTTATTCATGTAAGATTTATATGAGGGCTTTTCTACCAGGACCCAGTTAGGTCTTCATTTTGTACTTCGGATGAAGAAGTGAGTGCTGCATATTCAGACCTTATTACTGCATCAAAGAAGACTTTGGATTCTTTACTGGAACTGGAGGAGGTATGTGTTTTCTCAAGAAACATTCTGTCTAGTAATATCTTCTTAAACATTTGACAATTAATGCTTCTAACAACCTTACCATGAAATTTCTATTCATCTTGAATTTTCTTACTATTACCATCCTGTTGTCAGGCTTTGTTGGAGAACAACCCATCAATTGCTCAATCTTTAGAGGGTATGACACCAATGCTATTATCATTTTTCAACATACTTTCTGTTACTTGACAGAAACTTTATTGATATTATTTAAATGCCATGAGCTTATTTTCCCTCGTTAGATTATATATATTGCTGCATTGCCTGTGTCATGCTGTGCTCAGTTTTAGTTACTAGCAAATGCTGATATTTTATTGATTTTAATCACATATATCTTTTCTCTCTGTTTCCCCTTTCAGTGCAAGTGAATACTTAAATGTCTATAAGTTTATATATTTTCGGTTGTTTATTTATGTTCTTTTTCACTGAACGTATGGTTTAATGTGCTATGTATACATAAACATTCAAACATCAAATTACTGAGCATTCACATTATGGATCTTGGCAATGATCTCATTATCTTACCCTTCATCCTACTCTCAAGGTAATGCTGGCCAATCATCTAAGAAGCTTTCTGGAGATTCTAACTTGGACATGGAAGATGACGAAGAGTGGCTACGGATTTCTCAGATGAATAGGAGGTAGTACATTAGGATCACTGTTTCTGTGTTGCTCAATGTGAACTGATATTCTGTGTTAAAATAGAGATTTTACTATGATGATATTAATTGGCCGAGTTGATTCTTGTAAAAGAATGAGGTGGTCACTTTTGTGACTTCTTATGTGTTCATTCATCAAACAAATTGATTCTTCTTGGAGTGTGTATGAGTTCTTTTTCAAGTATGCTCTAGATTGATTACAATTTGAAGTCTATGATTCCTGATTGGACAACTTTAGATAAACATTTCTGGAAATGCTATGCTTAAAAGAGTATAAGCCATCATTAGTTACAGCTTGTTGTTATAGACTCTCAAAATTGCTAGTTAGAAATGCTGTGTTGAGAAAGGTTAATGCCTGGAGGCTGGAATCAGTGCTTTAATGAACATTCGTTCATGTGCTTTGTGCTTTCTTTTTTCTTCTGAATAGGTTGTATCTTTTTTTACCCTTGCTACTCTAGTTGTGCAAATAATATTCCTTGAGATGAACATTTTAAGTTAACTGGAAATTTTAATGCTTGAATCCTGTAGAATAGCTGCCTTCAGAGATAAAGCAGTTAACAAATGGCAGAGAAAGACAGAAGTCACTACTGGTGCTGCTGCAATCAAAAGCAAATTGCAAGCTTTTAATCAGGTTTGATGCTATAGCTGTCAGTGATATAGAATCGATGCTGTATAGGGTGTAAAATGAAACTTACTTGGCTTTTCATTTCCTATGCCAGAATATCAGTGAACAAGTGGCTGCCTATATGAGGGATCCAACTAGAATGATAAAGCAAATGCAACAAAGAAGATCAACAATTGGCATATTTGGGGCCGTAAGTTACTAAATACTTAACTAGTTTGAGGGTGCTGGGGGCATACCTCTTGTGTCCTTTCTGTACTATGATTTTTTTATTTTCTGCTTCTATTGATTACACCACCTTTAATGGGCAGGTTACTGAGGCTGCTAATAATGCTAATGGAGAGGTAATGTTGTCCCCTTTATTTACTTAGGCTTTAATAAAATAAGTACTCAACTGCTAGGTTCCAACCACCTCACACATAAGTGTTCTGTGGAGGGGGTTGGGGAGGTTATGGTAGGCCATATGGGTTTTTGCTTTGTAGGATATATACCTATAGAATACAAAGAAAAGCTGGTTCTTTAGGAACCTTCATCTGCATAGAGATGTCTTCTTGTTGTAAAACTCATGGAGGAAAGAGAAGTTGCTGATGGTCAAGTTGTGGTGAAGTGGTAGTCAGTACTTTGCCAAAAGTAAAATGATGGTGGTTTGGATTCATAAGAATATTGCTTTTGTTATTAATACATGTTATGCTCCTTATATCCTGTCAAAATTTTTGATCTTTGAATCCTTTATGTTCTTAGGAAGCACATCCTGAAGGTGATCCTGAACTTCTGGATGATTCTGAATTTTACCAGCTGTTGCTGAAGGAATTTTTTGAGACTGTTGACCCAACATCATCTGGTAAATCTTCTCTACCATCTTGTAAAACTTCTTTTGCATTATTAAATTTTAGGCATGTTGCGTGTCCAGAATCTTTCCTTTCTCTTGAAACAAAATTACTACTGTTTAACCACAGAGACGGCCTTCTATGCCTTGAAAAGACTGCAAACCAAGAAGAGAAAAATAGTTGATCGTCGCGCCTCAAAGAGTCGAAAGATAAGGTAGGTTTTCAAATGTGATTGGATTGGCACCTTGTATTTTTATGGAGTCACGTTAATCCGGTGCATTTCTTAACGTTGGAGAGTTTGTGTTTATTAACATTCTTGTAGGTACCATGTTCACGAGAAGATAGTCAACTTCATGGCACCGGAGCCCATGAAGCTTCCTCCCATGGCTCCAAAATTATTCGAGAATTTGTTTGGATTGAAAACCCAATAACCTAATGCTGAAATCTGATTTACTTTTTACCAAGCCTTTGGAATTTTGTAATTTTAATTTATGCTATATTAAATTGTTTTATATAGGTCTGATGTGACAGAGAAAAACAGATGTGTTGCCATAATGAAATAGAAGTTTGATAATTGGTCGGTACGCACAAGACTAATATGAATTTCATCATTTAGTTTATAAAACTTGAAAATTTTAATTCCTTTTATTTTTCATGGAAAAAACATATTCATATATATGAAGACCAAAATATGATAAATGAAAGGAATTAAAAATTTCAAGTTTGATCAGTTAAGTTGGTTAGTTTTTATATATTAAACCAATCTAACAGTAGTTAACTTGATCATAATCTGCCCAAAATGTGATATGGGCTGTAACTGTGGGCGATTTATACACACACAGAATATAAGGGGTTTTAATGAATCAATATTGGGTTTATAACACTGTTGGTTGATTCTAGGAATAGACTTTAATACAGTATGTATGCACTAAAGTCCAAGGTGTTAAAACAAATAACTTAGATAAAAATAATGAGAAATTCATTTTGTAGCCACGTAAAAATTTCTCTTTCGGTCGCTAATTGAGGCGATTATTAAAAAATTTAAAAATCGACTTTCGATTTTATTAAAAAAGGGAGTCGCCACCGATCTTTTTTCTAGGTGTGACCGGACACTTAATAAATCATCTTTTTTTAGAAAAGAAAATTTATTCTTGCACAAAAATGAAGGCCGAATTTAGGTCTACATCAAAAGCCAGAGTAACGTTGGGTTCGGGAGTCGGTTACGCGCGAGGAAAGTATTAGCACCCTCGCGACGCCCAAAATTGGTATCTTATTAAACATGTGTTGTCTTGATTTTCAAAAATACGAATTCAATTTGACATTTAAGTGTGATCCGATTGAAGAAAATGAGAAGTTGTAAGTTTTTGGTTTTTTAGAAGAATATCCTGTTTTTAACACGAGCCGACTAACTTCACCCAACATAGCGATGAAATCAATGACTTAATGTTAAAATCGGTACATTGCCTTATTCTTAAAATTAAAATGTAAATTTTTTAAAATGATAGTAAAAAAATCTAAGAATATTATTGTAAAAATGCGAATAGTGATGTGAATAATATAAAATATTAAAATATCAAAATATTAGAATAATAATAATTAATATTGACAAATAAAAAATAAAATAGAAATAAAAGGTGTACATAATATATATATATATATATTAGAAATAACAATGATGTTTAAAAATAATACTATTAATAATACTACATAAATATGTACATATATAAAAAATAAATACGTGATAATATTAAAAATATGTACATAATATAGTGTAAAAAATACATACATAATATAATTAAAATATATACATAAGATAACATGTAAAAAAAAATATATATATATATATAAATAATATAGTATTAAAGATATATACATAAAATAGTATAATATATATATACGTAATATAGAATTTAGAATATACCTAATATATTAAAAGAATATATATATAATATAATATTAAGAAATATAATAATAACAAAAAAGAGAGAGGGAGAGAGTGGGTGATTTCCGGCCACAAGGCCACACATCTGTCTGTCATTGGACCATGGCGCCATCATCGGCGCCACGTACACGACAATGGGACCTCAAAAAAACTTTTTCGGTAAAATGGATAAGCTTCCTCCTTTTATTTTTACTTTCGGATAAAAAAACAAAATAAGATTGAAAGAAAAAATGATAAGCAAACAAAAAACTTAAAACGAGAATAGACGAAGAAACCTCTTTTGCTTTGATCTTTGATTAATCTCCAAAAAAACTACTCTCTCCAAAAACTAACCTTTACAATAACTCTTCTCCTTGATTACTCTAAAAAAACCTCTCAAAAATCCTTTACAATAACTTTCTCCCCCAAAACTTCTTCCTCCTCTAAATACAAAATATGAGAAGGCTTATATAGCCATTTATAAAATATTTTTTATTGTTTATATCTTCATTTGTAGGTACAAGTGGTGGTGGAGCAAGTGTGGCTAGTGGAGTAGGTAGTGGAGCAAGTGTGGCTAGTGGAGTTGGTGGTGGAGCAAGTGTGGCTAGTGGAGTTGGTGGTGGCAAAGGCTAAGATTTAATTGAGAAAAGTTTAGGTTGTGGGCTAGGGTTTTTTATTTTGATTTGGGCTTAGAGTTTGGGCCATTGGGGTTTTGATGTAAATTGAGCTTTGAATAGTTAAGATTTTGAGTTTTAGGTTTAATTTTGGTAGGTTAGATAAGGCTAAATTGGGTTTTAATGTAAATAGGTTAAAATTGACCTACAACACATTTCATGATATATAAAAATTTAAAGATTATAATAATAAATACACTTTGAACTTATACATACAAATTACCAAGAATACATTTTTCATGTGTAAGACACTCCATTTGAGTCTTGCAATCTATCCAATGGAAATCATTATTTAGCTCCCAAATAGAGAAACTCTGATCTTCCACATAACATATATCATTACCTTCATAAACATCTGAACTGGAACATTTCTATCTTCTGAATCCATGCTGTATATTCATCCCTTTGTAAATAGATCCACCAGAAGAGACATCACAATTGTATTTTGCTCTCAATGCCCAAATTATCTGTCATTTTCCCTGCTCCACAATCACCCTCATATGTTGTTCCATCAGACCATTAAACCTACAAGAAAAGAAAATTGACTTTAACCCTAACAACACACAACCTGAAGACATGAGATGTGATGCTAAAAAGTGTAAGATACCTGCATGATGCAGGACTGAGTTATTCACCGTTTGCTTTAGACTCCTCATCAAACAGAAGAGTCTTTTAGTGAGTCATTCAAGCACTCAAAATGCACTTCATTTACCCCAAGTTAAAGTTGAGCCACCCATAGTGATAACTAACTTTTCTTCTTCTCCCATTTTCTTCATGATAACATAAAGAAATGGAACTTTAACATGATGTTTGCAGCTTCAACCACTCATCTTCCATGCTTTTATGTTCTTTGTTTTCTATAGTAGATAGTAGTTAATACCATAACCAACCAGCTATTGAAATCGTAAACTTTAGACAAAAATCCCTTATAATATATGAACTGAGATCAAAACACTCAGTTATTTTTATTACGGATGAATAATCAACTCTTCTATTTCAAATAAAACCTATGATCATTTCAGCTATTTCTCATTCCCCCCAGCCTATGAAATTAGAGACTGGGAATACAAAACTAAAATCCTGATTATCAACACTGGGTACTGTCAGGAAAAGAATGTGAAGTTAAAAGGCAGTACTGACATGAATATATATTATAAAATGTAGTATTACATATAAAGTTTTGAGTAAAGCAAAAGTCTAATTAAAAAATTTCACCATTAAATATATATTATAAAATGCTTGATTGATGTGATATAGACTTTGATAAAATTTGAATTACTAAAATAGAGAGTTTGTTAATTTTTATTGTTTGATATTTATTTAGTTGCAAATGGACGAAGACATTACTAGCTTTAGATAGACACAATTGGTTTGTCTTTGTAGTTTAGAATTTTTATAGGTGTTACCTAAAGAGTAATTCACTATATAATCATTAAATATAAGTTATGATTTAAATTTAATTTACTCACTAAATTATAACTTTACACCTATACTATAACCTAGATCACTCTTTATCTCTAAAATATTTTCCTTGAAAGTTTAGATGTAAATTGATGAATTCAATTCAATTTACTTACAATTTGTACTCTGAGTTTCTAATTGAATATATTAAGTACTCTCACTCTCATCCACTTAATCTTAAAAAGCCAACTCGTATATATGCATAAAAAAGCTTGTTAAAATATGTTGATACCAAATATTGTGGGGGAGGGTGATGTAGTGGAGATTATGGGCTGTCCACCTTGCTTGGGGTGGAGAGCCATACGATTTGGGAGGTGAGAAAGGGTGATGAGCTTAAGGAGGAAGATGGTATGAATGAAGGTTAGTGTGAAGATTTGTTGAATATGCCTCTTTCTTGATGGTGAAAGAGGTATTTATACGAACTTGATCCCTAGGGCCACCTGTCAACTCTCGTTATACTTGTTAGTCCTTCCATAGTCCCTTATTAAGTAAGCATGTGGCATCACTTAAGTTGCAGGGTATATGAATGATAAGTGATAACTATTTTATCGAAATGATATGGTTGTCAGGAGTGATTGGTTTGCATGCTCCCTAGGTTCTAGCAAAACAGTTTTTATGGCAGAAAACGAGCTGGGGTAGTTAAGAGGGCGAAATCAAGGGAGTCAGTATTATGACAGCGATTGTCATGTAACAAAATTTCCATATGTAACAAAACAGTCAATATCTAATTCTATTAAAATATCCACTTAAAAAGGTGACTATACAAAGATTAAATCTTCTATTTTAAAAAAACTTTAAAAGTAAAACATCAAATGTATTGAAAAATCGAATCTAATCCTCATTTAGTTCAATTTTCTTGCTTAAAATCTTAGCCACTAAAAAAATCTTGAAAGATAAAAAAAGTAAAGACCCAAACATATTTGATAATAAAATATCACTAATGACACTAGCACATAGAATAGTAGAAAAGTATAGTAGTTTTACACGTATATGTATATCGAGTAGTATGAATATTCCTTATAGAATGGAGCTTCTCCTTTTGTAAATACTGTTTGAAATGGTGGAAGTAATAGTAAATTTATAATGAGTTGGCTCTGCAATGAGAGTGAACCAATGGCCTTCATCCCGCATATTGAGAGAGGGTTGTTCACCACACCAACCTAACACCCAAATATGTATATTTTTTTATGAAGTTTATATCGTCTATCGATAATAGATTAAAAAAATTCCACCAGTATATTATGTATTTTTAAGTAATGTGTAAAGAAATAATAAATAAATAAAAGCAAACATATTCATTTAAAAGTTAACAATAGACAAAATCATAAACAGTAAAACCCATCCACCATTTAATTTTAATATTTTCAGTTTTTTTTTTTCTGTTGGTATTGTATCTTTTAGGTTATATAGATATATATCCTATGTATATGCAAATTTTTATAGCTTAAGCTTAGGTTAATTTGGACCGACAAGGTTATTAATTATATGTTAAACGTCATCTAAGAGAAGCAGATGCTGTCGGCCTGGTTGCATGCATGGTTGAAGCACATTGTTGAAATTTGACCTACCTCTGTCATTAGCCATATGAGGACATAATTGAGAGTTTATCAGTTAAGGTCTCGATGCTTAATCTTATCCTAAATCTACTAATATCTGGATCTTAATTTATATGTCACTATTATTTTTTTAAAAAAAATTAAGGATGTTAATAATTTATAAAGAATATATTTACTTTTAGGGCATCCAATGATTTACATGATTTTCGGATCGTAGATTAATAAAAACTATTCGCTTTTGCATGAACTAATTTAGCTTTTGAGTTGGATTTTCATGTGCTTTTTTTAAGTAAGAAAATGGCTTTAAAATTGTTAAATATTTAAGTTGTTTGTAGTGAAAATGAAAGCACTAAAAGGCAAAAACGAAGTACGTAATATATATATATATATGCATATAATGATATTATGTATTCCAACAAGAGATTCTTTCACAAACAAAAAAACACAGGGTGGGGTGGGGGAAGTAAGGATCACAATTATGTGCCTTTTCCTCGTACAAATTTATAGGCGAAACATAAATAGAAGAGCACAACAAAACTTAGAATTAATGGCTGATTAATCTTCTATCATTAATAATAGCTAGTATAGTAGATGATCATCTTTATTGTAGGTGGAGAAATGATTCAACTTCATGCTTCAATTCAGTTTCAGATTTTCCATCCCTGCATATCACATATCAAACCACCAAGGTCTCAAGGCATCATGCATGGTTATAAAAAAAAAAGGGTTTAAAGTTGGCAAAGTAATATAGTTACCTTGGCTAATTTCCATTGGACCTGTAAGGGAAGGGAACTTGGCCTGATTCAATATACTTGACATCAGCCACAAGCAGCTCATAGTGCCTCTTAACTTCCTCAGCAGTTTTCCCACCAACAGCTTTGGCAACATTGTACCAACGGTCAGGGGTGTCCTTATCATACACAGCCAAAGCCCTTTCAAAGTCTTTGTTTTGTTTGGCTGTCCATGAACCTGAACCACGGGACGACATTGAGCTCGATGCCATTCTTTGTTCTAAAATTATGTATATATCAGTTTCAAAGCAGAAAAAAGGGTCAAAGAATCACTACTTAGAATGGCTAAAAGAAAGTGATATGTAATAGATTGCACAAGGTACTAAGAGACTGCAACCAAAGGGATTGTTATGAGCAGAGAGTTGGCAATGGTTGCTCTCTATATAAGGAGCGGAGTGGTGGGGTATATGACCAGTTGGCGTAGAAATCTTGCAAGAATTTTAATGATTTGTCTCCTTAGGAACCACAAAAATTGGAGTACAAAGAAGAAGAAGAAACAGTAATGTGAGAGAATCAGGTTTTTTTTTTTTAAAAAGGTGTTTTATAAGTAAATGTAGCATTTTAAGTCCTTTTCTTGGCATAATATTCTGCATATTATATGATGCGAAGTAAAAGTTCCTTTTTTATGAGGCATTAATGTGCAAATATTGTAACAGAGGTAGGACCAAATTTGGTAAACAATGCATGGTAAATTGTTCGATGCAAACTCTTTCAAATTGGTCCCTAAGATGTGCAAAAAAAACATACCCAAAACTTGATATCATATAAAGAAATAAACAAGATATCCATATGGTTCATAGAGTTAGCATCCCTTGTTGAAATGGGAAACTGATTTTGAATAATGAGTCATTTTGGGTGAACAAAATAAGTAAGACTAAGCTTCTTGGCTGGTCCATATCTCCAATGATGAAGATCCAGAATCATTCCTTAACTGACTTCATGTTAGTCATGCTCTACCAAATTACAATTATTTGAAAGAATCTTTTATTGGCCCTTCCCCCCATGTGGACTTTAACCCTTCTTCAAATATGCCTTCAGATATGCTTTAAAGTTAAAAATTAAAATTTTTTACCTTCTCCTACTAAAAATTCTAATACAATCATTTTTTTTTCAAAATTTACCGTGTTAATGATCAGATTTAATTTTGACAAGAAATAGTAATTGTGTTAATGATTAAATTAAGATTATTAAATCGAAATGCAAAATAATTTAATTTTTTAAACTATCGAAATTAAATCTCAAATTTCTATGAAAGCACAGGGACTGTCAGCATGTTTTGGCCTTTTATTTTTATTTATTTATTCTCTTAGTTTTTATTTAAAAGGTTGTTGCCCCAAAAAATTATCAGCAAAAATCTGGTTTTGAGAATATATAAAGTGACTAATAGGCTTCAGCTAGTCAATATATATATATAAAGTTTGAAATCCCATTATTGGTGTAAATTAAGCAATCTCCTAATATGCAGATTACTGTTGAGCTGAACCCCCTGGAAGTGAAATTCAAGCATGATATAGCTAGCATTTGAAGTATATATATTCCAAGTTTGAATTCGTGATAGTAATGCATGCAAGTCATTTATCACTGTATAAGTGACCAGTTGACAAATATCTACATGTTCTCTTTGTTGTCAACTTGAACATTATTTGCAAATTGCTTCATTTGCAGATGAGTCTCCACAACAATGGAAGGTTAAGCTTGTGAAAGGTAAAGCCATACTTAATCAACCTAATCCGATCACTTGGAAGATAAACTCAAAATCAGAAAAAGACACAAAGACTAAATATCTGCAGGTCGGGAGAATAACAAGTCAAATCCGTAAAGCATCAGAATTCAAGAGGGCGGTGGAATGACACACCATGGTTTTAAGCTGTGCTGCAAGTTGGACTAGAGTTAGCCCCAACCTATATGGGCCTACAGCTCACTAAAATCCCTGCAACTAGTCCTCAGTATAGTCCCATCCACCGGCATAGGTTTATTCAGCTGCTTAAGTATTCATTAGCATCCCCTAAGCATTAGGATTCGAGTCTCACCAACACTTGTATAAATTAGGTGGCATGCCTTTTAAATAATTTTCATCAAGTAGGTTACTGCAAAACAATGATTCAACAATAACCGATTTTTCTGAGAAAAATCAAGGTAAGCCAGGAAATTATTGATAACCCTTTGTTGTTACAAGAAGTAAGCAGATTTACCAGAGAATTAAGGCTCTCTCCTAGTGTGTGTCAAGTTGGAGGGGGGTCATATCTATGGATGGTGACCACATGCTAATGGGGATGCATGTGATGATTGGTTGAAAATTACCCATGCAGCTTTCTAGGAATCAGTACGAAAACAATAATAAAGTGATGCTTTAGGATACACTTCCTTGCCGATATTTAGAATCCTTATCATTCCAATCTAATCCAATTGAAAGTAATATCCGCGGACTGTGGATTACTTTTGCTCTCCCAGGACTTGCTTCTTTTGCCAAATGGTCCTTTCCTTTGAATTTGGAGAAAATTTGTTTTGTTATTATTATTATTGGTTTCTTTTAGTAAGTTTTAATGGGGGAGATTTTACCCCTTTTTTTAATCAGTTAAAGAGACTACCACAGAACCAGGAATCTGCAACTTTATACTCGAGGAAAAACTAGAAGAGTCCACTACAATATTGCATGTTTGTATATCAGCCGCAAAAGAATAAAGTTAATTTCTTTATTTCATTGAAATCTATGAACAAATAAGTCAGATTTGGGGTTGATTTTTATTCCTTTTTAGGTACTGCAGATTGGAGGAGGGAATGACAACAACACTGCATCAATTTTGATGATCTTTGAGGTGCCAATAAGCAGCTTAGTTAATGCTCTTTTATGTTGTTGTTGGTTTGCTGTTGCTCTTTTCATTAAACTTAAATTTGAGATTTGACCCTCTTTATTTTATAATCTCATTACATAATAGATTATTTCTCTATACTTTTTAAGGTTAAAAATATTATCAGTGTACCAAATCTGATCCTTAATTAAATTTATGAGTTTCTAAAATAGTTAATAAAGGTTCATTTATCAAATAATTTATTTACCTTTAAATTGACTTTATTTGAAAAATTAACGGTTTACTTCATTATATCACTTATTCAATATGATATACCAAACATTAGAAAAATTGGCTAAAAAGTTGAAAAATATTTATCAAGATCACATTTAAATTACATCCTATTACATTTTATGAAGAACGAATTCAAAAAGTTTATTAATTTTTTTTTCATTTATATCACATTACAAGTTTAAAACAACTAGCTATATAATAACATTGCATTACATACACTTTCTAGGGCTTGTTGAATATTCATGGAAAGCTTGACTCAGAATGCAAGTCATTACCTATTTCCTTGATAAAATCATATTGGTTGCATTCAGATCCTCCATGCCACCATGTTTTCTTGGCTTACCCCTAAACCAATCCATTTGCTTACCTCGGACGGTCGTAAACCCTAACTTATTTCCCAAAACCCTAATCAAAGACAACTGAGTGACTTTTGTTGGTCTCTATAACAAGTATAACCATAAAAAATCTTGCTTGTCTCATTGAGTAACCCAATCCATTTTTCTAAACCTTAAAGACAAAATCAAAAACCCTAATCCCTAACCTGACAACCTAAACCTTTTCAAATGAAACATTTGGTAATGCTCATTAACTTGCTTTTTAATATCGTATTCAAGATTCCATCCCTTGTGAAGATAAGAATTTTGATCAAGCTCTAACTTCAATTGAAGGTGATCTTAGTATCTTGACTTAGATGTTTTTTCTAAGTGTTAGGATTTTAACCCGATAAAGTAACGAACAAGAAAATAGCAGAATAAATTGAGAAATTGAACACACAAATTTAACGTAGAAAAACCCCTTCAAAGAGGATAAAAAACCACGGGCAAAGATAATTTTACTATAATGGAAAAAGAACGAATAGTACAAAAGATGGAGATAAAAACTAAACCCCGAAAACCCGAAAACAAAGAACCCACAAAACGTAAACACAAAATTCTCTAAATGTGTTATGAGTTCTAATCTCTAATGGGTGTATTTTCTCAGGTTGTAAAAGAGCCTATTTATAGGCTAAATTCATAGATCAAATAATAATAAAATAATCTAAACTAATCGGTGTTTGATTAAAACGAGTAAACAGAGTTTAACTGAAAGACTATTTTTCAAATTTGACTGAAAATAGAAGTCATATTTAACAAATCTCCACCTTGACTCATATTTTCACAACGCCATCTTTGCCAAAGCCCGCCACGAGCCTATCTTGACTCATATTTTCAAATTTGTACTTAGAAACTGGAAGACTTCTAGCCTTCGACTTGTACACAGCCAAATCAAAACTAACCAGGGTTTGATTTTCACGAACACAGTGCCCTAACTTTTCAAAACCTGCATCTAAAAGAGAACCTCTCTTCAACGAAACAGTCATACCTTTTTCCCTCCTATGACCAAGTTGCCTCCGCTCCAAACAAGTTGACTTCAACTCCGTAACGGACGAGGGACGTCCGATTTCACCGGTCACTGTATAACCTTCCAGAATATAAAGACTGCCGGTTCTTTTACCTTTTAACAAAACGAGAGCTCCACGAGATACTTTAATACCGCTCGACTCGATGTTGATTTTGCATCCTTTCAAGTCTAAAATACTTAAGAGGATGAGATTCTTTCGTAAATCAGGTACATATCTAACATCTGAGAGTGTCCTAATCGTCCCATCGTGCATCTTAATTTTAATAGTACCAATACCAATTACCTTACTAGATGAATCGTTTCCCATACGCACAACTCCACCTTTAATCGAACTATATGTGGAGAACCATTCTCTATTGGGACACATGTGGAAAGAACATCCTGAATCTAGGATCCACTCGGACGTGAGCTTGGTGTTATCACTTGTTGACACTAACAAGAAATCATCCCCATTTTCATCGGCCAAATTAGCACTACTACATCTTCCTCGTTACTCTCAAGACTTTTTTTATTTCGCAGTTTATAACAATCTGCTTTGACGTGACCTAACTTTTTACAATAGCGACACCTTTTATCTCGTTTCTTTGATGCTACCAAAACGGAAGCTTGCCTATCTGTCTTGCTATCCAAATGAAGCTCATTGTCGAGTTTGTCTCTACTCAATAAATGACCCTTTACATCTTCGAACGAGAGTTTGTCTCTGCCATAAATCAGGGTCTCCCTAAAAGACTTGTATGAAGGGGGTAAAGAGCACAATAATAGCATAGCCTGATCTTCATCGTCAATATGAACCTCAACATTCTTTAAATTATTTAAAAGAGTAATGAATTGACTGATGTGATCTCTAAGAAGCTCACCTTCGTTCATGCGAAACGTAAATAGACGTTGTTTCAACACTAAACGGTTAGCTAAAGACTTAGTCGTATAAAGAGTTTCTAACCTTTTCCACAAGGCAGATGGGGTCTTCTCCATCAATACCTCCTGCAATACCGTATTCGTGAGGCACAACTGGATTGCAGATAAAGCCTTTTCATCAAGCTCTTCCCATTCTATTTTATTTAGATTCTCAGGCTTTTTCCTGATAACAACCTTTTTCAAGCCTGATTGAACTAGAATTGCCATCATCCGAACTTGCCACAGATTGAAATTTGTCTCACCATCGAACTTCTCAATTTCAAACCTTGTTGTTGCCATCTCTAAACGGGCTGATCTATGAAAATTAAACTAGCTCTGATACCACTTGTTAGGATTTTAACCCGATTAAGTAACGAACAAGAAAATAGCAGAATAAATTGAGAAATTGAACACACAAATTTAACGTAGAAAAACCCCTTCAAAGAGGATAAAAAACCACGGGCAAAGATAATTTTACTATAATGGCAAAAGAATGAATAGTACAAAAGATGAAGATAAAAACTAAACCCCGAAAACCCGAAAACAAAGAACCGACAAAACGTAAACACAAAATTCTCTAAATGTGTTATGAGTTCTAATCTCTAATGGGTGTATTTTCTAAGGTTGTAAAAGAGCCTATTTATAGGCTAAATTCATAGATTAAATAATAATAAAATAATCTAAACTAATCAGTGTTTGATTGAAATGAGTAAACAGAGTTTAACTGAAAGACTATTTTTCAAATTTGACTGAAAATAGGAGTCATATTTAACACTAAGCATGTACTCTTGCAAGTGTCGGAACATTATTCAGGTATGAGAACATCTTTGAGACTAACCCTAAATAAGATTGAAGGTTTACGATAGAACTTATTTATGATTAGTCTCAAATATTTCTTTATGGATGAACAATGCTCCAATACATGTGAAAGACCATAGTTATGAAAAACAAGAGAGCTAAGATTTCATATAGTTGAATTAAGAGTTGAATTGAAATCCTCAATCTGATAGGCGAATTGTAGCATGAATAGGTTGGAGGAAAATACTTAGATAAACATTATCAAAGTTTTAATTTAAGATTTAGGGTCTAATAGTTAAGGTTTAGTGAATCAAGAGAAAATGATGAGATTTAGCAAATATTTATAGGCCAAACTGATTAAGACTTTGTCACCCATAGATGTTGAGGTCAAGGCAATTTCATTTTAGCTTGCAACTAGGATAGGAACTAGATTCCTCTAGAAAAATGTTGACCTCGAACGATATAACTTGGACCTCGAACCAATGTGTGTCAAAGTTTGTTAAAAGCACTAATTTATATTTAAAATTAATTTATATGGTTAATTTAATTAGAAGTTATCAAATATTAAGTATGAATAATAACAAATGTAAATATTATATTATAATTTATTTGAATTATATCACATGCCATTTCCAAGGATCAATTACGCCACACTTTAATAGTTGCAAGAATGTACTCAAAAAATTTTGTCTCATTCAACATCAAAATGGGAAATTCACAAAGAGGAAAGTCGAACAATTATATTTTTTTACTATGGATTATTTGACCAACTAAGAGTGTTATCGTCCTTGTATCCTCTATCATATATTATAGCTTCAAAAAATTTTCAATTATAGTATCATATGTTGTCTTGTTTTTTTCATCTTTCTTCATTTAATAAGCATAAGCTAACATACTCTTGTTTAACGTTTGCAAGCAGTTTTCTTGAGTTTCTATACTAAACTAACCCATCTCTAATCGAGACACGATCTTTTCAATTTGAACCTTGCATTTTCTCATTAATGGTTATGAAATGCGCAATCAAATCATTATCATTTGAATCCATCATGTAGTTCTTCAATTCTTGTTTAAATCTTTCCAATTCTTCATGTTGGGCTCGAGGTTCTTGGACTTTAGGAGTATACATTTGAATTGGTTCCATTTCTTCATGTACTCAAATTATATAATTGAAATAGCAATAAATTTAATAAGAAAATGACTAACTTATGAAAAAAGAAAATAAACATATTACAAATAATATATAAATGTAAAAAATAATTACATTTTTAATATTTGGATAAACTTGTAAGGGATTAAGGTTTAATTGAAATGATTTGGATTTACGATTTTTATAGTACAATTGTTAGTACAAATCTTTGGTGAGGAAAATCTCGAACACACGAATGAAACTCGAGCAGAAAAAAAGAAGTAGGACAAGGCTCCAAGGCGTGTATCAAACCACTATCTTTAAGGTTATATTCGCCCCCACCTATCTTCGGTGTGCAAATGAATTCCAAGCAAATTAACCTCGAGGATACAGTAAAGCCAATGACTATTTACGTTTTGCACTAACGAGAATAGTCCACTACGCACTGAGCAATGTATAAAAAGAAACTCAATTTCTACAAAGGATTTCTGTAGTAATACTTTATAGAATAATCTAATAATATTAGAAAATGAATGAAGGAAAGAAAGACTATTAGAATTTGTTGGTGTGATTTCCAAATGAAATCACATTCTTATTTATAGGAATTTTCATTGCTCTTCATAGAGACATCTTTCAATAGGTGTCTTTCTGAATAATAATGTCTTTAAAATAAACACATAATTATTCATTTAATATTATAACTATTCAAATAATATTATTTAAATAGTTATAATTCTTTTTCAAAAAATCAAATAATATAACTTTTGATTAATTACACCCATTCATTTATAGTTATTGGAACACTATAAATATTTGAAAATGTACCAACAATCTCCCCATATTTTCAAAATATTTTAGATTTTGATATTCTTGGAAATCAATTTGCATAAATGAAGGTATCTTATGATTGAACCTTCACTCAGTGAAAACATGTTACAGTTAATCGAAATTGCATGGTAGACTAAGCTTTGAACCAACTATTCCATTTGATTAACCGAACACATTTCACATAATGATTTCAACATCGGTCAATGCATAGTATCTAGGGACACTATTATGATTATGTGTCTGTGTCCTCTTTTCATAGTGCTATCAGAGCCAAGCCCTTAAGCTCTTAGAAGCAATTACATTTCCACTCACATAGTTAGATCCCATCAAGAGTGTTCCCGTAATTATTTAACACTCTAACATATTTATGTTATGGGTCCATTAAAAGTACATTACTCATTCGTCCTTTATCATTACGGGTACCTAGCATTTTAATCCTAGGATGGATTTATTTATAGTGCTAACAATCACATACTAATAATGTACTTTGTCTCATTGAACTCAATACTTAACGTTATACCAAACATTGAGTCGAGTTTCCATCATGGGTGACTTTAGTTAATGGGCTTGAGTCCAATCCCTTTTGAGATCCTTTTTACTGCATCTCTAGCAAGACTTTTTGTCAAAGGATCCTTTAAATTTTCACTTGACCTCATATAATTAATAGTGACCACTCCTTCAGAGATTAATTGTCGGACATATCTAGTCTTAATCCAATGTATCTAGACTTTCTATTATATATTTGGCTATATGCCTTTACTAGAGTAGCCTCATTATCACAACGGATATAAATAGGTAAAATTGGCTTAGGCCATAAAGGTACATCATAAAGCAAATTTCTTAACATTCTGCTTCTTTAAATGCGGCAACTAACGCAATAAAGTATTATGCATGTCACATACATCACTATGTATCAAATCAAGCAATTTTGTTTTCCTTTTAACCTTAGGGAAAAGGTTTCTTATAATTTTAGTCAGCATACATGTATTGCATTTTTCAATATTATTATCAGATCCTCCATACCACTATGTTTTCTTTGCTTACCTCTAAACAAATTGATTTGCTTACCTCAGACGGTCATAAACCCTAACTCATTTCCCAAAACCTTAATCATAGACAACCGTGTGACTTTTGTTGGTCCCTATAACAAATATAACCATAAAAAATCTTGCATGTCTCATTGAGTAACCCAATCCATTTTTCTAAACCTTAAAGACAAAACCAAAAACCTTAATCCCTAACCTGAAAACCTATACCTTTTCAAATGAAACATTTGGTAATGCTCACTAACTTGCTTTCTTACATCGTATTCAAGATTCCATCCCTTGTGAAGATAAGAATTTTGATCAAGCTCTAACTTCAACTGAAGGTGATCTTAGTATCTTGACTTTGATGTTTCTTCTAAGCATGCACTCTTGCAAGTATCGGAACATTATTCAGGTATGAAAACATCTTTGAGACTAACCCTAAATAAGATTGAAGGTTTACGATAAACCTTATTTATGATTAGTCTCAAATATTTCTTTATGGATAAACAATGCTCCAATACTTGTGAAAGACCATAGTTATGAAAAACAAGAGAGCTAAGATTTGCTATAGTTGAATTAAGAGTTGAATCGAAATCCTCAATCTAATAAGCGGATTGTAGCATGAATAGGTTGGAGAAAAATACTTAGATAAACATTATCAAAGTTTTAATTTAAGATTTAGGGTCTAATAGTTAAGATTTAGTGAATCAAGAGAAAATGATGAGATTTAGCTAATATTTATAGGCCAAACTGATTAAGACTTTGGCACCCACAGATGTTGAGGTCAAGGCAATTTCATTTTAGCTTGCAACTAGGATAGGAACAAGATTCCTCTAGAAAAATGTTGACCTCGAACCATGTAACTTGGACCTCGACACTAATGTGTGTCAAAGTTTGTTAAAAGCACTAATTTATATTTAAAATTAATTTATATGGTTAATTTAATTAGAAGTTATCAAATATTAAGTATGAATAATAACAAATGTAAATATTATATTATAATTTATTTGAATTATATCACATGCCATTTCCAAGGATCAATTACGCCACACTTTAATAGTTGCAAGAATGTACTCAAAAAATTTTGTCTCATTCGACATCAAAATGGGAAATTCACAAAGAGGAAAGTCGAACAATTATATTTTTTTACTATGGATTATTTGACCAACTAAGAGTGTTATCGTCCTTGTATCCTCCATCATATATTATAGCTTCAAAAAATTTTCAATTAGAGTATCATATGGTGTCTTGTTTTTTTCATCTTTCTTCATTTAATAAGCATAAGCTAACATACTCTTGTTTAACGTTTGCAAGCAGTTTTCTTGAGTTTCTATACTAAACTAACCCATCTCTAATCGAGACACGATCTTTTCAATTTAAACCTTGCATTTTCTCATTAATGGTTATGAAATGCGCAATCAAATCATTATCATTTGAATCCATCATGTAGTTCTTCAATTCTTGTTTAAATCTTTCCAATTCTTCATGTTGGGCTCGAGGTTCTTGGACTTTAGGAGTATACATTTGAATTGGTCCCATTTCTTCATGTACTCAAATTATATAATTGAAATAGCAATAAATTTAATAAGAAAATGACTAACTTATGACAAAAGAAAATAAACATAGTACAAATAATATATAAATGTAAAAAATAATTACATTTTTAATATTTGGATAAACTTTGTAAGGGATTAAGGTTTAATTGGGATTTACGGTTTTTATAGTGCAAGTGTTAGTACAAATCTCCGGTGAGGAAAATCTCGAACACACGAACGAAACTCGAACAGAAAAATAAGAATTAGGACAAGGCTCCAAGGCGTGTATCAAACCACTATCTTTAAGGTTATATTCCCCCCCACCTATCTTCGGTGTACAAATGAATTCCAAGCAAATTAACCTCGAGGATACAATGAAGCCAATGACTATTTGCGTTTTGCACTGAAAAGAATAGTCCACTACGCACTGAGCAATGTATAACAAGAAACTAAATTTCTATAAAGGATTTTTGTAGTAATACTTTATAGGATAATCTAATAATATTAGAAAATAAATGAAGGAAAGAAAGAATACTAGAATTTATTGGTGTGATTTCCAAATGAAATCTCATTCCTATTTATATGAATTTTCATGCCTCTTTATAGAGACATCTTTCAATAGGTGTTTTTCTCAATAATAATGTCTTTAAAATAAACACATAATTATTCATTTAATATTATAACTATTCAAATAATATTATTTAAATAGTTATAATTCTTTTTCAAAAAATCAAATAACATAACTTTTGATTAATTATACCCATTCATTTATAGTTATTGGAACACTATAAATATTTGAAAATGTTCCAACAATCTCCCTATATTTTCAAAATATTTCAGATTTTGATATTTTTGGAAATCAATTGGCATAAATGAAGGTATCTTACGGTTGAAACTTCACTCAGTGAAAACATGTTAAATTTAATCGAAATTGCATGGTAGACTAAGCTTTAAACCAACTATTCTATTTGATTAACCAAACACATTTCACATAATGATTTCAACATCAGTCAATGCATAGTATCTAGGGACACTATTATGACTATGTGTTTGTGTCCTCTTTTAATAGTGCTGTCAAAGCCAAGCCCTTAAGCTATTAGAAGTGGCTGCATTTCCATTTACATAGTTAGATCCCATCAAGAGTGTTCCCATACTTATAACACTCTAACATATTTATGTCACGGGTCTATTAAAAGTACATTACTCATCCTTCCTTTATCATTACGGGTACCTAGCATTTTAATCCTAGGATGGATTTATTTATAGTGCTAACAATTACATACTAATAATGTATTTTGTCTCGAACTCAAGACTTGACGTTATACCAAACATTGAGTCGAGTTTCCATCATGGGTGACTTTAATTAATGGGCTTGAATCCCATCCCTTTTGAGGTCCTTTTTACTGCATCTCTAGCAAGACTTTTTGTCAAAGGATAATTCAAATTTTCACTTGACCTCATATAATTAATAGTGACCACTCCATCAGAGATTAATTGTCGGACATATCTAGTCTTAATCCAGTGTGTCTAGACTTTCTATTATATACTTGGCTATATACCTTTGTTAGAGTAGCCTCATTATCACAACGGATAGAAATAGGTGAAATTGGCTTAGGCCATAAAGGTACATCATAAAGCAAATTTCTTAACCATTCTGCTTCTTTAGATGCGCAACTAACGCAATAAAGTCTGCTTTCATCGTTGAATCAGTAATACATGTTTGTTTATTGGAACCCCAAGAAATGACTCATCCACCAAGAATGAAGATTCATCCACTAGTAGATGCATGATCTTCCAAACTTGTAATCCAACTAGCATCCGAATACCCTTCTATAACTGGAGGATATCCATTATAACACAATCCATAGTTAATAGTTTTCTTTAAGTACCTAAGTATTTTATTCAAAGCTTGCCAATGCAAACTACTTGGATTACTTGTGTACCTACTCAATTTCCTAACAGCATACGTAATATCTGGTCTTATACAAGTCATTGTGTACATAAGACAATCAATTAGACTTGCATATTTCAATTGATCAATTTTCCAACCAGCATTAGATGCTAATTTTATTTGAGGATCCATGGGTGTAAATGCTGGTATACAGTTGAAAAAATCAAACCTTTTAAGCACCTTTTCAATATAATGTGATTGTGATAAAGCTATAGTGCTTTCATCTCGGGTTATTTTAATCCTAAGAATAATATCTACTACACCCATAGCATTCATAACAAAGTTGTTTGACAAGATTTTCTTTATGTTTTCTATTTGTTCTAAATCTGTGCCAAAAATGAGCATGTCATCTACATATAAGAAATTATGACACCTTTTCCATTTTCAAATTTGATATATATGCACTTATCGGATTCATTTATTTTATAGCCATTAGCTAAAACAACCTTGTCAAACTTTTGGTGCCATTGTTTTGGTATTTTTTTTAAGTCTATATAAAGATTTAACAAGCTTACATACTTTATGCTCCCGTCCTGGAACAACAAATCCTTTCGGTTATTCCATGTACACTTCCTATTCCAATTCACCATTTAAAAATGCAATTTTCACATCCATTTGGTGAAGAACCAAAATATATATAGAGATAAGCGATATTAAGAGTCTAATTGTAGCAATTCTTGCTACTAGAGCATAGGTATCAAAGTAAATAATACATTATTTTTGTGTAAAACCTTTGGCTACCAACATTGCTTTAAATTTATCAATCATTCCATAGACCTTCATTTTCTTTTTGAAGATCCATTTACAGCCTATTGGTTTGGAACCCGGTAGAAGATCAACTAAGATCCAAGTTTGATTTTCCATTATTGAATCCATCTCATCATTTATTGCTTCTTTCCAAAAAGAAGAGCTTGAGATTTTATTACCTCTTCAAATGTAATAGGATCAGATTTCGTATTATAACAATAAGGTATCTTATTGCAATACTTTCACCTTTTCCTTCTATAAGAAACATAATAAAATTTGGTCCAAAATCTTTGACCTTTTTAATCCTCTTACTTCTTAATTCTTGACAAGATTCATCATTATTATCAATTTATTCTAATAGAATCTTATTCTCATTTGAAGAATGAATCAATTGTTGTGACTTTAATTGTCTTGAAATAGAATTAAATCTATTTTCATCAAAAATAGCATCTCTTGATTCAATAACTATATTAATTAAAATTGAATCATTTGGTTAAATTACCATAAACCTATATGCCTTGCTATTATTTGCATATCCTATAAATATGAATTCAATTCTTCTTTCACCTAACTTTTTACGTTTAGGTGTTGGAACTTTGACAATAGCTCCACAACCCTAAACCTTTAAATAATTAATGTTTTATTTCCCTTTCTTCCATTATTCATAATGGGTTATTTTAGTTTTCTTATTAGGAACTCTATTCAATATATGACAAGTTATTAGAACAGCTTCTCCCGAAAAACCTTGTCCAAGACCTGAATATGACAACATTGAATTTACCATTTCAGTCAAGACTCTATTTTTCCTTTCAGCTATACCATTTTGTTGTGGTGTGTAAGGAGTTGAAACTTGATGGACAATTCCAGTGGATTCAAAATAACTTGGATTATAGTATTCTCCACCTCTATCCGATCTTAAGCACTTGATAAATGATTCACATTGAAGTTCAACTTTAGATTTATAAACTTTAAATTTATCAAGCGCTTCATCTTTTGAACGCAATAAAAATACATAACAATATCTAAAACAATCATTAATAAAAGTAACAAAATATTTCAAGTATTATGCATGTCACATATATCACTATGTATCAAATCAAGCAATTTTGTTTTCCTTTTAACCTTAGGGAAAAGGTTTCTTATAATTTTAGTCAACATACATGTATTGCATTTTTCAATATTATTATCAGATCCTCCATGCCACCATGTTTTCTTGGCTTACCCCTAAACCAATTCATTTGCTTACCTCAGACAGTCGTAAACCCTAACTCATTTCCCAAAACCCTAATCATAGGATACCGAGTGACTTTTGTTGGTCTTTATAACAAATATAACTATAAAAAATCTTTCTTGTCTCATTAAGTAATCCAATCCATTTTTCTAAACCTTAAAGACAAAACCAAAAACCCTAATCCCTAACCTGACAACCTAAACCTTTTCAAATGAAACATTTGGTAATGTTTACTAACTTGCTTTCTTACATCGTATTCAAGATTCCATCCCTTGTGAAAATAAAAATTGTGATCAAGCTCTAACTTCAACTGAAGGTGATCTTAGTATCTTAACTTAGATGTTTTTTCTAAGCATGCACTCTTGCAAGTATCGGAACATTATTCAGGTATGAAAACATCTTTGAGACTAATCCTAAATAAGATTGAAGGTTTACGATAAACCTTATTTATGATTAATCTCAAATATTTCTTTATGGATGAACAATGCTCCAATACTTGTGAAAGACCATAGTTATGAAAAAAAAGAGAGCTAAGATTTCCTATAGTTGAATTAAGAGTTGAATCGAAATCCTCAATCTGATAAGTGGATTGTAGCATGAATAGGTTGGAGGAAAATACTTAGATAAACATTATCAAAGTTTTAATTTAAAATTTAGGGTCTAATAGTTAAGGTTTAGTGAATCAAGAGAAAATGATAAGATTTAGCAAATATTTATAGGCCAAACTGATTAAGACTTTGGCACCCATAGATGTTGAGGTCAAGGCAATTTCATTTTAGCTTGCAACTAGGATAGGAACTAGATTCCTCTAGAAAAATGTTGACCTCGAACCATATAACTTGGACCTCAACACCAATGTGTGTCAAAGTTTGTTAAAAGCACTAATTTCTATTTAAAATTAATTTATATGGTTAATTTAATTATAAGTTATCAAATATTATGTTTGAATAATAACAAATGTAAATATTATATTATAATTTATTTGAATTATATCACATGCCATTTCCAAGGATCAATTACACCATACTTTAGTAGTTGCAAGAATATACCCAAAAATGTTTGTCTTATTCGACATCGAATGGGAAATTCATAAAGAGGAAAGTCGAACAATTATATTTATTTTAATATGCATTATTTGACCAACTAATAGTGTTATCGTCCTTGTATCCTCCTTCATATATTATAGCTTCAAAAAAATTTCAATTAGAGTATCATATATTGTCTTTTTTTTTTCATCTTTCTTCATTTAGTAAGCATAAGTTACCATACTCTTGTTTAACGTTTACAAGCAGTTTTCTTGAGTTTCTATACTAAACTAACCCATCTCTAATCGAGACACAACCTTTTCAATTTGAACCTTGCATTTTCTCATTAATGGTTATGAAATGCGCAATCAAATCATTATCATTTGAATCCATCATGTATTTCTTCAATTCTTGTTTGAGTCTTTCCAATTCTTCATGTTGGGCTCGAGGTTCTTAGACTTTAGGAGTATACATTTGAATTGGTCCCATTTCTTCATGTACTCAAATTGTATAATTGAAATAACAATAAATGTAATAAGAAAATGACTAACTTATGAAAAAAGAAAATAAACATATTACAAATAATATATAAATGTAAAAAATAATTACATTTTTAATATTTGGATAAACTTGTAAGGGATTAAGGTTTAATTGAAATTATTTGGATTTACGGTTTTTATAGTGCAAGTGTTAGTACAAATCTCCAATGAGTAAAATCTCGAACACACGAACGAAACTCGAGCAGAAAAAGAAGAAATAGGACAAGGCTCCAAGGCGTGTATCAAATCACTATCTTTAAGGTTATATTCTCCCCCACCTATCTTCGGTGTACAAATGAATTCCCAGCAAATTAACCTCGAGGATACAATGAAGCCAATGACTATTTGCGTTTTGCCTTTGAGAATAGTCCACTACACAATGAGCAATGTATAACAAGAAAAAAATTTCTATAAAGGATTTACGTAGTAATACTTTATAGGATAATCTAATAATATTAGAAAATAAATGAAGGAAAGAAAGAATACTACGATGGCGAGCAATGTATAACAAGAAACTCAATTTCTATAAAGGATTTACGTAGTAATACTTTATAGAATAATCTAATAATATTAGAAAATGAATGAAGGAAAGAAAGAATATTATAATTTGTTGGTGTGATTTCCAAATGAAATCACATTCTTATTTATAGAATTTTCATCCTCTTCATAGAGACGTCTTTCAATAGGTATCTTTCGAATAATAATGTCTTTAAAATAAATATATAATTATTCATTTAATATTATAACTATTCAAATAATATTATTTAAATAGTTATAATTCTTTTCAAAAATCAAATAACATAACTTTTGATTAATTACACCCATTCATTTATAGCTATTGGAACACTAAATATTTGAAAATGTTCCAACAATCTCCCTATATTTTCAAAATATTTCAGATTTTAATATTCTTGGAAATCAATTTGTATAAATGAAGGTATCTTACAATTGAAACTTTGCTCAGTGAAAACATGTTAAATTTAATCGAAATTACATGGTAGACTAAACTTTAAACCAACTATTCCATTTGATTAACTGAACACATTTCACATAATGATTTCAACATCGGTCAATGCATAGTATCTAGGGACACTATTATGACTCTGTCCAACACGTAGGCGTACGACATCTTCGCCCATAAAGTGCCTCATATGGAGCCATCTGAATACTTGCTTGGTAGCTATTATTGTATGCAAATTCTGCCAACGGCAAGTAATCCTCCCAACTACCTCGAAAATCAATCACGCATCCTCTCAACATGTCCTCCAGAATCTGAATAACCCTTTTCGATTGACCATCAGTCTGGGGATGGAAAGCCGTACTAAAATTCAATCACGCATCCTCTCAACATGTCCTCCAGAATCTCAACATGTCCTCATGCAACTTTTGCCAAAACTGAGATGTAAATATGAGATCCCGATCAGAAATAATTGAAACTGGGACTCCATGAAGTCGTACAATCTCCGCCACATACAACTTGGCTAACTTTTGAAGTGAAAAGTCAGTACGAACAGGTATAAAATAGGCCAATTTGGTCAACCTATCCACAATCACCCACACCGAGTCTTTCTTCGATGGTGTGAAGGGCAGCCCACTCACAAAGTCCATGGTTACACTCTCCCACTTCCAAAGTGGTATCTTCACCGGCTGCAACAGTCCAAAAGGTAATTGATGCTCAGCTTTTACTTGCTGGCATGTCAGACATTTCCCTACAAACTCCGTTACTTCTCGTTTAAGTCCAGGCCACCAGTACAATTCTCGCAAGTCGTGATACAACTTGTTCCCTCCAGGATGCATGGCACAAAGTCCTCCATGAGCTTCCTTCAATATTGTCTGCCTCAAATCAGAGTCCTTCGGAACACAAATTCTTCCTCGAAAACACAGAACTCCTTCGCCATTTAACCCAAACTCAGAAGTTTCCCCTTCCTTAACTTGTTGGAAACGAGTGACCAAAGACTCATCGTTCAACTGCTTTTCCTTAATCTAATCCACCTAGGTTTGCCTCACTTGCAACTCAGCCAACAGACTTCCATCATCATACAGACTCAGACGAGCAAACATTGCTCTTCGATCAGATACAGCTCTACGACTTAGAGCATCGGCTACCACATTATCCTTGCCTGGGTGATATTCAATCGAACAGTCATAATCCTTAAGTAACTCAATCCATCTCCTTTGCCTAAGGTTCAGCTCCTTCTGAGTCAACAAATACTTAAAACTCTTATGGTCAGTGTATATAATACACCTTTTTCCGTACAATTAATGTCTCCAAATCTTAAGTGAAAATATCACTGCTGCCAACTCTAAATCATGAGTCGGATAGTTCCCCTCATGAGGCTTAAGCTGTCGTGATGCATATGCAACCACCTTACCCTCTTGCATTAACAAACAGCCCAAACCCACGTGTGATGCGTCACTGTACACACTAAAATCCTTCCCAGACTCCGTGAATCAACACAGGTACTTCAGTCAGAACTTTCTTCAACTTCTCAAAAGCTTCCTGCTGCTTCTCAGTCCATACAAACGGTACTCCTTTCCTTATGAGTTTTGACAGAGGTGCTATTATCACAGAAAAACCTTCCACAAACCTTCTGTAGTATCCTGCCAACCCTAGGAAACTTTGAATTTCTGACACCGTCCTAGGTGGCTTCCACTCCAAAATTGCTTCAATCTTTCGAAGGTCCACCTTAATCCCTTCGGCAGAGACCACATGTCCTAAGAAGGTTACCTCCCTCAACCAAAATTCACACTTGCTGAACTTCGCGAAGAGTTCCTTTTCTCTTAACACTCGCAGCACTATACGGAGATGCTTATCATGTTTCGCTTTAGTTTCAGAATATACCGGATATCGTCAATAAAGACGACTCTGAACCGATCTAAAATGGTTGGAACACATGATTCATCGATCCATAAACGCCGCAGAGAGTTCTCATCCAAATGGCATAACCGAAACTCGTAATGACCATACCGAGTCACGAATCTTTGTCTTATGGATATCTGCCTCCTTGACCCTTAATCGATGATATCCGGATCGAAGGTCGATCTTGGAAAATCTGAAGCTCCTCTAAGTGGTCGAATGATCATCAATCCTTGGCGGTGGATACTTATTCTTAATCGTCGGTTTGTTCAATGGCGATAATCAATGCACATCCGCATCGTTCCATCCTTCTTTTTCACGAATAGCACCAGTGCTCCCCATGGAGACACGCTTGGCCTAATGAAGTCCCTATCCAACAACTCTTGAATTTGTGCCTTTAGCTCCACCAACTCATTCGGTGCCATTCTATACGGTGCGATAGACACTGGTGCCGTTCCAGGCAATAAGTCGATTCCAAACTCCACTTCTCGATTCGGAGGTAATCCTGGAAGCTCCTCCGAAAAACATCTTGGAACTCTTTTACAGTCCTAACCTTATCCACTGTCAGTCCCTCCTCTTCCGACTGACTTACAAATGCCAAATAGGCCTCACAACTTTTCCGAATCCACTTCTCGGCTCTTAATGCCGACACCACATTGGACAAATAATCCATTCGCTCGCCTATCACCATAACCTCCTCATCCTTTGTGGTCCTTAACACCATTCGTTTAGCAGCACAATCCAGGGTCATTTTATGCTTAACAAGCCAGTCCATTCCCAAAATGAGATCAAACTCTCCGAACGGTAACTCCATCAGATCTCCTTGAAAAACCCTACCTTGAGTTTCTAAGGGTACATCCCTATACAGTTTGTCTATCCTAACCGAGTGACCCAAAGGACTTAGTACAGATACCCCACTCACAATCTCCTCAGAGCAGTCCAAGTTGTCGATAATCCGTTCGTGGCCTCCAATCAATATTCGCCACATTCGAGGCGATACCGACACGCCCTAAAGATCTCCGCTCGTTAGCATGAAGTCGTTCGAAATAGATCCCGAACTCCATTGCCCGTACTTGCCCCGGCAACCCTTTCCAGAACACGAAGCATTGCCTGTGACAGGGCATCATCCTCCGCGGCCCGATCATACGGCCCATTCTCATCCACCGGTGGTGGTCGTGCTACTCCAGCAGGTATGTGTTTAGAAGACGAAGATCTAACTTGAGTACTACCTCGGCCTCGTCCACGGCCTCTTCCACGAGCGGCTCTTGTACTCATATCGTATTATCCGATTACGAATTTTTATGCATTGATTCAATATTCCAGTGTTTATTACGGATGTTTTATGACTCAGACAGTAATTCAGAGTTTATTTTCACAGAATCGGAGTCTAGCTACAATTTCAGTCTCTTATCAAATTTCCTATGGTTTCAGTATCATCCTATCTAGAGTTTCCTAGTAGGGTTTCAGTACAGACAGATAATTCAGGAAAATATTCAGAAAAATTTAGAATACTTACAGACTTGAGCCGGAGATTCGGAATGCCACCTTCTAAAGATCTAAATTTTGAAAATCGCGTTTTTTGCAATCTTTATAATTTTTTTTTGAAAATCTTTATTTTTGTAAACCCATTCCACAGCCGAGTTATTGCAACCTAGGCTCTGATGCCACTAAATGTAACACCTCAAACCCAGCCCAGACGTTATGACCGGATCCGACATGCCACATCGAAGCGTTCAAAACATTTTATATTGTTGATCCAGAAAAACTTACTTAGTGTTTTAAAAGATAATTTCATTATAGGTTAAAGTGAATGGAAGCTTTGCACCAGGTAGGAAACCGGAAAAGAGGTGGTGAGTCCATCGGACTGTTTAAGTACCAAGCTCCCTTCGGATCCAATCCTAGACATGCATACCGCCATTGCCACACCTTAACGTCATGGACATTTCTAGGAAACCGATTTGATTAAGTCATTTTTAGGAAAAGTGATTAATTTTGGAAAATACTTTCATTGCGGAAGCTTTGCTTGTTGTCGTGTTATTTTGAAATCAATTTTTGTTTTTGAAAACGCGCCCTAAAGCTATCCAATTTCAACAGTTAAAATAAGTAATACCTATCTTAGTAATACATATTAAAACCATCAAAAATAATTAAGCGGCCTTATTACATTTAAAAACACAAATCTTCAAACGTAAATAATAGGATGTCCAGTTCACCAGAAGAAAACCAAATTTCAGAACGAGTGGCCATTCCGAATTCCCTCACAGCTCCAAGCCCACTATGGTTGGGGATTACCTGCATGGATAAAAATAAAATGGGTGAGTTTGGGGAAACTTAGTGTGGAAGGAAAACCCATTCAAAGCCCAAGTCAGCTCAAGCCTATTGGGCCTAAGCCCATTCAGTAACAAAGGTCTTGGACCGAGCCCTTTTCAGATTATAATAAACCGGGCCTTAGCCCTTATTCAGATAATGATATGGCCCATAGGCCCATTTCAAAATACATGCAACATCAATAACATATGCAAGCCCATTTGGGGAGACTACTCAACCCACCAACCACTACACTCCACTCGTACCAGCCCTACACTCCATGTGGGGAATAGCTCAACCCACCCAGCCCAACACTCCACAGTTGCAGCCTTGCTGCTCAGTTAACAGTAAATTGAGGCAAAGCCTCCAGTACGTGGACAATCCCATGCATCAAATCATTATCATTTGAATCCATCATGTAGTTCTTCAATTCTCGTTTGAGTCTTTCCAATTCTTCATGTTGGGCTCGAGGTTATTGGACTTTAGGAGTATACATTTGAATTGGTCCCATTTCTTCATGTACTCAAATTGTATAATTGAAATAAAAATAAATGTAATAAGAAAATGACTAACTTATGAAAAAGAAAATAAACATATTACAAATAATATATAAATGTAAAAAATAATTACATCTTTAATATTTGGATAAACTTGTAAGGGATTAAGGTTTAATTGAAATGATTTAGATTTACGGTTTTTATAGTGCAAGTGTTAGTACAAATCTCCAATGAGTAAAATCTCGAACACACGAACGAAACTAAAGCAGAAAAAGAAGAAATAGGACAAGGCTCCAAGGCATGTATCAAACCACTATCTTTAAGGTTATATTCCCCCCCACCTATTTTCTGTGTACAAATGAATTCCAAGCAAATTAACCTCGAGGATACAATGAAGCCAATGACTATTTGCGTTTTGCACTGATGAGAATAGTCCACTACGCACTGAGCAATGTATAACAAGAAACAAAATTTCTATAAAGGATTTCTGTAGTAATACTTTATAGGATAATCTAATAATATTAGAAAATAAATGAAGGAAAGAAAGAATACTACGCACTGAGCAATGTATAACAAGAAACTCAATTTCTATAAAGGATTTCTGTAGTAATACTTTATAGAATAATCTAATAATATTAGAAAATAAATGAAGGAAAGAAAGAATATTATAATTTGTTGGTGTGATTTCCAAATGAAATCACATTCTTGTTTATAGGAATTTTCATCCCTCTTCATAGAGACGTCTTTCAATAGGTGTCTTTCTGAATAATAATGTCTTTAAAATAAACACATAATTATTCATTTAATATTATAACTATTCAAATAATATTATTTAAATAGTTATAATTCTTTTCAAAAATCAAATAACATAACTTTTGATTAATTACACCCATTCATTTATAGTTATTGGAACACTAAATATTTGAAAATGTTCCAACAATCTCCATATATTTTCAAAATATTTCAAATTTTAATATTCCTGGAAATCAATTTGCATAAATGAAGGTATCTTACAATTGAAACTTTGCTCAGTGAAAACATGTTAAATTTAATCGAAATTACATGGTAGACTAAGCTTTAAACCAACTATTCCATTTGATTAACTGAACACATTTCACATAATGATTTCAACATCGGTCAATGCATAGTATCTAGGGACACTATTATGACTATGTGTCTGTGTCCTCTTTTCATAGTGCTGTCAGAGCCAAGCCTTTAAGCTCTCAGAAGCGGCTACATTTCCACTTACATAGTTAGATCGCATCAAGAATGTTCCTGTAATTATAACACTCTAACATATTTATGTCATGGGTCCATTAAAAGTACACTACTCATCCTTCCTTTTTCATTACGGGTACCTAGCGTTTTAATCCTAGGATGGATTTATTTATAGTGCTAACAATCACATACTAATAATGTATTTTGTCTCGTTGAACTCAAGACTTGACGTTATACCAAACATTGAGTCGAGTTTCCGTCATGGGTGACTTTAATTAATGGGCTTGAGTCTCATCCCTTTTGAGGTCATTTTTACTGCATCTCTAGCAAGACTTTTTGTCAAAGGATCTTTCAAATTTTCACTTGACCTCACATAACTAATAGTGACCACTCCATCAGAGATTAACTATCAGACATATCTAGTCTTAATCCAATGTGTCTAGACTTTCTATTATATACTTGGCTATATGCCTTTACTAGAGTAGCCTCATTATCACAACGGATAAAATAAGTGAAATTGGCTTAGGCCATAAGGGTACATCATAAAGCAAATTTCTTAACCATTCTGCTTCTTTAGATGCAGCAACTAACGCAATAAAGTCTGCTTTCATCGTTGAATCAGTAATATATGTTTGTTTTTTGGAACCCCAAGAAATGGCTCATCCACCAAGAATGATGATCCATCCACTAGTAGATTCATGATCTTCCAAACTTGTAGTCCAATTAGCATCCGAAGACCCTTCTATAACTGGAGGATATCCATTATAACACAATCCATAGTTAATAGTTTTCTTTAAGTACCTAAGTATTTTATTCAAAGCTTGCCAATGCAAACTACTTGGATTACTTGTGTACCTACTCAATTTCCTAACAGCATATGCAATATCTAGTCTTATACAAGTCATTGTGTACATAAGACAATCAATTAGACTTGCATATTTCAATTGATCAATTTTCCTGCCAGCATTAGATGCTAATTTTATTTGAGAATCCATAGGTGTAGATGCTGGTATACAGTTGAAAAATTCAAACTTTTTAAGCACATTTTCAATATAATGTGATTGTGATAAAGCTATAGTGCTTTCATCTCGGGTTATTTTAATCCCAAGAATAACATCTACTACACCCATATCATTCATAGCAAAGTTGTTTGACAATAATTTCTTTATGTTTTCTATTTGTTCTAAATCCGTGCCAAAAATAAGCATGTCATCTACATATAAGCAAATTATGACACCTTTTTCCATTTTCAAATTTGCTATTATGCACTTATCAGATTCATTTATTTTATACCCATTAGCTAAAACACCTTTTCAAACTTTTGGTGCCATTTGTTTGGTACTTTTTTAAGTCTATATAATGATTTAACAAGCTTACATACTTTATGCTCCTGTCCTGGAACAAAAAATCCTTTCGGTTGTTCCATGTACACTTCCTCTTCCAATTCACCATTTAAAAATGCAATTTTTACATCCATTTGGTGAACAACCAAATTATATGTAGAGATAACTGATATTAAGAGTCTAATTGTAGCAATTCTTGCTACTAGAGCATAGGTATCAAAGTAAATAATACTTTGTTTTTATGTAAAACCTTTGGCTACCAACCTTGCTTTAAATTTATCAATCGTTCCATCGACCTTCATTTTCTTTTTGAAGATCCGTTTATAACCTATTGGTTTGGAACTTGGTGGAAGATCAACTAAGATCCAAATTCATCTCATCATTTATTGCTTCTTTCCAAAAGAAGAGCTTGAGATTTTATTGCCTCTTCAAATGTAATAGGATCAGATTTCGTATTATAACAGTAAGGTATCTTATTGCATATATTTTCACCATTTCCTTCTATAAGAAACATAATGAAATCTGGTCCAAAATCTTTGACCTTTTTAATCCTCTTACTTCTTAATTCTTGACAAGATTCATCATTATTATCAATTTGTTCCAATAAAATCTCATTCTCATTTGAAGAATGAATCAATTATTGTGACTGTTATTGTCTTGAAATAGAATTAAATCTATTTTCATAAAAAATAACATCTCTTGATTCAATAACAATATTAATTAAAATTGAAATATTTGGTTAAATTACCATAAACCTATATGCCTTGCTATTATGTGCGTATCCTATAAATATGAATTCAATTCTTCTTTCATCTAACTTTTTACATTTAGATGTTGGAACTTTGACAATAGCTCTACAACCCCAAACCTTTAAATAATTAAGGTTTGGTTTCCTTTTCTTCTATTGTTCATAAGGGGTTATTTTAGTTTTCTTATTAGGAACTCTATTCAATATATGACAAGTTATTAGAATAGCTTCTCCCCAAAAACCTTGTCCAAGACCTGAATATGATAACATTGAATTTACCATTTCAGTCAAGACTCTATTTTTCCTTTCAGCTACACCATTTTGTTGTGGTGTGTAAAGGGTTGAAACTTGATGGATAATTCTAGTGGATTCAAAATAACTTAGATTATAGTATTCTCCACTTCTATCCGATCTTAAGCACTTGATAAATGATTCACATTGAGGTTCAACTTCAGATTTATAAACTTTAAATTTATCAAGCGCTTCATCTTTTGAACATAATAAAAATACATAACAATATCTAGAACAATCATTAATAAAAGTAACAAAATATTTCTTTCCACCTAATGAATGAGTATTATGCATGTCACATACATTACTATGTATCAAATCAAGCAATTTTGTTTTCCTTTTAACCTTAGGGAAAAGGTTTCTTATAGTTTTAGTCAACATACATTTATTGCATTTTTCAATATTATTATTAAAAACAGGAATTAAATCTAACTTATACATGTCATTCAATTTTCTATAATTCAAATGACCTGATCTATAATGCTATAAACAAAAAGATTCAACCATATAAACAGAAATAGTATATTTATTCTTATTAATAATATTGAGTTTGAACATACTCTCATACATATACCCTTTCCCTACAAAAATTCCTCCCACGGACAAAATAAACTTATCTGCCTCAAAAACAAGTTTAAAACTAAACTTATTCAACAGGCTTCTAGACACTAAATTTTTCCTAACTTCTAGTACATAATATGCATCATTTAAGGTTAAAACCTTTCCCGAAGTGAATTGTAGTTCAACAGACCCTTTGCCTTTGATTGCTATAGAGGAAGAATTTCCCATGTACAAGACATTGTCATTTTCACCTTGTGTGAACTTTGTGAACATGCTTTTGTCTTTGCACACATGTTTGTATCAATCCACCATGTATTATCATCTTCTGCCATATTAATTTCAAATATCATTGCAACGAAATTTTCGTTATTATCAGCCTTAGAAGATGATTTCGTCTTTAAAAATCGACATTGATTCTTGAAATGTCCCGACTTACCTAAATGATAGCATAAGCCCTTTTGTTTCTTTTTGAACTTAGGTGCTCTACCAGTCTGTTTGAACTTTCTATTGAATTGTTTAGTAGTCTTGTACTTCCTCCGTAACATGCACTTTGACATTTTCAAAATTTAGGTTTTGATCTTACTTTCGATATTCTTCTTCAATACAATGATAATTTGCTAAAGCCTTAAGAGATATTTTCTCTTTCTTATGTTTTAGACTTCTTTTAATTTTTTTTCAAGATAGAGGAAGTTTGTTTATTATGGAGGATACAACAATCATTTCATCCATTTTCATATTATATTACTTGAATTGATTCAGCATTTTTTCAATATCACGAAATTTTTCCATAATAGAACGACCATCAACCATTTGATAATTATTGAAACGACTGACAAGAAATTTCTTAATTGTAATATCTTCAATTATGCATCTTGTCTCCAACTTGTCCCATAATTCTTTAGTGGTGACCTCATTTTGGTAGGTGCGGAACAAACCATCAGATAAACCATTCAATATGCGGCCCATGCACATGTAATCAGTATTTTCCCGTTTTTTCCTTTTTCAGTTGCAGCAATAGATTTGTTTTCATTCTCTTCAGGTCTTGGAGTATCCAAAACATAAGTAATTTTCAAAGTTGATAATAAGAAGTGCATCTTTTTCTACCATCATCAAAAATTTCCACCATCAATAACTATATGAAACAAGTGAGTAAGAAAAAAATGCTCAAGAAAACTATATAAGTAAATGCCCTCTCTATTGGTTACTCAATAATGAATGATGAATGATACAAATAAGGTGGGGAATACCTCTATTTACAGTTGATCCCCTTTACATCCAACAGTATAGATTGAATTACATCTACAAGATAGAACATTAAAGAATTTAAGCTCCCTCTTATCTTATCCTTAAAATTATAAATTTATCGTACTAAAATACAAGTTGTTGGAGTGTTTACTAATTCACCAAGCTTCAAGTAAATTGGCTTTCCACAATGTTCCAAGAATTGGGCCAATCTTAGTTGGTTAAATAAGCCCAGTTTCCTCAAATGGTCACCTTAGGTTGTTCTTCGTGTATTGGTCAAAGGCATTTATGTATGTGTCGTGAAATTCTCCCCTGCCTGTTCTAATGGCACCCTTGTCGTGTCCTCAGAATGAAACTGTTCTATCTCATCTCGAAACTACTACAATGCTTTGACTGATTTAAGACTAACCTTGTTATTGTGTAGCCCCTTCCTTCAAACAATTTGCCTTAGTTTATGTTTCTATTTTCTTTTATTTTGATCTATCATGTCACATTATACATCTCAATCATAGGAGGCCTTCACTCTTTGTCCCTATTGTGACTTGCCTCAATTTAGATCCCCCTAATCCTCAAGGAAAGAATTAGGCATTGTTACATTAAAACTAGGTGAAATTTGAGTATTGATGACAACTCAAGTTTTTAGGTCACCTTGCCTACTCTTCTTGGAACGCTGAAAGGACCCTTGTGTCTTTTCTAAGCCATTCAAACCCACAAGCTGCTAAACTTGGTTGTGTATAACCTAAATTCAACAACTTTGGCAAGTTACACTGTGTAACACTAGAATAGTGTTTGAAACGTACTTTCATTGATGTATTTACTCTATTTGATTACTTATTTTGCATTGAAACTTTTTCACCCAAAAAGTTTGATGCATAATCTACCTCTCATAAATGCTAATCCCATCAGTAATGCAACATGATTCATACTGGTAAAGGACTGTTGCACTTTTAGCACATCCAATGTGGTCTCTACCTAGTAGATATTGTCATAATTGGAAACACTTTTGGCTAGTTAAATTGTATATAATATCTTGGTTCCACCACTCGCATATCAATTTACCAACACAACATATTGTTGGCAATGATTCAATATACATATGCAATCAACAAAAGAAAAAAATGAGAGCATTAATCTTGTCAAGAAAGTTTAACCCAAGTGAAAAATTGTCATAATTTAATTGGATTACCTTAATATTTTCACTACCCTTCCAATCTCTAATTTTTAGCTCAACTTCTTATGCCACACCCATTATTGGGACCCCTTAGAGTTAACAGTTGTGATTAATATAGTTATTTTGTCAATTGTAAGAGTAAATTTACTGGAAGCCTTCTCAAATATGAATAAATCGAATGCTCATATGTTAAGTAGAGCACTTTTTTATCTACCTATGATGTTAATGTCTGAGAACATCAATACTTTATGCTTTTGACCCCTCTTTGCCTTAGTAGAATTGAGTATCATGGAATTAAGCTTCAAAGCGTCACCCTCTACTCCACAACATTCTTATTGATAGTAATTAGCTTGGCTCTCTTTGGGCAATCTCACATCTTGTATGAACCATCACAAAAGTAGCACTTCACTGGCTCCTTATTTTTCTTTTTCTCCCATGGCTTATTGCATTTCCACTTTCTTGTTAATGGCTTACTATTTACACCTTGGATGACTTGTCTTTATTTCTCTCATCGTTGCCCTTTGGGTTGAATTTAGGTTTGGAAGACTCAGACTTCTCTAAATTTTACCATCCTGCTCAATGATTGACTCTGCAACGGTCATGCCTTAGTTCTTAGACACCTTTTCTTTAGAACTCTTGCTTTGCTTATGGCTTTAGTCTATCAATGAAAGAGAAAAAGGCATATTTCTCACTCAATTTAAATATTTGGAGCACCAGTTAACTGAACTTTCAAACATACTTACAAACAGTGCCTTATTGTGTAAGTCGTCACAACTTGGCTAATGCCTCATCCTCGACATATTCTGCATAAAACTACTACTTGAACTCAGTTTGGAACTCTACCCAAGTCTCAATAACAGTGCCACCACACTTTTAATTTATGCACTTACGATGCCACCACAAAAAAATTATATCAATCAAATACATAAAAGCAATATTTACCTTAGCAGTACTATCCTAGATGCTTACAACATAAAATTATTGCTCCATTCCCCCATGGAAAGTTGTCCATATCCCTTGCGATCCTGATCCACTTGAACTTTTTCGGCTTAGGGACATCAATATTGTGTTTAGGTGTTACAACTAAAACCCAATTGCACATTGTCATTTTGGATAAAATGAACTTCCCTTTGAACACTTCCATCTCAATCTTCAAAGCTTGCACCATGACTTCAATAACATTATTCTTATGGGTTAGTGTATCCATGGTGGTGTTGAGAGCTCTCTACATCTCCTTCACGGTGGTATTGGTGTTAGATTTGTTGCCCTAAGTATAGTATATTTGTTTGTAAACTTGTAATTTTTTTTGAACAATTTGGTTAATAAAAAAAACATTGATTACATTAATATAGTTTTTATAATTGTCCTCGCATAGATTTTGCACACAAAGCAAAATGAAAGCAAATATTGTTCATTGGTTGCCTAAATGTTTAACTAATACTAAGCGGTATTACGTGGTCAGGTCGTAGTACGAAAAGACAACTTGTATTAGTAGACAAACCTAAACATGTCTTTAGTCTAATAAAAAATAAGCAAATCGAATAATAGACTAATATGCCATTTATCAAGTCCAATTAGGGAGATGTCTTTCTTGGGCATTGGAACGGATGACTTCCAAAAGATAGAGACATAGATGCGACTGACTGGACTGACAGTACATCGGGTAGGAATAAAGAATAATACATATTGTATCCGTTTATGTATTTATTCACTTGTGATGTTTATAGTGTGGCATCTCTAAATCCTGAGTGGATGGCGGACTATGTATGCGTGACTCGTACACTTTGATATAAGTAAAAGCCTGAGTTCAAATAGATAAGGAATCGAAAGTTAGTGCGTTGGGTGTACGACTTCTGTAGTATGTAGATTCATTCACAACAATGGAATTTATAGCCCAAAACATGGGTAAATAATATCCTCTCATTGACATTACATGGTTGATGAAAAGTAAATGTGGCCATAGGTCTCTATCTTTTTAATGGATGACTTGATCATTATTTGATAGTGATTGACTTTTTGTGACTAAATGAGTTTTTAATTAATAGGTAAGAAGCTAGAAATTAATTATAAATCATTTGAGCCTCAACTACAAATGTCCAATCGGTCTCTCTGCTAGCTCATTGAAACCAAAAATGAATTGCATGTTTGAATAAAAATGAACAGAATGAATAGGAAAAGAAAATTAGGAAACATTTAATAATGATTATGGTTTTCTATGGAGAAATGGAATCATTTGGAAATAAATGTAAGTTTCCAAAAATGGAAATGAAAATGATCCATTTGCAATTCTATATGGATTACTTAAAAAAATGATCGGGAGAATGAGTTTATATTTTTGGACTATTTTAAAGCCCGAAAATGAAAATAAACCATTTGGTTATAGTGAACATGTCGAGTTGTAAAATATTGAATATATTTTCTCAAAATTTTACTAGGGGCAAAAAGGTCAAAATTTTACCAGTGGTAAAATCGTCAAAATTTGTTGGAGGTAAACTAAGGATGAGAAAATTGATTTATATGTAAATATTAAAGTTTATTTTGGGGAATAGAAAAACTGAAAGGTTTGGATCACATTACAGAGTACTGGGTCAAAAAGGCCTAAGAAGTACTCGTAATTGGACCTGATGTAAGAGAGGCCCAAATACCACTCATGGACATGAAGGGGGTGGCCATCCTAGTAGGAATACTAGGGTGTGCCGTCCACCCTAGTCCTATTCTAAGTAGGATGTTTTTATTTCTATTTGAAATAAACCACTACAACTCAACAATAGTTCTACCTTCTCTTCCAATAAATAGATGGCACCGTTAGAGCTATTAACACAACTTTGAGAGATTGTTATTCTGTTGAAAAATAAAGAGAATTTATTCTCAAATATTACATATATTTTTCCAGAATAACAGTTCTACCAATTTCTATTAAAAAGAGAGAAATTTTGTTTTCATCCCAAAAGGAGAGAGAACTTATTTCTAGTTCTTTCTTTCTATTCAATTGGTTCAAGCCCACACTCAAAGTAGCTCGTGGTACAAAAATAACAAAGAAGATTGTTTGGTTGAAAGCCGAGAACAAAGAACTTTAATTAAGCCAAAAACACAAGTACGGATTCAGTTAAGGTTTATTGATATAAATATAACAAATCGGGTCAATTTTAAAATTTTTAATTTTTCATTGTGCAAGAAAACCGTTCTCAAATAGGGATTTTTCCAATAATTGATATTAGAACCAGGTTGTGCTATGTTTATGGTGTAAATTGAGACTGTATCTCTCTCTTTATCTTGTTTGATTAATATTTGATAAGATGTAATGTAACACCCTAAACCCGGCTTAGACGTTATGGCCGAATCTGGAAATATTACATAAAATAGTTACAAATTTGACTTTCCCTTCTGAAAACCATCATGAACCTTTGCTATTTGAAAGCCCATTTTATTTGAAAACGTTTTGTCATATTTAGTAGTTAAAACCGTTAATTGCTTACATTTTCTAAATAAATCGAATAATTTTCAGCAGAAGTTCTTAAGACGTTATATTTTGGAAAATCGAGTTTGTTTTTTTGAAAATAGTTTATCGTAGAAATGTAGTCGTTTTTCAAAAAATCATTTTATCGAATGTCATGCAAAAACCCAAAATAAAAGTCCAAATCCAAAAATAATACCAAATGTCCAGAGAGTCCAAAATTTACAAAACTCTCAAACGAGAAATTTTAAATAAGTTTAATTTAAGTAAAATTAAGTTTAAGAAGGAATTAACACAACCGAGTTTCCGTCGCACTGACCTGCCTAAGTCTAAGGGTTACTTGAAATTATTAGACAAACAAAGAGTGAGTTTTTATAACTTAGTGTGTAACTCGTAAGAAAATAGAGTTTCAGATTTAATCACATAGCATAACAGATACAAACATATATATTATATAGAATCAGAATCATGTCAGAGTAGTACATATGCAGACATATATAATCTTGCCCCCCATCCTCTACACACCAGCTCTGTCGATCCCAACACACTATGTAGGGTATAAAACACCTACCCAGTCCTACACACTACTTAGTGTCCTTACAACACTTTTCAGAATAACCACAACAGTGCTACCAGTATAATGGCCAAATATCGCCTCACACAGAATACTTCCTCCACATAATACATGTCCCGCCCCATAATCAGATTTAAACAAAAAATGGAATTTACATATCATACATGCTCATATAACAGATGCAGCACATGCTATATACATAGCAGATCATACATATTAAACGTTATTTATGTCAAGTTTCATGCTAACAAATTATTCACTTATAAATTAACTGAGTTTTACATTTTTGATATTGTGAGATTGCACGGGGTGCCATTGTCTATTGTGTCAGATAGAGATCTGAGATTCACTTAACAGTTTTGAAGAAGACTACAAGAGGCTTTAGGTACGAAATTGCACTTCAGTACTACTTTTCACCCGTAAATGGATGGCCAATCTGAGCGGATTATTCAGATTCTCGAGGATATGTTGAGATGTTTCATTCTTGAGTTTGAAGGTACGTGCGAACAGTATTTTCCATTGATTGAATTCACGTATAATAATAGTTTTCAATCGAGTATTAAAATGGCACCGTACGAAGCCTTATATGGTAGAAAATGTCGTATACCTTTGTATTGGACTGAGCTCAGTGAGAATAAGATTCACGGGGTTGATTTGATAAAAGAGATTGAATAGAAAGTAAAAGTGATCCGAGATAGTTTGAAAACAGCTTCCGATCATCAGAAATCTTACGCATATTTGAAACGAAAAGATATTGAATTTGAGATTGGTGACAAAGTATTTTTAAAAGTGTCTCTATGGAAGAAAGTACTCTGATTTGGCAGAAAATGCAAATTGAGTCCGAGGTTTATCAGGCCGTATGAGATTACCGAGCGTATTGGGCCGGTTGCTTGTATATTATTGTTGCCAGAGAGTTAGAAAAGATTCACAATGTGTTTCATGTATCGATGCTTCGACGATACAGATCTTATCCCTCGCATTTGATTTCTACATCTGAGATTGAGATTCAGTCCTATATGACCTATGAAGAAGAACTGATCCGTATTTTGGCTCGTGAGGTTAAAGAACTATGAAACAAGAAAATTCTACTAGTTAAAGTAATGTGGCATCGGCATGGTGTTGAAGAGGCTATGTGGAAGCCTGAAAATGCTATGAGACAGTAATATTCAAATCTGTTTAGCGGTAAGATTTTTGGGGACGAAAATCCCTAAGGGGGAGACTTGTAACGGCCCAGTTTAGACCCTAGTTCAAATAGTAGTTTTGAGACCACAAATCTGAGTCAAAAAAATATTTTAATATTATTTTTTGTGCTTATTATATGTGAATTAGTATGTGTGAAAATTTCGTACGAAAATTTTATCATTTGTGTGCTTAATTTGATAAAAGGACCTAATTGCATAAAATGTAAAAATTGTTTGCTATATGTTAAGTGTGCCTATTTGTTATGTCTTTGTAAATCAGAGGTCCTTATGTGGTTAATTTTCCATTTACATGGTTAATGGACATTAATAACCTTAATATATGTGATTTTATAATGGTTTATTAAAGGGTAATTTGGTAATTTGTTTATTAATCATATATTAAATAAAACAAAACATTAAATTGGCTATCATATTCACCATTTAGCCAAAATTGAATAAAGAAAATTAGGGTTCTGAGCCGTTAAGCATTCGACACTCACTTTGGTTAATTGGTAAGTTATTTTTGATTCGTTTTTTTATAATTTTTACGTTTTTGTGATCATTACTCTGTGATCTATCAAGCCCATGTCTCAATTTCTGATTTTTTTAATGATTTTGAGTTGTGCCATTATTGATATTACAAGTTTTATGAAGTTTTGATGATAGTATATGGAAGCTTGATGTTGGGTTAACACATTTTGTCTTTGACTTTTGATGAATTTGAGTAATTTGGGATCAATTGTAAAAATGAGATTTTTATGGACAAAAATCTGAAATAAATGAAACATATGGGCTTATATGAATGCCTTGTATATTCGGCTAAGCAAAGGAAATTTAGTGTATTTTGTGATTTAATGAATTAGGGACTAAAATGTCAAAATGTAAAAATGTGAAGGTTAATTTGTAAAATTCCCTAAATGTGTATATATGGATTGAATTGAATGATTTGGTGAATAAAAGAGTTAAATTTGAATATGTTTAGATCAAGAACCAAAGAAAACGGAATTAGATCGGGGGAAGTCAAAAGTCGTTTAGTAGTCGAGTCCGTTCGTTCAAATCTGTATGAGGTAAGTCGATATACAAATAAATGTGTTTGAATCAATTTATTTATACTTATATGTTATTGAAATGAAATGAATGGCTTTATAAGATGAATATGTGAAATTGTGAAAGCATTGACAGTGTTTCAACGTTCGAAAAGCCCCGTATGAACCATAGGAATAATTAGGATACATATGTCATGACATAGGACCCGATATGTGTTTTCGTGTAAGACCACGTCTAGGAAGTTGGCATCGACTTATGATTTACGTGTAAGACCATGTCAGGGACATCGGCATCGTAATTGATTCCGTGTAAGACCCTGTCTGGGGCAGTGGCATCGATATTTGATTATATGTAAGACCACTCTGGGACGTTGGCATTGTATGAGCTTTCTGAGCTATCGGAGTATCCTTATTGATTCCAAACGGTTCAACGGGCATTCTGAGAAAATGAATGACTATGTGAACATATATCTGATCCAGGTACGTTTGAATTGTATATCATGATGAAGAATAAAAGGTAAGTATTTGAACATATGTGGACATATGAAATATGTATGAGCTATATGAGACTTACAGATATGTGGTTATGCTTTGCCATGATTTATATGATTGAATTGAATTTAAATTATATTATGTGATAAGTTTATTTGTATATGGCTTACTAAGATTTTGAAAGCTTACTTTGTGTGTGTTTTCAATTGTTTTATAGATATCGAAGCTACTAGGAGCTCGAAGATCATCGAGGATCATCACCACACTGTCGAACTTTATTTTGGTACCTTTTGAAAATGTATATATTGAAGTATGGCATGTATAGGCTAGAAGTTTGTGAATATGTTTGGTATTGTGTATATCTAGCCATGTGATTTGGCTTGGTTTGGTTGTGTATACGAATGAGTTTTTGGTATGAATTATGTGATTCAATAATGTCTATGTGGTGTGTTATAGATGACCAAGTTAGTTAGTCAATTTGGTAAGTTTTTGGTATGTGGTTATTATGGAATTTGGTTAGATTTTGGCATGAGAATGAAAGAAATGAAATGAGGTTATGAAACAAATGTTTAAATATGATTTTATCTTATAATTTGGTATAATTTGGTATGGTTATTAAGCATGAAATTTGTTGGTAATGAAATATCATGAATGGTGTATGTTTTGATTGTGAATTGGTTAAAAATTTGGTACAAAATGTGCTTTGTTTTATGCTTGCAGGGATAACCCTTTTTGGGTGGCAATTTGGCTTTGCAAATAGTCTATTTTTGTCCACACGGGTAGAGGCACGGGCATGTGTCCCAGCCGTGTGCGATACACGGTTATGTTACACGGCCGTGTGTCCCCTAGGGTACTGTACAATTTTAAGTCCGTATACCCTACAGTTTTGACACGGCTTAGACACACAGGTGTGTCTATTTGTAGCACCCCAAACCCGGCCTAGACGTTATGGCCGAATCTGGCGAAGTCACATGAGAATGTATTTAAAACCGTGTTTACCTAAAAACCGTTCCAGTTACCATCTTTTACTTAACTCAGAAAACATATATTAATTAATTTGCTTGAAAAGATTTCTTAGTTTGCGGAAGCTTAAGAACAAATAAAGTTGCAGTTTCAAAATCCATAAACAGTATCTCAAAAATTCTGAACTTAAACCAAACAGTCTGAAACCAGAAATTACATAATTACTCCCAACTATAGCAATTAAAATAATAAAAGCATTAAAAACCTTTAAAACCAGAGTGTATGTAGCAGTGATCACCATTGAGCCCTCCGTTACACCGATCCATTTACTGCTGGGGGTTACCTGACAGACAAATAAAATAAGGGGTGAGTTTTCGCAAACTCAGTGTATACATTTCTCACAGTAAAGCATGTATGTAAACAGATAGCAGTCAAAAAGTCATAATCGATCCTGAGCTTTTAACAGAATCGGTGTAGGCCTTAGCCCACTCAGAACAGTATCAGATACATTTGGGCCTTCGCCCATACAGACATACATGCATATATCTCAGAACAGTAATGCCCACCAACCCTGCATTGAAACTTAGCCGATTAGAAGGCTAGGCCAAGGAAGGGAAGGGTCCTATACCTGAAAGCACACTCACTCGCGCAAGCAAGAAAGAAGGAAGAAAAGTTAGATGATTTCAATGCGGGCTAGGCTCTCGAAGCTCTCTAGACTCCATTTCCTACTTTTTTACCAGTAGAACACGAGCAAGAATTGAGCCGGGCGAGGAGTTTTTCCTTATACGACTGGTAGGACTGCCCCGAAGGCAGCTTTGAATGATAGCAAAAGAAGCCAATGCGCATCCAACCCCTTACCCTCGCTACAAGACTTGGCTATAAAGATAAGAAAGCTTAGCTTCCAAGGTAAGGTGAATCGAAAGCTTCGAAAGCACACACAGCCTTTTCACTCGATAGCCTCAAGAGACCTAACAAACATTACTTTATCTTTCTTATGTAATCGAGAAGATCTTTCCTGCAGCTTTGTTTATCGCTCCGCTAATGCTATGTGATCCGGGTCAAGGCGAATCGGATAATAAGTTGCAACTTAGTAAGGAAGCTTTCTAAGCTACTTATTACTTCTCAACTTAACTCCGCAGGGCTATTCTTCGCTTAAACCCCTACTTCCACAGCTTTTATGGGTGATTCACCCTTTCTTATTGATGCTTTTCTTATTGGGATACCAATCTAAGTTAATAGATTGACTATGGGGATATCTTTATTGGGAATTTTTACAATTGTAAGAAAAATGCTGATGTTATGACTCGGAATGATTTTGGCGTCTGGGAGATCTTTTTGCCAAACAATCAAAAGGGATAAAATTGACCCACCCAGCCCTACACACCAAGTATGAGGATAAAATCAACCCATCCAACCCTACACACCAAGTGGTACCTAATACGGCACGTATCAAATATATACAGCATAGCTGCCAGATGATAGGCTAATAGCCTTCCCGTCATAATTCTCTTCAACAACAAACCCAACCCAATGCAATGCAACATAAAAAATATGGCATGCTCATGTGCAGATGTCAGATCATAACTTCATCATCAAATCAGATCAGATACACATGTTTTAATTATCATGCTTTTACATACATCTTAAGGTGTGTTTGTTTGGTTGTATTTCATTTTCCGGAAAATATTTTCCTCATTTTCCCTTGTTTGGTAGCCTGAAAACCTTTTCCATTTGGAAAACATTTTCCAAAGCACCCGTAAAATCCCTTACATTTTGGGAAAATGTCTTACCGTTTCAATTTTTGTAAGACATTTTCCCTTGCTTCTCTTTCATCCAGGTAAGGCCCCTTCTCTTGCTGCTGTTCAATTTCCGTTCTCTTGCTACTGGTATTTCGTTTCCTTTCTCCCTCTCTTTCTCTCTTTCTCTCTTTCTCATGCAATCTCTCTCTCTCTCTCTTTCGCAGGCATTTTCCTCTTCCTGCATAAAGCTTTTTTTTTCGGGTCTTGGCTTAAGGTAAAGCTCTACCCTTTCTCAAATCCGATGGTTTCTCTTTTTTAGTTACCATTTTTTGGGGGGAATTTTCAGGGGTTTTATTTTGGTAAGATTTGAAGTATAAGAACTGTATTCACAGTTCCAAAAGCTTCATAAAATAACCCTAGAGGCTAGTCCTGCTTCATGTAAATGTATATATATACTTACTACTTGTCGCTCAACTTAAATAGATTCAGTGATCACATTCTGCTGCTTTTGATTTCTCTTTCTTTAATTTTCCTCTATTTAATGTTGCATATGAGGACAAGGATGGATGATGTCTGTAATATATAATATGAATAGAAAGCTGAAATGTTGCCCCTGGCTTTTGTCTTTTTTTAATGAATGAATGAACGAATTGGGTTGTTTGATCATGAGTTACTAGAAACATTGATATAATAATTTACTTGTCTTTGTGTATTTCCATGTGATGTATGTATTTTAGGAATCACACTAGTCCATGTGAGAGAACAAAACTCCATTAGACCACCTTAGAAAATGACACTGATGTTCAACAAATTTGACTCTTCTCCATACCACTTGTGTGTTTTTCTGTCAATATTTTTCACCTTTGCCAATGTTGACCTGTGTTTTTTGTATTGGGATAGATGGATACTACAATATAATGAAATTTAATAAACTACGAATAAAATATCATTTGGTAGGATACTACAATACATCATTTGCTGTAATTAGCCTGTGTCCGGAGTCAAGCCTGAAATTTTATGCCTTCTTTGTTTCTTTAGCCGATTTTATGCCTGAAATTTTAACCGATTTTTTTCTTTTGATATTTCTTCAGATTCACCTTCTTATTGCTGTTCGTCAAGATTCTATTGTTGTTTCAGGTAATTCTTCTATTTTTTAATGGAATTTTTGTTAGATTTTTCTGCTGCCGATTCGATGGTATGTGCTGTGAATCAGATTACTGTGAAATTTTCTTTGTGAATCAGATTACTATGTAGGGTAGTCATGTGTAACTGTAAATTATTTATGCATTGTCTTTGCAAAGCATGTGTGGATAGCTACTATAAGGTATGTGTAAACTGCTTTGGCAAAATATGTGCTAATTGTCCTTGTAATGCTTGAGTAAATCGACTTGAAAGTTACTTATGTGCGAATCCTATGTAAGTAATTATGTGCTACCCGATTTAGTAAGATTTTATATGTCAACTGATTTAGTATATGTATATATCAATGTGCGAGTTGTAATGATGTGTGAGCTGTGTAATTTTTGAGTCATAGTGATGTGTGAGCTGTGTAATGTGTGAGCTACAATGATGTGCGAGTTGTGTAATGTGCAAGCTATGTAATGTGTGAGTTGTAGTAATGTGTGAGCTGTGAAAATATGCAAATTGATCCTATAAAGCATGTGCAAGCTTTTTGCAAAATGCAATGTACGAACAGCACATTAGGAGTTTAAACTGTGCTTATCTGATTCTTGTATATTTGATTCAAGTTCGAGATAAATATCTAAGTTTGAGAAATTGAACTTATAACTAAAAAGCAACACATATAATATTGTTGTTTGATTAGTATGGTGCTTTCAGTTTCTTAGATTGAAAGGTTCTGTTGGCATCTTTTGACAAAAAAATGTTATGGGTCACTCAGTCGGTTATCTAGATATAGGAAACTTCAACAGTTCAACTCTTTCATTATCTCCTTAGCCAAATTGATGATTGATCATGAGCAGTTTATTGAATAATGATTGTTGCTTTATCATTATCGGTTGATGACTTCAAATTTGAAGCATTGGTATGGCAGACTTATTAATTAGTTAGCAAAACTTATCAAGTTCCTTTTCTCTTGCTATTGGCTCTATTTATAGGATGTTCATTCTCTTTGAGAGGTGTGCAATTAGAATGCTAGAAGATTGAATCATCTTTCTCTAACTATTTATTTCCAGCTTTTCTTTGATTTTTTTGTGTTGAGATTTTCATATTCACTATGGTATTGAGAACTCTCGTGTATTGATCAGAGACTGATATTCGATGTATGCTAGTTGATTTCTAGTTCTCTATTAGGGCAGATGAATTCTAGTTGTATTAGTATTAGATAAAATAATAAAATAAAATAACATTTAGCATGAATTAATGATATTATAAAATAAAATAATAAAATAATATCAAATTAAAATATAAATATTAATTCTTAATTCATAAATTTAAATATAATAAATAAACAAGAACCATAATTTAACCTAAAATAATCATACTAACATAGATTTAATAAAATTTGACATTATTAAAGGTTTTTTTTCAACTTTTTAATTAATAAAAATAATTTCAGTCATTATAATTATTTTAATAAATATATATCTTTAAAGTCTCGACTTTTGGATTTCTTCGTGAGCTACTAGTGTATTAGATATCAATTTTCATATATGTATGTATGCACTTTAGTCATGGTAGCTTTATTCATATATGTGATCTTATGAAAAGCTTGCACCTTTTTTGTAATGATCAAATATTTGTGTGGCATTGTTTTGTGTAGATGGATCGTAGTCAACATCAAAATGTAATTGCTGCAGTCGTGGCTTCAATTTTAGCTTTTGGGGCTCTTTGGATTAAAAAATTAAAAAATAGGAAGGAAATTACTTCTCACCCTCATGTGAATCGAGATTACGAAAGAGAAAATTATATTAATAGTATTTTATATAGTGGTGACCAACATTGTATTAATATGATAAGGATGAGACCGATTGCCTTTTTTAATTTGTGTGATATTCTTAGTAGGAATAATTTATTACAATCAACTAAATCTGTGAATATTAGGGAGCAAGTAGTGATATTTTTACATATAATTGGTCATAATGTAAGGTTTCGAGTGATTGGATCTAGATATTATAGATCAACTGAGACAGTTCACCGTTACTTTAGGATTGTATTGAGAGCTATTTTGAAATTGTATAAACCAGTTATTAGATCACTTGATGAGTCAACTCCTAGTGAAATCAGAAACAATCGAAGGTTTTATCCTTATTTTAAAGATTGTATTGGAGCATTAGATGGAACTCATGTTCGTGCATCCGTTCCACCTAGCATTGAAGGAAGATTTAAGAGGCAAGTAAAGGGGGACGACACAAAATGTATTGGCTGCCATTATATTTGATTTGAAATTTTCCTATGTTCTAGCTAGTTGGGAAGGTAGTGCACATGATTCTCGTATTTTAAGTGATGCACTTTCACGCCCAAGAGGATTAAGAATTCCAGAAGGTAATAATTATCATTAAATACCAAATAGTTCTAATAAGCTCATAATTTATTAGTATTAATTATGTTTTGTAAAATTGTAGGCAAATATTATCTTGCTGATGCTGAATATGGCATCTGAAATGGATATATTACCCCATATAGTGGTGTCCGATATCATTTAAAAGAGTTTAGTGCTCAGGGGCTGAAAATGCAAAAGAACTCTTTAATCTTCGACATTCATCATTGCGAATCACTATTGAACGTGTTTTGGGGATTTTGAAGAAACGGTTTCGTGTATTAGATGCTAAACCATTTTGGAATTTTCAAACTCAAGTAGATATAGTTTTGGTTTGTTGTATCATTCATAATCATATCATGGGAGTTGATCCTAATGATTTTACTTAATCAAGGATTATACTAGGAGTCTGAGTCTGATTTGATAATACCAACTCTTATGGAGTGAGAAGAAAGAGAAAAAGCAAGAGAATGGTCTGCTAAGAGAGACGAAATTGCACAAACTATGTGGATTGATTATATGGCTAGAAATATTAGGTAGGTTTAGGTCTTAGGTTTGTTGTTTCTATGTTATGTATGTTTTAGTATTAAAATTGTTCTTTTTTTGTTAATGTTTGTTGGATAATGATATTAAAATTTTAGTTTGCTGGATTTTGAAATTATTATGTCTTGAATTTGTTAGATATTGATTATGTTAAGCTTGTTAGATATTGAATTTATTATGTTTTAAGCTTGTTGGATATCGAAATGATTGACAATGACAATTACTAATGTAGAATGGGTAAGGGCAACAAAGAAGAGACCTTCAAGCAATTCAGGTGGACAAAACCGATGGAACATGTTTTTCTTGAAATTCTAGCAGATGAGGCCCAGAAAGGAAATAAGCCTTCTAATACTTTCAAAACAGTTTCTATTAAACAAGTTGTCGAAGCTATTTCTGAAAGATTCCAAGTCCAATGCGATGCGAAGCATGTGAAAAATCATTTGAGGACTGTAAAAAACCAATGGCAAATTATATGCAAAATTCGAGGTGAAAATGGTTTTGGATGGGATGATAACATGAAAATGATCACATGTGATAGAGCGACATATGATGCAACAGTGATGGTAATATCTGTATATATATGTTAAGTATATTTCAATTGTTTTATACTTGTTATTCTAATTGTGTATAATATCCAACAGGCACACAAGAAGTATGAACCATTTTGAATAAAAGCATTGATCATTATGATGAAATGGCTTTGGTTGTTGGCAAAGATATGGCAATAGGGAGTTTTGCCAGAACATTTGCTGACATAGATTTGAATGATGGTAACCAAGATTCAGTGCCTCTAGACTGCTACAATGAAGAGGATGAAGAGGTAAGAACAAATGTAACTTCATCTGGCACATCCAAACGTAAAAGAAAAAATGTTCAAGAAAGTGTCGTTGATGAACAAGTTAAATTTGTGGGTGAACAACTTGGCAAAATTGCTAATGCTTTGGAACAATTTACTGCGGATAAGACACCACAGTTTTACGAACAAGTGATGTCGATGAAGGAAGAAGGATTTCGTGATGACTTCTTGTGTTCTGTGTTTGATTATCTAGTAAGTCATGAATCCGAGGCCAAAGCTTTTTTAGTTAAAAATAAGAAGCATAAAAAAATTTGGCTTCAAAAATTTTCTCAAGGTTGAAGATATTGATACTTTTATGTGGTGTAATATTTAGTTATGCACTTGGACAATGTTGTTATTATGTGGTGTACTACTAATTATGCATTTGGATAATATTATTAATTTCTAGTATTAATTGTGGTTTAGAAGCTAATTTATAATTATCCAATCCTTGTTTTTTATTTTTAACACAATTATAAATAATTTATTTGACTTTGGTTGTTTTCAATTTATGAAGGTTAATATTGTAGCTTAATAATTGAGTATTATTATATATTTAATTTAATTTATTTATTTATAAATAAATTATTGCAATATATGTAAAAACAATTTAAAATATAAAAATTTATTAATATGTATATAAATTTATTAATATATGTAACAACAACTTTTACGGAAAATATTTTCAGGAAATCTGCCAAACAACAGAAAATATTTTACACAGCTTCATCCAAACACCAGAAAATATTTTCAGTAAATCATTTTCCAGAAAAGTAAATCATTTTTCCAGAAATCATTTTCCGGAAAACATTTTACTGGTAAACAAACAGACCCTTAGTATCAGATTAAAGTATAGGGGTCTAAGTAACGCTTACCGACCCTACAATCAGGTCACAGATGACTTGGGCGACCCGTGTAACCTTGCAGAACATTTCAAACTAATCGGGCTCACACGTCCGTATGCCCTGCCCGTGTGGGCCCACACAGCTCAGATTGGCCTTGCCCGTGTGGATCACACGGCCTGGCCCAAGATTCCACAACCCGTGTGACCCACACGCTCCAATTGGTCAAGCCTATGCCTCACACACAACCTCGTCAGCCTCACAAGCCTGTGTCTACCCGTGTGGCATCTACAGTAGCGTTTTTGACTTTCGTCGAAACTCGATTTCAGATCTATTGAAGTACACACCTGGTTTTGATTGAAGCTTAGCGTAATCCCGAGCATTTCAGAACCTATAATCGACAATGTCAAGACCCATTTCAATCACTTAAACAATTTTTGATTGAAACTAAACGAGCTATTCCGCCTCGAAATCGTTAAATTTCTTACCTCGAGTAAAAACCAGCAAATACTATGCGTTTAATTCACTGTTCAGGAATGAAGAACAGCCCCTTGATCAGTACCTAAACACCCAAAGAAAATTCCCCATTAATCTCTTAATCAAAACGGTGTTTACAAACAACAAGCAGAAACTTACCAATGAGGAGAACGTCAATGATTCGCAGAAGCCCGTTAATACAAAATCAAAATGAATGGGAGGGAGGGAAGGAAAATTTTGGCAAAAAGAAAAAAGAAAAAGAACGTGGAGAGGGAAAAAATAGTAGAGAATTTCGGCAGAGAGAGTTCTTTTGGGGAAACTACTCAGAAAAATCTGATAAACCCTACCACTTCAGTGTTGTAGTTCACCTCCAATTCTATCACGGCCTTAGTGGCAAAAATAATGCTCAAGCCAGGATTCAAACACAGGTCCTCTAGCATAAACCCTTGCCACTTAACCACTAGACTAGCAGGCCCATTCTGTTAAGTTTTTACTAATAAATTCTTATAAGCTCATTAACCAAAAGCCAGGCTTTATTTAAATAAAAAACCAAAATTTTGCCCAAGTTGAGACTTGAACTTAGGATTTCCCTAACACACCCCAAAGCACTTCAACACAAAAGCAGACAGATATTATGCAAATTCATGCAAAAACATATTCAGATATTTTCCTATGCTACAATTTCACAAAAGTCAAAATTACAAAAATTTGGGGTGTTACACTATTGGTCGTGTGTGGCACACGGGCTGGCACATGGGCGTGTGGTCGGCTATGTGTCCCAAGTCAGCAGCCTCTCTAATTTTTACACGGCCTGACACACGGGCATGTCTTGTGGCCATGTTGACAAGTCAATATGTATGCCCTGTTTTGCCACGGCCTAGACACACGGGTGTGTCTAATGCCGTGTGAGGCACACGGCCTGTTCACACGGGCGTGTGATCCTTATAGCTTTGAAAAATTTTGTATGAGGTTGGTTTAGTCCCGACCCCTTTCTAAAGCATGTTTAAGGTCTCGTAGACCTATATAAGGGACAATTGTGAATGATTATTATATGTTTTGATTATGTTATGCTTAAGTATATGTGAATGTTCCGATATGTCTGGTAATGCCTCGCAACCCTATTCCGACGAAGGATACAGGCTAGGGGTGTTACATGTAGCCTACATGGCCCACACACAATCGTGTATCACCCACTGCCTCGCACACGGCTACTAAATAGAATAAACAGAGTCCCAACATGACCCCACCTCTACTAAATGGCCAACCCACGCGAGAAGCAAAATAAATAAACTCTCACAAGTTATCAAAAGTCTCGAATCCATGACCTCACCTTCCTAATCAAGGCTCACAACCATCGAGACACACACACACTTATTTATTGACTAAATCCAGCAAATCAAAAACTTGAATTCCTGGGCGTTACATGTGACATTCTTTTAATTATTCTCATGTTTAGGAAAATGTATGTGAATAAATGTAATATTATTTTTTTTATATAATTATTATTTTTTCCAAGGTTATGGTTCTTAGGAAATAGACCGTAGTCTATCATCTACAAGTAGGATTAATTTTTATTTATAGGATTCTTGTGGGCTGGAAAAGGACATAGGACATAAATGTATTTTTTTCAAAAATGAGTCTATGATGAGGTGAAGATAGAGGAATGGCGATTGAAGAAACAAGAAATGCCTTGTGGCGAAAAACTATGTAAATTTTTTTGGTTATTTATTTATTTTCTAGAAATAGAGCCATGAAAACTTTGGCTGAAAATTTTATTTTATTACTCATCTCTTTATATATCTGTTTAATAATTATTTATGATATAATTCTGATATATATGTATGAGGCAATCAATAGTTGATCTATTAAATATAAGAAGTGTGGTAATAAAAAGGTGCATGTCTAGATTGGATCTGGCAAGGAAAGGCTAGGTTTTTAAGTGGTAAATTTTGACTCACCTCTCTTTGTTGGAACCTACCTGGTGCATGATTCACATTCACTTCTTTGGTTTTTCCCTTAAAAGAAAAATTGTGGAGAATCAAAATTGTTTGATTGGCTCTTGTAAATAATTGAATGTGAATATTATAAAATTGTAATAGCAAGTCATGCATATATGAGATAAGCATGTCTGTCATATACCTTAGGAAAGAATGTTATATGTACTTGTCATGCATATATTGATCATACATGATTGAAACTGGAAATTATAAAAGCCTTGCATGTTTTTTAAAATGTGGCCCTCAACCACTTCAATGCTTCCCTTCATATCACTCATGGATTCCTCACGTTTGGCAACTTTGTCATCCATTGTTGGCAACATATCTTTCAAATTGCTAGCTTTTTTAGACCTCTCATGGTTTTCGGTGGGACATCCTGTTCATTTGTGTGATTCGTAATCTCAATTTAGCATCTTAAATGAACTTTTCTTTGACACAAACTGTCATAGACTTGGATTTTAGCTTAGCAAACTTTGTGGCCTTAGGTAATGAATTCCCTTTAATTACTTGAGTTAGCCTAAACCCTCAAAGTTTGAGAATGTCATAGAGAATTCTCTAAGGCATTGATGTTAGAAAGCAACTAAGCAAAACAAGCAAGTAAGAAAAGAATGCTTAATAGAGTTATGCGAGTAACTGATCTCTCTATTGATTACTCAATAATGAATGGTGAATGATACAAATAAGAATGCCTCTATTTTTAGTTAAGTCCCTTTACATCTAACAGTACAGATTGAATTACACCAACGGCTAATATTCAAACCTATCTATAAGATAAAATCTTACGGAATTTAAACTCTCTTTTATCTTATCCTTAGGATTACCAAATTACCCTAGTAAAATACAAGTTACTGAAGTGTTTATTGATCCATCATGCTTCAAGTAGCTAGATGGGTTTTCCTAAATATTCCAAGAATTGAGTAGTCCTAGAAGGTTAAATAAATCCAATTTACTCAAATGATCGCTTAGAGTTGTTCTACACACCTTGGTGATGGGCATTTGTGTGTGGGTTGTGACACTTCCTTGTGGACCTTGACACCTTGTTTAACATCAACACACTTATTTTGGGAATAAAAACGAGAAAATTTTAACAAGCATTTAAAAAAAAAAACCTTTTCGCACTCGTAATGCTAACATGCTTTTTTTTAAAGGAGATTCTTAAATAATTGATGTTTTTAATTATTTGCACTAATTAATTATTATAAAAAATTAGAAGAAGTGAAAATATAAGGAATAACTTCTAAATTTAAACTAGAATTAACCAAACAAACATGAATTGGATTTTCACCTGAACCATTTGAAAACGATGAGGAGTTAGTTGATGCACAAAAACGTTTGTTATTGTGTTTACAGCCAGTTGCATGATAAACATGCACCCAATGAAGCTGTCAATGATTGGTAAAATGATTATATATAATGTTTATATAAAATTGTATTTAGGGTTTCGTACGTTGATTCGAATATATAGGAAGATTCAATGAGACCAAAGCCATGATATTGTGGGGGCAGAGATTCGTATGTAGTTTATGCTGATCTGTGTGCTGTCCTTCTCGTTAAAGTGCAAAGTCAAATGCCGGTTCCTGTCTATTTGTGCTTTATGGGATTCTGCAATTAATTTGAACTCTTTTAATAAAAAATAAAATCTAAATTAATGCCATGTATCCATTATTTATTTATTTTGATTTGATTTAAGTTTTAAAATATTTTATATAATTTATACAATACATTATATTTGAACTTCTATGTTTCAATGAATTACCTTTAATATATTAAAATTTATTTTTATATTTCATAAGAGACATTAATAATTAATTCTTTTCAAAAGGAATAAAATTTATGGAAATAAAACTAAAAGCTAAATCAATTAAAACTACACAATTTTCATCAAAATTTCACAAATTTTCATTTTAAGTATGGAAAATTAAAATTTTCATTTTAAGCTCCATGATCAAAATTATTTTCATTTTAGGAATTACCTTCTAATTTTAGTCTCCACTGTGAATTTAATGTTGTTATGCAATCATTTTAGTCACTCAGTTTTAATTTTTTTTCATGTATTTCCTTTTTAAAATTAATTTTATTTTTTAAAAAAAATTGGGTTTTTGCAGGGAATTGATTAGTTATTCAACTGTAGGAACAAAGCCTAAGTTTTTCCTCGTAACTTGATTCATTGTAAAAATTCAGGTGATTAATTCACTGGAAAAACATTTTCCCTTGTTACTAAAAAAACTAAATTTAATTTTAGGGGGAAGGAAATGAAAGGGTAAAAATGTTTTTCCTATAAAAACTCAATTTTTTCTTATAAATACCCAGGTAATTCCTAGGAAATCCTCCTAAGTTTTTCCCTTTTACTGGGAAAAAGTTCAAATTTAGTTCTAAAAATAAAAGATTAAAGGAAATTGAAAAGATAATATGATTTTTCCTATAAAGGACTAAGTTTTTCTTATAAAATCCAATTAATTCCTATAAAACCCTAGGTTTTTCCATCTATGGCAAAAATTTTAAATTAATTATATAGAAAGAAAATTAAAAGATAAATGATATTTACATGTAAAATAAGTTTTTCCCAATACACCAAAGTTTTTCCTTTTAATAGATTAAAATTAATTCTAGAAATTTCAAAAAGAAAAAATAAGTGACCAAAATGAAAGCTTACCAAAGTTGGGTGATACATGCATGGATGAGATAAAATTTATTAAATTTTATTCACCGAAGCAACCAATTTTCAAGTTTCGAAAATCAATCAATTTGCGATAACTTTTTGGATGGGATCAGGCATTTCTGTGTTGAGGCATCTTCATAAAGTTCAAAGATTTATCTCTTAACTACAAACCGCACTTTAAATCACTTGATTTCAAGTTCGAGAGCTCAAGTTATGATTGTTTTAGTGAAGACTGCACGAATAGGATTTATGGACATGATTATTACGGAAATTACGTGCTTCAGGCTTTTAATTCGAGTTTAAATCATATTGATTTTTATTTTAAGCTTAATTTTTATTATATATGAGCTCACTATTGTATTTATTAGGTTTATTATTTTATTATTTATTTATTCCAAAATTTGGATATTTTTTAAGTTATTTAGGAGTTTTATGTTTTTTAGTCAACATGAAAGTTTACTTTAAAACTGCTTCTTATTTAGATTAATTAGAGTTTCAATATACTTGAATGTTTTAGATGTACTTAGCTAGCCTATATTGTAACAACTCGAATTTCAGTAGTGTCGGAAAATACGATTTTGAAACCCTATTTTTGTAAATCGTGTCTGTAAATATTAAATAAAAATATTTACGGAGTTATATGAAAACATATTGAAGTTCGATTAAGTAATTTAGCCGAAAATGTGGTTAATTAAGGCTCAGAGACTAAATTGTAAAAGTTCAATCGTGTTGAGTTTTAATTAAAAAAAGACTTTGAGACCTAGATGACAATTATCCAAATGAGCAAAATGGTAAATAAACCAATATTAAATGGTAGACAGTGGATGATGATGATGTTGAATTCCATTTAGCTTAATTAATGAAAGATTATTAAGATTAAAATTTAATTAAACTAATTAACCTAAATTAACTAATGGCTAATTAGAATATAAAAAGATAAGCAAGTGGAATTTTCCATCATCTTTTTCATTTCCTACCGGCCACCATAACCAAAGCTTGATAAAAGCTTCAAAGTTTTCTTTCAACTTTCGACCATTAACTTGGCAAGTATACCAAGTTATTTTCTTGTGAATTTTATGGATTTTTTATTATGGGAGCTTGATTTAGCTAGTCAATATACGAATTTGATAAACTGTTAAATTTTAGAAAATTACCATTGTTGATTTTTTGATAAATTAGGCTTGAAATTGGTAGATTTTGAGCTCAAATTATGGAAAGGACTAGGCTGTAAAATTAATTAAGTTTAGTTAACTTTGTAACATTAGGGACCAAATTAAATAAATGCAAAACCTGTCATGAAATTATGTTAGAAATATAAAATATAAAGTCCCTAATGAGAATATGTGAAATCATATTTTAATTCGAAGCTAGGAATTGGATGTTCTGTCTATCTTAAGTTTAGGGACTAAATTGAATAAAATATAAGGTCTCTAATGAGAATATGTGGATTGAATGAATTCTAATATTGTCTTATTTATTGAATTATCTAAAACACACCAAACTCAGCCTAGACGCTATACCTGTATCTAACGATGTCACATAATAGGGTGTTTGTAAACCGTGTCATCACGATAAACCATTTCTTTGAATTACTTATCTTAAGATCTTATTAGTTCCAAAATCGTGTTATTCATTTAGTTTGTGGTTTCAAAACGTTATTCATTGCGGAAGCTTTTAAAACAGTTTAAGTGATCGTGTATTTCTTGATAAAACATTTGTTTCTTTTGAAAACTAAGGTTTCCTATGACTAGCGGCTCAAAATCCATAAAGTAAAGAAAAACAAACCCTAAAACCAAACAAAAGTCCAAAAGTCCAATTTACAATCCAAAAGCTTAACAAATTCAAATGAGATAGAAATAAAACCCAAAAAGTCATATTTAAATCCATAATAGTCCAAATCCGTGGTCACCGTCGAGTCCTCTACTGCACCGATCCGTCTAGATCTGAGGATCACCTGTGCGCATTTAAACAAAGGGGTGAGTTTACGTAAACTCAGTGTGTAATCCCATAGAAAACAAACAATAGCAAATCATAGTGCACAGTTTAAACAGTCCGGGCCTAAGCCATTTTCAATCACTGATTTGTTATCTTGCCTTCTTTGCTCAGCTGGTATCTTTGACAGAAAATTTAAGGAAATAATCACCATATGCTCAGCTGGTTTGCTTCACTGCAACTTCAGGGAGACAAAATTTGTGGTTTCTTCCATTCATCCCACTGCAACTCGGGGGTACAGGATTTGTACCATCTTCAATCTATCCCACTACAGCTCAAGGGTATAGGATTTATATCTTCCCATTGTAATTCAGCGGTATAGGATTTGTGGCTTCTTCAATCAATTTGATCTGTTACACCATTCTCTAGGTATCATAACCAGATGTGTATGCATGATGAATGCAGAGGTTTTACCATTGACGTATTACCCTGCCTTCTTGCTCAGCTGGTATTTTTGACAGGAAACTCGAAGAAATAATCACAATTTGGGCTCTTTTTTCTCAAACATTTCCAGCCCTTAGGTTTGGTGAGTTCTAAACAATAGTCCTGTTTCAGGTTCTTATACTATTTAGAAGCTTCCACAGTAATATGCAGAACTTCTTTTATGAAAGTACTATTAGCCCATTAATCGTTGTTTCAATGCAAAATACTTGAAAAATATCATAATAATGGAAAAGAAGGAAATTAATTGGGAGCATAGCTCGAAACAAATAAGTTAATCAAAGATAACAAATGCAATAAGAAAGAAATTTATTGGGAGCATATCTTGAAACGAATAAAGTAATTAAAGATAGTAAATTTAATATGGGTAAGATGAAGACTAGGTGCCCCAAATATCACAGCCTGAGCTTCTCTGCACGAACTTCTTGAGGACCATTTTGAGCTCGATATGTGTTTAGGAGATCTAGAGTACTTTGTTGATGCCCCAAGATATAGCATACATCCTCCTTGTTAATTCAGGCATAGCAAGACTACTGCATGCCCTACTTTTTATCAAAATTTGAATTGCCCTTTACGAGTTTTCAATTCAAAACCCCTTTGGTCTCAATGCGCCCTTTGTGGGTTTTCGCGTTGGCCTCTCCTTTTCCTTTCTCTTTCTTTTTTTTTTTTTTTTTGTTTTTTGGAAAACTTTTTGACTGAATCAAAATTTATGGGATTAGGTAGGTTCTTGCCATCCATCTTGGTTAAAATCAACGCTCCTCCAGAACAGGACTTCTTTACCACATAAGGGCCTTCCCAGTTTGGCATTCACTTTCCTCTGAAGTCCTTTTGTATAGAAAGGATCTTTTTCAATGCCAGGTCCCCCTCGTGGAATTCTCTAGGACGAACCTTTCTGTCGTAAGCTCGCATTATTCATTTTTGGTACGTTTGACCATGACGGGTAACTTTCAACCTCTTTTCTTCAATTAAGTTCACTGGATCCATTCTGCTTCATCCAATTTTAATTCAGCCAAAGCTTGGAGAAAAGGAATCTTGATTTCAATGGGCAAACCGCTTCCATTCCATAAACTAATGAGAAAGATACTGCCTTGGCGAAGGTTCTGGCCGACAATCGATAAACATAGAGAGTAAATGGCAACTTCTTATGCCAATATTTACAAGTCTCAGTCATTTTCCCTACCATCTTTTTTTTATATTTTTTGTTTTTGTTTTTTTTGTTTTTTTTTTTTGCTGCCTCTACTGCACCATTCATTTTGGGGTGATATGGCGTCTGATCTTGAACAGACTACAAACTTTTGATATCGTGTTGTTCTGCATTGTTAGATATGGTCCTTTTTGGCATTTCTTGTCGGCACATGATCTCCTCTCTCTTTTTTTTTTTAAATTTGATGATTGTCGACTTTGTAACATTGGCATATGAAGCGACTTTCACCTATTTAGTAAATTAATCAATAACCACAAAGACGACGATGTCTGCTAGAAGCTTTTGATGAGACTGGCCTAATAACATCCATACCCCACATAGAGAAAGTCTATGAAGAAATGGAGGAGGCACATGAATCTTGTCTCCATAAATTTGACATTTACGGCATAACTGAGGCGATTCCCTTCCATGGTGGACCAGTAGTACTTGAACCTCATCATTTACCTGGCCATTGTAAAACCATTAGCATGTGTTCTTCAGACACCCTTATGGACCTCTTCTAAGATTTTTTTAGCCTTAACAGCAACCACACGTCTTAGTAGCCTAAGCGTATCTTGATACGATCTTGTGAAAACATCTTTGAATTCTTGGAATAACTCAATGATGTCTGGCTTTGTCTCTGTGGTGATATAGACTCCGATCTTCACCTCTTTCTCTTCTCCTAGGCTAGCGATGTTCATTCACCCTTTGTAAGGTAGGATATGTTTCTCATCTTGTTCTACCATCCTTAACAAATCAGGAGATAGGCTACAATCTCTATCAACTTCAAATTCCTGAGATCTCTCTAGACACATATCTTGCTCAAAAAGAGATTTTGGGTCAGTAGCAGCATTGCTAATGTCGTTGATATCTAGAGACCTGTTGTAGGTACGAAAGAATATTCCAAAGAATAAATGAATCTAAGAATAATTATTTGTATGGTATGATCATTAATGAAGAATAAAAGAATATTTGAAAGAAAGTCCAAAGAACAAAAGAATCTAAGAATAATTGTTTGTATAAAATAAAAGAATATTTACTCAAAATGATAGCAAAGATACATTTAAAGGTGTGCATGGGCCGGGTTACCTGACCCCGCCCGAAGGCTCACCCGAAATGTGGGAGGGTTTGGACAAAAATATAGGCCCGAAAAATAGGCTTGGACAAAAAAAAATAAGGCCTGTTTAAAAAATAGGCCAGGCCTCGGGTAAGGTATTTTTAGCCCAGGCCTGGCCCAGCGCAGCCCGAATTCACCAAAGGACGAAAAAAATCTGCATTTTTTTGTATTTTTTAATGTTATTTTCTTGTTGTTTTCTCCTTATTTTGCTACCATTTTACTATTATGTTGCTACTATTTTATTGTTATTGTTTGAATATTGTATAAAATTTATTTTATTGTTAATTTTCTTATTATTTTAAAGGCATTTGTTAATTTTTTTATTATTTTAAAAGCATTTGCTTGTTAAGTTGCATTTATCTTAGTGTTATTTAAGTCTACATATTTTTAAAATTTATTTTTAATTTATTGAGAAATATTTATTTTGATCTTTTAGTATTTTGATGTATTATATATATTTAAAATAATATAAAAAATATCTGGTAGGCCGGGCTTATCTGGTAGGGCGGGCTTGGCCTGTTTTTAGTATTTTTATCTGGGTTGGGCTTAGGCAAAATTTTAGGTCTATTTTTTGGGCCCGGCCTGAGCCCAATAAATGGGCATGATTTTTTAGTTGAGCCCGACCCGAACCCGGCCCGGCCTGGCCCATAAACACCTCTAGATGCATTTTATTGAAATAAATATTTTGGACATAAGTCTATTTCACAAAATGATTCTTATTGCTTCTAGGCTTAAAGAAACAAGCGTGTTTTGAATATTACTTTAAATTGGCTCTAAGAAATAAAGGGATCTCTTCCACAGTCTCATTGTTCAAAAGACTCTCAAGTATGTAAGGGCAGTCGCTTGGAAAATTCTATACCCGGTTCCCTCTTCGGATCCGTCGTTAATGTTCAGATTCCCCAATATTCCTTCTAGGCCCTTGATCTCTTTATAAAATCCAATTTCTTTATTATCCACCAGGTCTTGCACTAGGGCCCCGAACTTGATCATTCTTGAATCTCATGCCCCTCTCTATTATGGAACTCACAGTAGTTCCTCTTCCCTTCAGATCTCTTCTCTGAATCCGGTACAATCAATCATCTTTTTACCATCTCTTTCCAAACTCGTCTTAATGGGGTTTTAACTTTCACAACCTCACATTTGATGTTCTTGCTCCCATCTTCATTTATCCCATTTACCCTTGGTCAGCATGATTGGGTAGCGGGTTTCCTACTACATTCGATCCTGATGGGTCGTCAAACTTTACAATTCTCATTTTTATAAATCTTTTGATTAACTTTTTTAACGCGGTGTAATTTTTGATTGAATGCCCAATGATTCCAGCATGGTATTCGCACTGAGCATTTGCGTCGTACCATTTGGGAAAAGGAGGTTGCATCGGTTCTAGGTAGAAAAGGGTTACCACGTATGCATCAAATAGGTTTTGATACAGGTCCCTATACGTCATGGGTATAGGTGCGAACTCTAGCCTTTCTGTATCCGTCCCTGTATTGGATGCTTGTCTCGGGGGCCCCTAATAGTTGGTGGTTATTGTCTTCGACTGGTTCACAGTAATCGATTTTGAATGACCCTTGTTGTATGAACTAATATTATTCACCTCATTCTCTCTTTTTCTTGGGGCTGATCTCTTGGTGCTTTCCCCCGCATCTATCTTACCACTCCTCACTGCGTTTTCAATCATTTCATCGATCATCATGATGTCCGAGAAGCTTTTAGTGGCAATTTCCAACATATGAGTGATGAATGGAGCTTTTAAAGTGTTGATGAAAAGCATTGTGGTTTCTTTCTCTAGGAAAGGCGGCTGGACTTATATGGCAATTTCCCTTCATCTTTGAGCATATTACCCGAAGCTCTCATTTTGTTTCTTCTCCATGTTCTGCAAAGTGATCCTATCAGGGGTCATATCCGTCACGTGGCTATCCTACTTCATGAAAGCTTATGTAGATCCTTCCATGAATTGATCTTGGTACGGCTCAATTGGTTATACCATTTAGATGCAGCCCTAACCAGACTTTCTTGGAAACAGTGAATCAATAGTTGGTCATTATTGACATAGTCTGCCATTCGTCTGCAGAACATGATGATGCGAGCTTCGGGATAGCTAATCCCGTTGTACTTCTCAAACTCTGGAGTTTTGAACTTGGGGGGAAGTACTAGGTCCGAAACCAAGCTCAAATCCTTAGCATCAATTCCACCATAATAGTCGACGTTTTCCATTTCTTGAAATTTTTCTTCTAACCATCTACACCGATCTTCAAGTTATTTCGGGAGCTCCACCCTTGCCTTTTCTGTTTCTACCACATCATCTAGATCGGGGACAACGGGATTAGTTGGGTTATCCCCCGGATTAGAACCTGAGTCGGCTTGGTAATTCATCGGTGTCGAAACACCGGTCTGAAACTGCTGGGGCCTGATTGCAATTGATGGCTTTCATGGGTACACCTCGGGTTGTGTCTGTACATTTGTCAGGGTAAAACCCGGAGGGTAAAGAGGATCTTTATTATCATCCCCAGCATTGACCACAGGGTTCTTTCCTTTTTCTAGCCCACCAGTCAACAGTTGTGTTAATTGGTTCATCATATTCCTCTGAGATTCTAGCATCTGATCCCTCATCTCTTGCTGGATTTTTGCCAATTGTTCTTACATTTGTGTTTGTATTTGGTCTTGCATTTCTTTTTGGAGTTGTTCTAGCCTTTCCAATCTTTGATCCATAACTTTTATCTTTGCGTGAGAATCGTAACAATGTTTAGTTGGCAGTTTTTGTCGGTTTCCATATTAACTGAAATAGTTTTTTAACTAATTAGGTTCATTTTATGACATTTAATGCATATGATGTAATGAAATGCAAATGCATGGGATGAATGTAGAAAAAGGCATCGACTCTGATTCAATTCAATTTAGAATAACTTTACTAGAAAACAAAGTTCTTTACATAAAACGGATACATATACGGCCTTGCCCTCATACTCCAGGCGAAGACATCGATCCTTTCCTTCATATCCAGATGTTAAGATCAAATCTCACGAACTTTCCAATAGATGCCTCTTCTAGCTCCATTTTGCTTGATCCAGACTGCGATCCATTACTCACTCATCCCCGCGATGCCCGTTAGCTTCTTAAAAAAGTCGAGACGTTGACGATTCTCGAATAATCTTTGGTTGGCTTAAATTCTCGGGCAATGAAGCAAAGTCGTGTATTCCTCCATGGACTATCACCCTTCTCTTGTTTTGTTTACTTGGACCATATTCGGGCTGTCGTATTGTATTCTACTTTATCAAGAAATCCATTTCCCATGACAGGCTCTCTATTTAGTAATTAAACGTGAATCAACACCTTTTTTCTATGATGAAAATGCAATGCAATCACAATCAAAGCGAAACAAATTAAGTCAGTACATGAAGTAAGCACGAAATAATAAAACGCCTATTCGGGTAGCCACTAATGGTTCAATGCGGCTTTGCCTAGGATGGGCTCTTATGGATCACTATATGTGGTTCAGTTCTAAAGAAAGGGTACCTGAACCAGCAGCTTCCTCGATCCTCACCCATTATAGGCTCATATGGACGAGTTCAGTTCAGGGGAATACATTTTCCTATGGCTATATGGAGATGAAAATTTAACAAAGATGTAGGTACGGATGTATCCCGGAAGCGATCCACTATCCTATACGGAGGTGAAAACCTCACGAAGGAATAGCTTCTCACTTCCACTTCAAAAGGTAAGATTGAACGGACATACAATGTAATATGCAAAAACATTCTAAGACTCGAACCAATAAAGCAAAAATCACAAAAATGACGGCTAAAATGCAATGAAAGGATCGTAATTTAAATCGAATTATCAATTTTCGATCAATAAGACAAGAATTAATCAAATTGCAGCTTGACTCTCTTATGACGTCCCCAGTGGAGTCGTCAAGCTGTCGAAATCATTTTTTAAAAAAAGGGTCGACTTTTTATTTTGAAATTCGAAAACAAAAATGGGAGTCGCCACCAATCCTTTTTTTTGAGGTGTGATCGGATCACCTCATAATTTGATTATTTTAATAAAATATTTTGATTTACTAAAATAACGATTTTGGTCTATGAAGTTCAAGAAAAACGGGTTCGAGAGTCTGTTACGCACGAGGAAAGTTAGCACCCTCGTAACGCCCAAAATTGGTACCTAATGATTAACTAAAGTCTTAGTGTCGAAAATTGAAAACTCGAAAAATTTAAAATACGATCTCTCTTTGTATTAATGCTAATTTTTTTACGAAAATTTTACTTGAATAAATCGAAACGAATGTTAAAGACCCTTTCGGCTCAAAATAGCAAGATGCCATATCCCGTAAGTTAGGATACGACACCTTGAACCTTTGAGAATAAGCTTGTCTTTTTTTTTTTTTTTTTGAAATCTTACATGTTTTAATATAGAAGGATATTCGGTTATTTAGATCTAACAAGAAAAATCGAAACCCCGTAAGTTAGGGCACGACTTTTTCGAGTTTCTAAATACGGAATATTGCATTTAGTTTACTTAAAACTCATGTATTTTAAAAAAAATTAAAAGATATTTGGCTATTTAGGTTCAATGAGAAAAATCGAAACTCCATAAGTTAGGGTACGATTTTTCTCATATTTCTAAAATTCAAATATCGCCTTATTTTTAAAAAATTGTTTTGAATAATAAAAGGTGTAATATTTAAATGATGTGTATTTATCTTATTTAAAGTATAGTATAAAGACAACTAATTATCTAAACATAATGCATGCTATAGTGATGACGAATTAACACAAAATGACCATATAGACGGAATATTGAAATAATAAAGTATAAATGAAGAAGAGTAAATTTTAATGATAATACCATAGTCCAAATAAATAGCTAAAGTAATGTAAAATAAAATAAACGAGAAAAGCGTGATTAAAAGACACGACTTTAAAAAACAAAAGTAATAAAAGAATAATAAAATAACATATAAAGGAAATAAAAATAAAATAAAGTAAAAATGAGATGACCATATGACAATATGAACCAATATAAACAATATGAATTTTAAAATGAAAGCTAAACAAAAATAAATAAATAAATAATATTAAAATAAAATAAGTTCATGAAAAAGGCTAAAAACTAAATAAAGGATTAAATTGGAATTAGAACGAAATTGCAGTCCAATCGTAAAAAACAAATAAAACTAAAAAAATAAAGAGAATAAAAAGATAGAAAATAAGCAAATAAATAAAGAATAAAGAAATATTAAATAAAATAAAATTTGTTGGAAAAAAATGATAACAATAATAGTAGTAATAATAATAATAATGATAATGATAATAGTAATAAAAGACTAGATAAAAAATTTTAATAGAATTTAGGGATAGATTTTTAAAATAAAAAAATAAAATAAAATAGGACTAAAATAAAATGCGCGTCAAGAAGGAGGGGTTAAAAGGGAAATTATTTCCAAAATTCTGAATGTGCCTTTTCCTTCTGGCCAATAGAAGGACCAAATTGCGCAAAAAATAAAATAAAAAGGTCAAATTAAAAAAATAAAAAAAGTAACAAGACGAAATTGAATAGTAACAAAAATGAGGAAGGATCAAAAGGGGAAATAACCCTTTTTAAACAGAAACACGCGGATCCTCAGGTATCGGGTCAGGTCGCGGGTGGGTCAGGCTAAAATGGCATCATTTTGGCGTCTAGGGTTAAGACCCAAAACAGCGTCGTTTCAAAAGTCTATAAAAGTTAATTTTTTTAAAAAAAATTCATTTCCTTCATTCTTCTTCAAAAAAAAATAGAAAAATGCTCTCAACTCTCTCCCCTTTTTCTATCTTCGACGTAACTCCAGTCACCAGACCACCGTGGAAGCCACCGGTCGCCGGTGACAAGAAAAAAAAATTCCTTTTTAATCCCCAACCCCAAAATTACTATCTTTCATTGGAGATAGCAGCCTCCTTTTCCCCCACGACGACGTAAACGCAAAAAGGTAATGTTCGGTCCCTTTTTATTTTGTGTTTATTTTTAAAAAAGAAAAAATAGAATGATCAAGATAAAAAAAGAAAAGAGAAAACGGATCAAATGACCACCTTTAGAATTTTTCTTCTATTTTGATTACTCTCTGTATATTCGTTCGTAAAAAAAAATACAACGATGTTTGTATGGATTTTATATAGCCGTAAATAAAAAGAAAAAATAATAATACATTTTGTCTATCATTTGTGCTATTGTCCTTCTTGCAAGTACGGAGGAGGCTGCGTGGAGGTGTACGGAGGTACGGGTGCGGAAGGCCTTTGTGGAGAGGCTACGGCGGCAGCTTGGGGGTGTTAGGGTTTTCTTTTAGCTGAAAATGTTTTAGGTTTTGTGGGCTAGGGTTTAGTTTGGGCCTGGGGTTAATTTGGGTTAGTTTTGGTTTGGATTGTTTTGGGATTTGGGTTTTAAATTTGTATTGGACTTGGACATTTTATTTATTTTGGGTTTTACTTTATAAATTGGGTCAGGCCAAAATTGGCCTATTACACACCAATTTGGCACCCAGTTCCTCATCAGACAATTCCGAAATAAATAGATTGCACCCAACGCTCATTAGTATAACCAAAGTAAAAATTGTGCCAAGCACTCATCAACACGTAGTCAAAGTAACCCGTACTCAATCTATCCTATGACATGTCAAATATATTTGACTTTGCCCAAACAGTTAATAGGGTAACAACCCCTCAATTCTGAATATATTTCAATTTCACAATTCATCATATTCAATTCATCAACCAAATAGTCATTACATATGTTATAATAGCATGAATCAATCCAATTCAAAGTTAATTTCACATTTTCGTCAATTTGCACTATTTTCAATTTTATGCCAATTCAATTCAACTAATCAATCTCAACTTACCTCAATATCTTACTGTGCTATACAATGCACTTATGCAACAATTTAAGCAAATCAAATTCTAGAAATACAAATCAGAAACTCTGAGCTATTCGCCAAAGACTTTAGTTTTTCATTTTCTGTTCAAGGAACCCACGTCGACGTTAGCTACGAATTAACATAAACATAAAATACCATCAATAATCAACCAAATTCACAATCAATTATCATTTTATATAAATTTTGTATTTTATTCAATTTAGTCCTTAAAATCAAGAATAACATAACTTTCAATTTAAAACTCCAAATGGTAAATTCGATTTCACTATTGTCCATCATGGATCTCCTTTTTTTTTTATTTCTATAGTCAATTTTACATTTTATTCAGTTTAGTCTATAATGTACGAAACTATCAATTATGCTTTAAAATTTAGTCCTTTTTCATATCTAAGCTTAAAATCTATCAATTTAACACCTAAAGATGTCAATTCTCAACTATGGAAACTATCAAAACTTTAACAGTTTTAAAAATTAATACATGGGTAGCTAGATTAAGCTCTCATGATCTCAAAAACATATAAATTACAAGAAAAAAATTGAATTGCACTAACCAATTATTGATTAAAAGCTTTTAAACGCTTATCCATGGTGTCTCCTCTTTGTTTCCTACTTTGGTTCAGTTGGGGAAGAAGAATTTTCTCTTTCTCCCTACTGAATTTCATATATATACTAAATTAATTTTGTTAACTAGTTAATTAACCTTTTTTATAATAATTAAACTCCCATTTCACTAAATTAATCATCGTTTTATGCTACTGTCGACCCACTAATGCTTAGTCATGGTATATTTTCTATTTTGAATCGTAGGTTAATTGTAATTTAAGTATTCGATCCTTTTACCTATAGCAATTAGACTTTACAATTTAATCCCTAAACTTTAATTAATCACTAATTCGGTAAAATTACCTATACCAAATTCAATTCACCTAAATAATAACTCCGTAAATATTTTGGTTTACGAAAATGGGGTCCCGAAACCTAATTTTCTGATACCACTGATTTTTGGGTCATTAAAATTCTCCCTTCTTTAAGAAATTTTCGTCCCCAAAATTTACATAGAAAGAGGTGGGGATACTGGGATCTCATTTCTTCCCCGGGTTCCCAAGTCGATTCTTCCACTCTGTGACTGTGCCATAGAACTTTCACAAGTAGAATGCATTTATTTCTTAACTCTTTCACTTCTGAAGGAAAAATTTCAATCGATTCCTCTTCAAATGATAAGTCAAGTTGAATTTCAATTTCTTCCACAGAAATAATATGAGATGAATTCGAACGATATCTCCTAAGCATGGATACATGAAATACATCATGTATCTTTTGTAATTCCATTGATAATGCTAGTCAATATGCCATTGGTCCAACCCTTTCTATAATTTCATATGGTTCGATGAATCTAGGGTTTAACTTCCCTTAACGACCAAACCGTAAAACTTTCTTCCACGAAAAAACTTTCAAGAATACCTTATCTCTCACTAAAAACTCGATATCTCTTCATTCTAGGTCAACATACAATTTATGTCTATAATCAGTTTAACCATATAATGGAAACTATTATTATACACAACTTTGACTAATTGTAAATAACGCTCCGAACCTAATTCAACCTTGTACCTAAAGATTGCATGGTGTGTGCTTGTGTTGATCATCTCTAACTTTGGGAATGACAAATCAATTCTAACTGCTAATAGGTCGGACGTTTGGCAACATACTCAGCAATCTCTCTTATCATGCTGGGCCATCAATACATTTTCCGCAAGTCACTACAGATCTCCGCACCACCAAATTAATTATAAATATATAAACAATATTTTAATTTAATTTTTAAAGATTATGAAATTAACTTAATTTGATTCCTTTCAATAAATTTATAGTTGATGTCATAGTAGACGTGGAGGAATGAAGAGATAAAAGGTTGATTACGTCTCCACTTGGGAATATGGGCCCAACTCTGGATGATTAACATGTTCTTTTCTTTTTAGCCAACCTCATAGGACCTCATTTCCTATTGACATTCTTATAAAAATCCTCTGATCGTCATCTTGTAATTTTCTACTAAATATTTTTTACTAATTTAAAATTCGTAATAATAATACAATTATTTGTTTATAAACAAAAAACTAATTGTGATTGAATTTTCAATCATTTGAAAATGCAACTAAAAATGATACGATTAAATTAATACTAAGGATTAATATCTTACTAAAAATCTTCAAAAAACTCAAAAAGAATACCTTAGAAACCTTATCTTTCAAGGAAATTAAATAACTAAATATTAGAAAAGTGAAATTTGTTAAATTAAAAATTAAAATAAATAAAAAACTAAACTTCCACACTACCAAAAAGCGTTAACAAATTAAATAAAAATAATAACTTGGATTCGTTAAATTTTAGTATAATTTATCATTGAAGATAAAAATTTGATTTAATATAATGAATTTTGAAATTTATTTTAAAAGAACACTAAGGTTGTAAGAAATAAGGCAGAAAATTGAAAAGAAGACACTTCATTCCATTTTTATGATTTTAAGAGAACAGTAACAACATCGATCAAAAAAGAGAGAACCCAAACCAAACAGTAATAGAGAAACTTAAAATTACTAACTACTAAACCCAAACCAAACCCATAACAATATAGGCCCAAGCCCACTTTGAAACCTAAACTTAAGACCTCCAGCTGCCTTCAGATGCACCGCCGCCTCTTGAGTAACGAGATCCGCCGTCACCATATCCTCCTTCACGGCGTCCACCTCCGTACCCACCACCACCATACCCTCCACCATTTCCGTATCCACCTTCACGGCGTCCGCCACCATATCCTCCTTGGCGGCCACCATATCCGCCGCCGCCTCCACCGCGGCTGTAACCACCGTTTCCTCCTCCAAATCCTCCGCCACCGCCTCCACTTCTGCGCGATTGGGCTTCGTTGACGGTGATGTTCCTTCCATCAAGATTTTGACCGTTCATTCCTTCGATCGCGTCCCTCATAGCTTTCTCGTCACGGAAAGTAACGAATCCAAAGCCTCGGGATCTTCCAGTCTCACGATCATTAATGATCTGAAAATGAAAACAACAAAACATTACTTAATTGAAAAAATTTCAAAATAAAAATTAAAAAAAAAAGATTTGTTAAAATCGATCGATCTTCGGCCCAAAGGGATGAAGAAAGAACGTACCGGTGAGAGTTTTAAAAGAGAATAGTAACAAGAGAGTAGTATCAAGTAACAAGTAACACAAAAGAACAGAACAAGGATCACAGATCATATGACAGGGGCGCCCAGATCGGGTCGGATCAAGTCAGATCTGGAGTCCGATCCCTGCAACAAACGGACCTTCGATTCGACGATTTCACCAAACGCACTGAAGGCTTCTTCGAGGGCCCGGTCGTCGGTGGCCCATGCGAGCCCTCCGACGAAGCACCGGAACTCGACATCAGCGGCGGCCATGAGGGGGAAATATCAAATAAACAAGGGACAAAAAGGAAAACTAAGAAAAAGCAGATATTTTGGAGAGAACTGTGAATGGTTAAAAAAGAGGAGGCCTAAACCATGATTTTATAGGGGGTGTGAGGTCTGAATTAGGGTTAATTAGTGCTGGATTAGCTAACCATGGTTAAATTCATGACAACCCTGAATAGTATGGGTAAACCGGAAATCGAGAAAAAATAAACCAGGGTTAGTTGTGTGGGTGACTAAGTCAGAAAAGGGGCCCCACAGTCACGTGATTTCTGAGCAGTTGAGACTCTCATAAAAAAAGGGCATTCAAAAAATATCTTCTTACCTACAAAAATATCTATCTCACACGTTCGTTGCTTTCTACTTGTCACCGAATGTTATGGCGTTTAGTTCGGTTCTTTTCTGAATGACCAAAACGACCTAGTATTACTTTGGTTTTGGATTTTCCTTTTTTTTTTGTTTGGGGGGGGATTTAAATATTTTCTTTTGAAAATAAAAATTAATGTTAATTTTTTATTGGAATCATATAGCAATTTAAATTATTAATATATTAATCATTTAATTTTTTTAAATTAAAATTTGATTATGCAACAAAATATATGTATACTCAATATATACGTGGAAAACAATATTACGTAATAAAGATATTTATAAGATATTGATATAAATAATAAATAGGGTTTTAGTTTATTAATAAAGTTGAAATGTCGAAAATTATAGAAGTTTAGTTTAAATATTGTTGTGTGTGTATCTTTCATTTTTATTTTTTTCATTTTTTATTTATTTATTGTTTTGAATATTTATTCTTTGTTCTCAAATTTTTATTTTTGTTTTTGTTGTTTTCCTAAATTTATTTGGTGTTTTCTTTTAGGTTATATCTAAATTTTTATTTTCAAATAGAACAACTTAAATGCAATCTTTCCTCTGCCATCATTTATCATTTGGCATCAATTTTTGGCATTTTTGAATTGTTTTCTTGTGTTATCTAAAGTGTTTTGCAAATTTTACTTAAAACAAGTTTTAAAAAAATTAAAATAAACAATAAAAAAATTTTGAGGTTGAATTTTATGACCAAAATTTTTAGATCTGATATTTATCATATAAAGAGGGTTCAATTTAATTTTTGTAATTTTAGCACATCGAGAAAATCATAAACGAAAAATTCAAGTTATTTTCCATTATTTCAAATTTTCTGTTGGATAACTTATTTTCTTTTATTCTAGTTTTAGGTATTCTTTTGTTTTTAGCTTTTCTTATTTTATTACGCATTCTAACACATTTTCTCTTATTGTGTTAATAAGTACAAAAAGAGTTGCATCTCCTTTCTATGCGCAACTTACTTCATTTGTAGTAAAATTTTTGTTTGCCTTCTTAAAGTTTTAGGTTAGCTTTGTTAGAGAGTGATCCCACTTTTTTTTAAAATTATTGAGTTTGATTACTTTTTAAAAGTTATAAGTAAAAAAATCTCAACTTTTTGTCTCTTAAAGTTGTTTATTTTTTTATTGCGAGTGCATAATAGTGAGGGTTAATTTTTTTTGACCAACTTTTCTTGTTTGAGTTTTTTTTTTTAGCCTCTAATAATGGTACACACACATAGTATGAAAGAGGAGAATAATAAATCTTGGAGAAAGCTTAGATGTCGTGTTTGTAAAAAACCCGCACGAACATGTTGTTTCCAATGCCCAAAAATATTCTATTGTTCATGGATTTGTCAAGAATGGCATTTGAACAAAGATCATAGCAGGATACACATACTTAACTGACTTTTTGAAGAGCATAAAAAAAATGCCAACAAGCAAACGAGAGTATGATGTATCTCTCACTTATTGTGAAATGTTATTAGTGTGGTTCAAAAAATCGATGTAATTCCTAATGTCCAATTCACTAATCACCCAATGATGAAAGTTGCAAAGAAAAACATACGTATGGCACCGAGCCTATTAAGGAGTCTTCTTTTAGTGCTACCATTGATGATGATGATGATATGAATAAGCAAGAAACTCCAGGTGACACCGTTTGTGAAGACAGTAAGTGTGATTTTGTGTCTATTGTTGAGTTTAGTTCTAGTAAAGAAGGAGAGAACCTATCCAAAAGAAAGGAATGATTATGTTCTCACTAACAATAACTTGAATTTATCCGGTGGATTTATTTCATTCTTTTAGGAATTTGTTGTTCATTTGAAAAGAGCTCAATTAACCCATTCCACCTATGATAAATATTCTTTTTTATTCAACCAAAGACAATATTTGAGGACGAATATTTTCAAGGAGAGCGGGAATGATACATGTATGAATTGGGTGAAATTTATTAAATTTCATTCACCAAAGCTGTATATTTTCAAAATTGAAAAATCAATCGACTTTTGATGACTTTTTGAATGAGATGTCTCCATATATCTCTTAAGTTCAAAAAACACTTTGAATCATTTGATTTCGAGTTTGGGAGCTTAAGTTATGACCGTTCTAATGAAAACTATGCGAGCAAAATTTCTGGATGGGATTATTACTGAAATTATGAGTTTCGGGCTTTTAATTCAAGTTTAAATTATATTGGGTTTGATTTTTAGGTTTAATTTTTATTATATATGAGTTCAATATTGTATTTATTAAGTTTCATTATTTATTTATTCCGAGTTTTGGATTTTTTTTAAGTTTTTACGTTATTTAGGAGTTTTATATTTCTTTGTAAATGAGAAGTTTTAGCTTAAAACTATTTCTTATTTAGATTAATTAAAATTTCAGTATGCTTGAGAGTTTTAATTAGATATACTTAGCTAGCTTATATAAAAGCCTCTTCATTGTTTATTAGTGACATAATTTTTTTCATTAATAAAATGTTCAATTAAGGGAGTTAGTTTCTTTGTACGATTTTTTTCTTTTAATTTTTAAAAGTAATTTTCTTCTCAATTTTCTTCAATGAGTCGTGAGAATTCATTCTTCATCCTTCAATTTGCCAATAAATTATTTCTTGAAAGGTTGATTAGATCCATTAATTGAATTTGTTGCGGTTTATATCTCAAATAGTTCAATATACTTATTCATCTATCCATCATATCCATCGATTTACTTGTTCCATCTTTTACTTTTTAATAAAATAAATCTTTTCTTTAGTTATTTATTATTTTTATTTATCCTCTGTTCTCAAATTTCTTCTTTTAGTGTTTTCGTATTTTTTTCTTTCTAAATTTGTTTATTTCTTTTTTACAAGCCAGATCTGAATCTTTCTCAAGTCAAATAACTTGAATACGATCTTAGTCCACTATTCTTTATCACATAATTTAGTAACTAATAATGTAGTTTAACCAATTAATGTTTAGTTCTTAGAAAACCACTCTTATTTTAATTGTTCTATTCTAATTTATTTTTTTTAAAAAGGAGCTCTATCTTAGTGGTAAAAAAATTATATTGTTTCATAATTGATTTATTTTATTAATGATAAAGCACATTGCATTCTTAACGGAAGATGCATGTTTAAATATTAGAGACGACATTATTAGGATGGACAAGTAAGTAACCACGAATCTCAAACATGGTCCGTAAAACATATATGAAGAATACTAAAAGAAAAACTCTTATTGACTTAATATCACTAATTAATATTGATTGGGCCTTAACTCAATTAGCATTGACATTGCTGCTAGTGCAGGAAAACGTAGGTTCGAGCACGTTGGAATACATGGTTAAGGGTTAGAAAGAAATTATGAATAGTTCTAAACATTATATAAAAATCACAAATTAATCGAAAATGTAAAAATATATATTTAAATAATAATATAATTAAAATACAAATAGGATAAAAGGGCGGATAAATAAATTTTAACTATTCCTTTTTAAATAAAACAAAACTCACGTCTAAAGAAATCACCACTTTTGCTTTAAAAATGGATTATATAATTTTTTGCTCTTGAACTTAGTAATTAAGTTCACTTTAGTATCTGTATTTTATTTTTTTTTTTTTGTCTATTTTGGCATCTGAACTTGGCAGCTAGATCCATTTTGGTCTCTAAACTTGAATTAGTCAATCAAATCAATTGGACCGAGAAGCGATCAGTATAACATTCCGAACAAAGGGGTTGACCAATTGAACTGGAAACTGCTTGTTGGTGAAAATCAAAATCTGGGACAAAAATCAATAGTTTAACAAGTTGAGTCAATTTAATAATTTGTTTATTTTTAAAGGTTTTAGATTTTTATGAATATTTATTTATTATTGGTCTATTGAACCGATCAAATCAAGAATCAGTGGCCTGGCTGGTTCAACCACCAATTCGGTTATTAAAACACTAGATGTGATGTTCTAAGATTGTATCGCATTAGCACATAAAATTTTATATAATTATTTTTCAAGTAATGTCATGGTACAATCTCAAAATGTCACATAATCAATTTTTTATAATTTTCAAGTTCAGTGACCAAAATGAACCTAGTTGTTAAGTTCAAGTCACAAAGTGAACCCAAAAAAGTTAAGTACCAAAGTAGACATACTTATCAAATTTAAGGGCCAAAAATTAGATTATCCCTAAAAAAAACCTACCACTTTTCATAAACTTCCACAACTGCCCATTCCTATTCTTTCATTCTTTTCACAATATTTTTAAATTATTTTCCTCTTTCAAAATTTTTAATATTTCATAACTAATTTAAATGTTACTATGGAGATTTTAAAATTTATGCACTATAAAAAAAACTACTCATTTATTCCGAAAAAACTACCAATTTTTTTAAATCAAATATAAAATTTCAATTTTAATTAAGAAAATAGAAATTTAAACGATGAAATATGATGAAATTTGAGATTTAGTCTCTATATTTTAAAAGTTGAGTATTCAATCTTTCTACCTTTTCAATTTAAAAACTTTAACCCATCATCATTGTCGTTTGTAGTTTCCGTTAAAATTTTTCAATTTAATATGTTTATTTTTTTCAATCATATATCACGTCACATAAGAGTAACCGAATCAATGCGATAAATTGACAAGTTCAAGGGTGAAGCCAGAACTTTTTTAGGGGGACTAAAATTGAATTATAAAATTTTAAGAGATCAAAATATAAATTTATCATGTATTAACTTATAATACTATTTTTTGAAGGGATTAATTTTTTTTTTCTCATTTAGGAGGCCAAAGGGAAATTTTACCATAGATTAATTTAGAATTTTTCTATTGCTAAATGGACTAAACTACAAATTTTCATATAAAAGAAATAGTATGAGTTAAATCTTTAACCTTTTAATTATAGGGATTAAATCTCAAATTTTGAGAAAATATAAGGACTTAGAGCAAATTTTAACCAAATGTAAAAAAAGTGGGACTTATGGGCAATCCTGTATTTTGGAATATTCCCAACTATTCATTTTTATTGGGTTGGGCCTAATCTTTGCAACTCCTTTATCTTTCAAAGATGGCCTAAAAGGCTGTTGAATCCAACCTTAAAATTCAACTTTTTATACACCTTAACCTTACAATTTACATTCCAAGTTCATATGGCTACTGTTAAAAAAAAATAGTTATTGCATTGTAATATTTTAGTTATTGAGCTGTTAATTTTCATTAACAATGTAACAGTAAATTGACATGACACCTTAAATCATCATTTGAAACAAAAATTTTAGTTTAATATATACAATCGATCTCATATTTTTTTGTTTTGAGCAATTTAAATTTTTTTCTTTTATGTTCTTTTAACTTTTTTTTCCCTTTATTTTCTATTCTCTTCTGCTTCGCCCTCTGTTTTACTCTCTTCTTCATTTCTTTTAACGTAGTTTTTCTATGATTTTTATTTGTTAAAACTAGGCCTTATACTTTCATTTTTTAAAAATATTTTAATTTTTTTTTGAGTGGGGTGAGCTTGTAATCTAGTTTTAACAAATGGAAAACATAGAAAAACTATGTTTAAAAAAATGAAGAAGAGAAGAAAAAAAAAAGCAGAAGCAAAGAGAATGGAAAAAAAGAACAAAAAAAAAGGAAAGTTAAAAGAACATAAAAGAAAAAAAAAAGTGCTTAAAATGAAAAAAATATAATGACCAATTGTAGAATTTAACTTAAAATTTTCATTTGAAATGATGATTTAATATGTCATGTCAGCATACGATTACACTGTTAACGGCAACTAACGTCTCAGTGATTAAAATGTTACAATACGATAACGCAAATAGCTAAACGTAATATTTCAAACAAAAATGACAGTTTTAGTAGTTTACCCTTTTTTGTGTAAAAATTAACCCATCAACATAATCATATTTAACTACTAATGTTTAACAAATTCTCTGCAAACAGTTGCAGTCCCTCATTTTTGTCGAAAGCCAATTATACTATGCGATCAACTTCTATGTTTTCTTCTTTAAGAATACGGATAAATTCCCATTGAATCGTTTCTGTAAAAAAAATAAAATAAAATAAAGAACACACAAATTTTACGTGGAAACCCTTTCGGGAAAAAACCACGGGTAGAGGAGAAGAAAATTCACTATGTCGAAAAATTTGAATCAATACAAAAGGAATAGACTATGTCTATTTATAGGCTTGTAAAGCCATATTCTAGTAGGATTGAAACACCTTATCCTATAAAATAGATGGAGTTTAATAAGGTTTAAAAAACCTTATTCTAAAATAAAATAAAAGAAGTCTAGTTCTATATGGATTTTACTTTTATTTTATTTTCCATCGTATTTTATTTAAATAAGAATTTGGGTCACTTAATTCTAACAATCTCCACCTTGACACAAATTCTCAATAAACAAGTTCTTCATCACCAACTTTCAATAAACAAGTTCTCCACATATTCCATAAAACCCCTTAAGGGTTTAACTTCAACAATGAACACCAACCAAGTCTAAGCAATGCTCAAATTTGGTTATAGGAAGTGACTTAGTCATCGTATCTGCAGGATTTTCATGAGTACTAATTTTGCTCACAACAATATCACCACAAGCAATAATATCACGAACAAAATGATACCGAACATCAATGTGTTTTGTTCTCTCATGAAACATTTGATCTTTTGTAAGAAATATGGCACTCTAACTATCACAAAATACTATGTTGATTTGAAGGTCTTCATTGAGTTCAGTAAAGAGTCCCTTCAACCAAATAGCTTCTTTACAAGCCTCAGTAATCACCATGTACTCAGCTTCAGTGGTAGACAAAGCAACTGTAGACTGCAAAGTGGCTTTTCAACTGATTGCACAACCTACGATTGTAAAGACATAACCGGTGAGAGATCTTCTTTTATTAAGGTCTCTAGCAAAATCAACATCAACATACCCTATGACTCCATCTCTAGTTCTTCCAAACTGTAAGCAAACATCAGTAGTACCTCGTAAGTATCTTAGAATCCATCGAATCGCTTTCCGTTTCTTTACCGGGATTCACTATGTATCTCGCTAACTGATCGACCGCATATGATAAATCCGGACGTGAACAAACCATAGCATACATGAGAGATCCCACTGCACTAGAGTATGGAACATGTGACATGTACTCAATCTCATCATCGATTGTGGAGACAAACCGATGAAAGTCCGAAATGGTCGCTAAAGGAGTACTAACAAAGCTTAGCACTCTGCATATTGAACTCCGCAAAGAACTTTCTCAATGTACCCTTCCGACTTAGGTACAATTTACTTGTTTTTCTATTTCGAGAATCTCCATTCCAAGTATCTTCTTTCTTTGGTCCTAAATCTTTCATCTCAAATTCTTTACTTAGTTGGGTTTTGACATTTCTTATCTCTCCTTTATCTTTTCTCGCTATCAACATGTCATCAACATAAAGAAGTAGATACACAAAAGAACCATTACTGTTTTCTTAAGTAAACACAACTGTCAAAACTACTTCTTTTGAAATCATGAGAAGTCATAAAGGAATCAAACCTCTTGTACCACTTGTCTTGGTGATCGTTTCAAATCGTAAAGGGACCTTTTCAAGAAGCAAACATAGTCCTCTTTTTCGAGACTATAAAACCCTCTCGGTTGTTGCATGTAAATATCCTCTTCAAGTTCTCCATGCGAAATGCGCTTTTACAGCCTAACTCGCTCAAGCTCCAAATCATGCATGGCCACAATACCAAGCAAAGCTCGAATCGAACTATGCTTAACAACCTGGAGAGAACATATCTGTGAAGTCCACTCGAATTTGATGTAACCCTTTGCAACAAGCCTTGCTTTATATCTGGGTTCTTCAACTCCTGGAGTCCCTTCTTTCTTTTTAAACACCCATTTACAACGAATAGCCTTTTTACCTTTAGAAAGTTTCACAAGGTCCCATGTTTTGTTTTTGTGGAGTGATTCCATCTCTTCTTGCATAACAAACATCCACTTTTCTGAGTCTTCACAGCTAACCGCCTCAGAATAATTAGATGGCTCTTGATTCGCATCTATATCTTCAGCCACATTTAAAGCATAAGCAACTAGATCAGCCTCGGCATACTTCTTTGGAGGTTTAATTTCTCTTCTAGTTCTGTTTTTGGTGATAGAGTATTGTGGTGAAGAAGCAACTCTATCTTCAATTTTTGTTCTGGCTTGAGGAGTTGACTCTGTATTAATCTGATGCTCCACCTACTTTCGATTTTCTTTATTGGAAGAGTCTTTAAGAGATAAGTTAGGTAGCATAGTAGTTTCATAAAAAATAATATCTCTGCTAATCACAACTTTTCTATTTTCAGGACACCATAATTCATACCCTTTTACACCAGCTTTATAACCAAGAAAAACACATTTAATGGATCTCGGTTCCAATTTTCCATTATCAACATGAGCATACGCGAGACACCCAAAAATATTTAAATTAGAATAATTAGCAGGATTACCAGACCATACCTCTTGTGGAGTCTTTTTCTCAATGGCAACGGATGGAGATCGGTTGATTAAAAAACATGCAGTAGAGGCTGCTTCTGCCCAAAATGACTTCGATAAGTTGGCATTTGACAACATACATCGAACCTTCTCCATGATCGTTCGTTCATTCGCTTCGCAACACCATTTTGTTTGTGGAGTATGACGAATCGTCAAGTGTCTCATGATCCTTCCGACTTGCACAATCTATTAAACTCATCGTAATGTAACTCTAAGCCATTATCTCGTGCGGAGGTATTTTATCTGCTTTTTATCATGCTTTTCAATCATAATTTTCCAAGACTTAAATGCAGAAAACACATCGCTTTTCTGCTTCAAGAAGAACGCCCAAACTTTTCTGGAAAAATCATCAATAAAGGTTAGTATATAATTAGCTCCACCTCTCGAAGGCACTCTGGATGGCCCCAACAGATCAAAATAAATATACTTCAATATTCCCTTCGTGTTATGGATTCCTCTAGTGAGTCGAACTCTCTTTTAATTCCCAAAAATACAGTGCTCACAGAAATTTAGTTTGCAAATTCCCTGCTTATCAAAAAGTCCTCTTTTACTCAATTCTGCCATGCCATTCTCACTCATATGCCCTAGGCACATATGCCAAAGTTTAGTAATATCATCATCTGACAAGGAAGAGGAAGTAACAGTTGCATCACCAGTAACAGTAGAACCCTGCAAAACATATAACTTGGCAATTTTTCTCTGCCCTTTCATCACAGTAAGGGACCATTTGGAAATCTTTAGAACCCTACTTTCAGTTGTGTATCTGTACCCTTTTGAATCAAGAGTACTCAACGAAATTAAATTTCTTTTCAATTCTGGAACATGTCGTACGTCACTAAGTGTTATGACAACTCCATCAAACATCTTAACTTTAATTGTTCCAACACCTGCGATTTTACACGAAGCATTATTTCCCATCAAAACAACACCTTCAGACACTGTTTCATAAATTGTAAACCAATCCCGATTGGGACTCATGTGGAAGGTGCAGCCTGAATCAACTATCCACTCCTCACTTACTTTAGAATCATTGACAGAAGTGATTAGAAGTTCACCATCGCTATAGTCTTCTACAACATCAGCTTCACCGAAATTTTCTGGTTGTTTTCCCTTTTGATTCACAGCCTCCATTTTAATCTTATTTTGTAGCTTATAGCACTCAGATTTAATGTGCCCTTTCTTCTTGCAGAAGTTATAAGTTTTACCTCTATTTGAAGACTTTGATCTACCCTTAGATTTACTACGAGGATTCCGTTCCTGTGTCCTACCACGATCATCATCAGCATTCCGATCTTGTCTCCTACGAACAATGAGACTCTCTCCCTGAGAGTTGGGTTTAACCACAAGATGTTTCATCTTATCATACGAGGTTAAAGAATCATAAACCTCATCAACTGTGAGAGACTCGCGGCTATATAAAATCGTGTCTCTAAAGGTTGAATAAGACGGGGGCAACGAATAAAGTAGAATCAACCCTAGATCTTCCTTATCATACTCAACCTCCATGGCCTCCAAGTTTGAAAGAATTTCTTTAAACACTGTTAAGTGTTCGTTTACAGACGCACTTTCCTCCAAACGATGAGCATAATGATGCTGCTTCATATGCAACTTACTTATTAGAGTTTTCGACATACATATTTGTTCTAGCCTCTTCCATAATGCAGCGGCAGTCTTCTCTTTCATCACATCCTGCAAAATTTCGTTTGACAAATGCAGATGTAATTGTGTTAACGCCTTTCGATCCTTACGCTTCTTCTCTTCATCTGTTAATGTCGAAGGTATCTTATCTATCCCTAGCAGGGCATCCTCCAGATCCATCTGTGCAAGAACTGCTTGCATCTTAATCTGCCACAATGCAAATCTGGTGTTGTGATCCAACAGCGAAATTTCATACTTCAAAGACGCCATTACTGTGATTGAGATGAACAACTCGAAAGCTCTGATACCAATTTGTAAAAAAAATAAAATAAAATAAAGAACACACAAATTTTACGTGGAAACCCTTTCGGGAAAAAACCACGAGCAGAGGAGAAGAAAATTCACTATGTCGAAAAATTTAAATCAATACAAGAAGAATAGACTATGTCTATTTATAGGCTTGTAAAGCCATATTCTAGTAGGATTGTGTGACAGCCCTAATTTGGTCCTAGTCGAAAAGTGGTTTCGGGATCACAAAATCGAGTCCCAAAAATAATCAAATGTTATATTATGTGTTTATTTCATGTGAAAGTGCATGTGTGAAAATCCCATGCTTTGATTCTGCCATCTGTAAGTGAAATTATGAAATAGGACCTATGTGAAAATTTTTGAAAATGCTATAGGCTAATATGTAGTGGCCTAATAAATAGTAGTGCAAAATAGAAGGATTTGCATGTCAAACTCTCCATTTTATGTGTAGTGGCCGGCGATGGTGTTAATGGTAGACAACATGTGCAAATTTTTTTATTGAAGTTATGGCATAAGTATGACACAAATAATATATGTTATTTTGTGTCATAAAATGTTTAGTAATAGAATAACAAAAAGGAAGAAAAGGAAGGTTTTTGTTCATTCTTGTTAATGAAATCTGAAAATAGAAGAGAAAGGAGAAGAAAAGAGCTCTTGAATGTTTGGTCACTTGGGGAAGAAAAATCCAAGGTAAGTTCATGGTAGTTTGCTTCTATCTTGATGTTCATGAGTTCTTCTTGATTCTACCCTAACTCATGAAGCATATTTTGATTTTTGGTTATGTTGTGAGCATTCGGTCATGAATTAAAATGAAGGAAATGATTGTTGTTTCATGTCCTTTTGATGAAAAATGGAAGATAGGTGAAGTTGAGCCAAGCAAATGAGCATGCATGTGCCTTAGATGCTAAGGGAAAAATCGGCTAACATGTTGTGCTTTAAAATGATGAAATGAAGATTATGCTTAAGTAAAATTATAGATATGTGATGATTGATTGGTGATATGCATGTTTAAATAACATGCATGCAAGGTATGTGTGAAAGAGTAATTTAGTAATAAATCTGTTTGGGATAGCAGCAGTAACGTGATTTTGGAAAATCACCATAAATTGTGGGAGATGAGTTAGAAGCTTAATAAATTATTTAATTAAAGCTTAATGAGTCTAGTTTCTTATAAAACAAACCATGTAAGCAAAAGAATTTCCGATAATGAGATATTTGAAGTGATGTGGGACAAGGTCAGAATGACTTCTAGATCCTCTATTTTGTCTTTATAAGATCATTATAAATTGTACAAAAATGTTCATAAGATGAAATTTATATGCTTAGACTCCTTAATGAGTCTAGATTCAAATGAAAGAAACGAGAACATATTTTCAATTCTGTACAATGAGAAATTTGATTCGTAGTGAGGAGTGGTCAGATTAGTCAAACAGTGAAACATGGGAAACTTTAAGAAAAATCTGGTATTGATTGGCCAAACCAAAAATTCTTAAAATTTTATGGATGAAAGATATATGAGTCTATCTTCAGGGAAAATTAACGGCACTTGATTTGGAGTTTCGTAGCTCCAGTTATAAATGATTTAGTGACTGTTGCTCAGGAAGACAGCTTGCAGTGAAATTATAATTATGTGGTAAACATTGACAAAAATTTGTTAATGAGTTGCTTATTGATTTCTTATAAGCTTACTATGATCAGTAGGTGTGAAAGTCGAATATATATATATATATATATATATATTATATTTTGAAAGTGATGCTCGAATAGTCGAATAATGACTAGTTTAAAATCTTTGAATTTAAGCTCAAGAGCATAGAGGGGCAAAATTCGGATAAGGGAAAAGAGAAAGTAATCGAATAGTCGTTGTAATCGTTCGGCAACATTCAAGGTAAGTTCTTAAGTGTTTAAGCTTGATTCCTTTTATATACCCAAGAGTTAAATTAATATGGAAAAGGAATGTAAATTTTATTTAGTTAATGTGCGAATATGTAATAATTTAAGGCTATAAGCGATTATGGCTATTATGCTTAAGTTGAATTGGATTTGGAAATTTGATGCACTAAATGAGTGTTACAATGAATAAAGCATGCGTATATGTGCTGGTGGAGATATCACGATTTGTGATTATTAAATACCTAAAGGAAACCATGATGTGTATAAAATTATTATTATTAGTCCTTTGTGGTAGCGAATATGGCTTGGCACTAAAGTGATTAAATGTGAACTTCGATGAGGTAAACTATTAAAAGTGTGGTGCTATAAGACTATGGGCTAATACGATATGTGGATTCGTTCCGTAAAGTAAATTATTAAGGTATGTGATATGTACTTATGCATGTTAAATCGATTGGAATTGAATCATGAATGTGAATTATGAAGCATAGGTAAAAATGCCTATGACATATATGTGAGTAAGGGTAAAACCATCGTAAATTATCGATAAGGATGGGCTATGTGGAACCGCCTTATAATTGCTAATTTGAAAGGTTGTGTGTGAATCAGTGAGCAATATGTATATATTAGATGAATCGTGACCTTTTGGTTCTACTTGAATTAAGTTGTGCGATAAATAATTTATGTATATGACTTATAGTCGAATGGTCACTATGGGTTAAGTTTGAATGGTGAAATGGATATGTGATATTTATGAATGACTTTTGAACCGAAATGTAAACGATGGTGTTCATATGGAGCTTATACCCGAATGTTGCAAATGACTACGAATGTGATATGTTGAATGAAATGTATTAATATATGATTAAATATGCATGATATTTGATGTGTATTCGGGTTAAATCCATGAGCTTCGTCTTTGGTATTATATCCGGGATAAATCCTGCAGGCCTAGTGCTGGTATTATATTCGGGCCTTCGTGCCTAGCAGACTTAGTGCCGGTGATGTGTATTCGGGCCTTCGTGCCTAGCAGGCTTAGTGCCGGTGATGTGTATTCGAGCCTTCGTGCCTAGCAGGCTTCGTGCCGGTGATGTGTATTCGGGCCTTTGTGCCTAGCAGGCGTAATGCCGGTGAAATGATATGTTATGTGAATTCGGTGTTCCTTGTAAGATAAGGGTTTAGCCGAATGTTAAAGATGAAATGACAGTGTATTGTATCATGCTTATATGGCCTAATGGCAAGTATAACATGTTGGTAAAAATGCAATATGGTTTTATAATCGAATGATAAGTTTGAAATGAACGTGAGTGAAATGTTATGCATAAGCTATCAAATGCTAAGTGTGAAAATGAGATGAAAGAAAAGTGTTTGAGATGTATAATTATATACGTTCGAATGATGTTAGTACTTAATTGATATGAATATGTTATATGGAACTTGTTGACTTGATTATTCGGCCTTTAAGCTTAGCAAACTATAATGCTGGTGAGATACTATTCGGCCTTCGAGCCTAGCAGTGCTATAATGCCGGTGAACCGATATCGGCCTCGAGCCTAACCGCGAAATGCCGGTGATTTGAGAAAAGTCCATGACTAAGGTACCTCGTGTTAGGTTGACAAATGAATACATTCAAGACGTTAAGTGGGCTGTACGTATTATGTACTCATATGTGAGTTTGATCGCAATGAATCATAAGCGTGCATTGTGATACATATGTGAATAAATGTTATAACTATATCTATGATCATGATACACCGGTCGGGGTGTGAAAGTATGTGAAAGTGTTCGATTTAATTATGTTATACTAATTGATTAAGTGTGATAAGAATGTTGAACGTGCATTATGTGTTTGTGTGTATTCGCCGGATGGCAATATACCTAGAATATGGCCACTTAAGAAATTGAATAATCAAGTATAATTGCGTTTATTTGTTTGCATTGCTTAAGACTTACTAAGCTTATGAAAGCTTACTCGTTGTTACATTCCTCTGCTTTTATAGATTGTTGACTTGATTTACTGCTTCGGGTTGGAGTTCATTGGAGATATTATCACACCGTCGAGCTCACACTATTGGTGTAAGTAAATCTTAGTATTTCGAGTCTATGGCATGAATAAGGTTTTAATGTTGAGTATGTGATATTATAATTTAGCCAAAGGTGTTGGCTAGTGATGTTTTGGGCCTCGTAAGCCCATATATGAGACAGATTGCATGTGAAAAGAAAAGTTTTAAATTGATTGAAATTTTTCGGCACTGTTTTTGTGTGATTGACTGAGTTTAAGTCGGGCAACACCTCGAACCCTGTTCTGGCGAGGGATACGGGTGAAGGGTGTTACAGATTGAAACACCTTATCCTATCAAATAGATGGAGTTTAATAAGGTTTAAAAAAACTTATTCTAAAATAAAATAAAAGAAGTCTAGTTCTATATGGATTTTACTTTTATTTTATTTTCCATCGTAGTTTATTTAAATAAGAATTTGGGTTACTTAATTCTAACAGTTTCCAACAAAATCTGTTGAATACAGTTGATAAGTGTTGAATGAGAAGACCTTGAGAATATTTCCTTAATGAACTGAATAACATTAATGTTGTCCATCTGAATTAACACTTTATCCCATTACTTGTTACGAAGAACAACTAAGCTATCTAAAATACCCATAATTCAATATTGAATACAGTTACTAAATGTTTAAGTTTGTGATATAAATTTATATAATATATTAATTTTAAACATGAAATATAACTTTAAATAGGAATTAAAAACAACTAAATTTTATATTATGAAATGCCTTTAATATATTTGATTGATATTTGAATTTTCATAATTAATTAAAGTAATTTTATTATTTTAATGATAACGTCAAGTCTCCAAAAGTACACAATGTTCAATAAGGCAGTTATTTAAAAATTATAATACATAGAATATTTTATTAAAAGTACTTTAAAAATATTTTTATTTACATAGGAAATAATTTGTTCCTAAAAAATAAATATGAAATGGGTTCTATGTTGTTATTTTTATTATGTAAAACTCATGTAAGGGAAAATTTTTAAAAGATTCAAATATCAGCATCAAATTATTTAGGTTTAAGGGTCTCAAAACCCTCAAAATTTTTCAAAAAGCAATTAAACTCTGCTCTTATTAAAAATTAGAAAAAATAAATAATGATAAATAATAAATTTTAGAAAATTTATTAAATTTTAATAAGAATATAAAAAATTAAATTTATTAAAATTAGAATTTTTTATAAAATTGTAAAAATAAAAATTGTAAAATTTTATAAAAATTATAAAAAATTTTGATGACCTCTAGTTTTTTTTAAATTAAAGTAATCACGTGTCGCAACACAATGTTGTGACAAAAATGATTGAAAAATCAATAGAAGTTATAGAAAAATTATAAAATGCTTATTTTGGTGCAATAATTTTATAAAAAATTTACTAAATTTATATTTCTTTACATTTTGTATAATTTTCTTACGACTTTATAAAATTTTATATTTTTATATTTCTATAATCTTTTACTATTTTTATAAAATTTTACAATTTTTATATTTTTTACATTTTTATATTTTTTTCTAATTTTTAATAAAATAGGGCTTAATTGCTTTTTCTGAAAAAGTTTAAGGGTCTTTTGATACATTTTGAAAGTTCAAATACCCAATTGAGTGCAAAAAAATTAGGAGCTTAATTGCTTTTTTAAAAAAGGTTTGAGGGCCTTTTGATACATTTTAAAAGTTCAAGTATCCAAATGAGTGCAAAAAAAAAACAGGGCTTAATTGCATTTTTTCAAAAATTGTGAGGGCTTTTTGCACCCTTAATCCAATTATTTATATATATTATTTGTAATTGTGATAAGAATACTTAAAATTCATATTTATGTTTTTTTATCAAATTTTATTATAATGTAATTTTAAATTTTTGTCTAAACTTATTTTTCGAGTTTATATTTTTATTCAAATTCTCTCATTTTTTAACAAATTTTTGAACTTAAATAGATAAAAACAGATAAATTCAACCATGATTTTTCTACTTGAAAGTTCCAAAGTAGTTAAAATGATAAAAACGTTTGCTTAGTTTTTGGTTGTGGTTGGGAATACAAAAGGATTATTGTTTTTGCTTTACGAAGAGAGAAGGTTTATCCTCTTATAGTAATCATACAAATGTTATGGTATATGATTGTCTCCATTCCATGGGTTTATTTTTTACTCAATGACTCTGCCTTAGAGTAACTTCAAAGCTTCACATAGCTTCTCCAAAAGCATGAATTGACCTAATCGGGGCGAACCACCGGCTTAAAAAATAAAGGATTTGAATTAAAAAATTTAAGTTTGAAAAATAAATTTAGATAAAAAATAAGAGTAAAATAAATTAGATCTCGAGTAATATTTTTTTTTATACCTATATTTGTTTTTTATATATATGTGTTAATTTTCATGGAACCCAAACTAAAAAACCATAAAAAAAGTAATTATATATATTTATTTTGCTAATTCAACTATAACTAAGCCCGAACCAAATAAACTTTACTCGAGATTTGATAAACCTTATTTTTTTACCAAAATTATATTTCGAGCAGAATTGGATGGTTTGATCCATGACGGGTGTAACCAGAACCCAAAGACAGGGCAATGGTTAAATTATTATAGAAAGGTACAAACTAGCCTGCAAAGGGATAAAAGTTTGTATATCTTTTGGGGAGGTACAAAACCTGGAAGCTCCATCAATTATTCATGCTTTTAGTGTGGTGTATGCAAAGCAAAACTCATAAATTTTAAATTTATAATTCCAAATAGTTGTACAAAACTTTGGTACTATCCTTTTTTTTTTTTTCCCCTTAAATATTAGATTGTTGATCAGCAGACACGTACTAAAGCCAATTAACTCATATTTTAATTTGTCTTTTGCTTGAATTAATGTAATAAATCATTTAAAAAAGGGAAAAAGAAAGCTTGAAACATTTATTTATTTTAATAATTGATAAATAAATTAAATATATTTCTATAATCAACTTTTAATTCAAGCAGAACATCAAAATCTACCGACAATAACTGCAAGTAGTGGTTCATGTTTTGACTAGCTTTAATTATTATTTTAAATATTGACCAATATTATAAGCTGAGTGTAACGGCTTTAAGTTAGACAAATAAAGGAGGAAGGAATCCGTCCACGTCCAATTTTGCCCCATGTCATGTCAAATTCTAATAATTACTAATTCAATATTACAGTGGAACAGAAAAGAATTTTATGAAATAAAGATATTATCATATCTTCTGAGATAAACTTAGAGGTTGGTAGAGACTTTAACTCTCTTAAAATATTTTTTTAAGTTGTTTGAAATTTTAAAAATTTAAATTAATTAAAAGTAAAATTATATTTTGTCTTTTAAAATAATAAAATTTAATTTAATTTTTAAAAATTATAAAGACGAAGCTATTAAAATGATGAAATTATATTTTTACTATCGTAAAAATTACAATTTAATTTCGGTCCCTAAAAAATTCTTGACTTCGCCCCTGCATATATCTTGTATCTTTTACCAATTATTTAATATCATTTTAGTATTTTTTTCTTTGTCATTGACACGTTATTTTGATAATTTTTTTAACTTGAACCCTCAATCTTGAACCCTAAATCTTAAATTCTGAATGTAAACTCTAAAGCTTAGGGTTCATAGTCCATGATCCAAGGTGTAGGATATAGAATTTTAAGATCTAGAATTCAATATTTTAAATTTAAGATCCAAAGTTTATGATTTAAAGTCTTGGGTCCATGTTGAAATTTAAATTAAGTTTTTTAAACAAAAACTTATTCAATATTTGAGAAAATTGAGGTAAAACATTAATTAAAAAAATTGGAGTTAAAAAGCAAAAATAGAAAGACCTACTTCGATTTTTTTGGGGTTGATGTTGACAATAATTCAACAATAAATGAAAAAAACAGCTAGAGGGTGCTAAAATTTGAGCATTCATGGCAAAGCTTTGAGGTGAGGGCGGCGCTGCCAATCTCAGCACCACGTATCTTTGTTTGTACGAATTAATGAAATATGTTTTTTTATATAATGCTTTAATTACTTATAAATACTTTTTTTACTCTTAAATAAAAAAAATAACGTGCTTTAACGTATTTAAATTTATTGATAATAATATTAATATTAATTAAATTAAGACTTAATTAATTTAATAAAATGTATTTTAATTTGTCATGATGTTGTTTATTTAAATATTTAAATATATTAATTTAATTATATGAAAAGTGGTAATTAAAGGGATGGCCGGAAACATGGAAATTCAAATTTGGTATAAGCTAGGTTAGTTGGCCTACTCTGTTTTGTTTTCGTTTTCTCTCACTCTTAAAGCCCTCGTCAAAAGGGAAGCATTTCAGTTCATATATGAAAATTAAAATGGAAATTAGACTCGTGAATTAAGTCTGAATTAAACCAATCATTTTAAATCTAAGTTATTTATTTTAAATTTTAATAATTTAGATTAATTAGTCTTGGACGTGGACCTTGAAGTATTAGTTTTGCATCTTCCTGACTAGATCGACTTATATTAAGATTAATTGTTAATGATTAATCGAGTTTGATAAATTTACCCTCCCAAACAAGGAATTTAATTTGATCTTGAGGAAATAATATCAACCACCTAATACCCATCCAAGCCATTTATTATGGTTTTTTCTTACCCATTTTTCTTTTTATATAATTTTATTTAATATACTTGTTAGCCTAGTATTATAAATTGTATTGTTATTTTTGCCTTCGTATATAGGATATTATTGAATAATTATATTAAATTCACATCATTTTAGGTCTTTTCAGAGCATGAATGAAGCCAAGGGACTAAGTAACTCATTTACGTCTTGCTAAAATAGATAAATTCCATATTTAATTCTCCATAAAATTTATAATTTAATTAAATCCCATTCAACATGAAAATTTAGCTTCCAGAGAAAAAAACCTTTTAAATTTATCTCGATCTCCCAATGTAAAATTTCTAGTTTCATTCTTATTTTAGGGTTAAATCATTTTAAGCACACCACTTTCAATTCAGGTAATTTTAAGTCCGAATTATTCATTATTTAAATTTTTTATTTAAATTATTGACATTTTATAATCACATTGAATTAGATTGACCGATCGAAATTGAATTTAAATTAATCAATTCAAAAAAATTAAAAGCTTCACCAGTACAAAAACAATACAATTAAAAGCATATAATAAATATACATAACAAATACAAATATTTATCGATTACCTACAATATAAAATCCAACTATTGTCAATAGATGAAACATCGAAATAATCCAAAAAAGAATAAAACTTACAAAGGTAGATATGTGTATGAAGTAAATTATGTGTCGAGAATATTTTTAAAGGTGTGTTTAATATTGCTATTAAAAATATTTTAACATAAAAATATTACTAAATATGTTATTTTTGAGAGAAAAATATTTTTTAAATAAAATATTTCTCAAAAACACTTTTTGAGAAGCCAAAAGTTTTAACTTCTCTCTAAAAGAAAAAAAAACTTTTGAGAAATATTACTAAATTAAACCTAAATCCGTTAAAAAAAACAGAGTTCACATGTAGTGAAGGGTAGGTTAGGTATTATAAGGTTAAATTTGTGTTGGCGATCGACATTAACATCACTGTCATGGAAACAGTATTATAGTTTGGTCAAAGATACTACGGAGCAGGGACCTGAATAAGAGGCATGCATTTCTCTGTGTCCCTGTTTTTTGTTTTTTTTTTGGTTAATTGGGGTTTTGTCTTTTCTTTCTTTCTTTTATTTTTAAATAAAATTAACAACTTGATACATACAATAATAAATATAATATGCATCCCATGTTCTTATTTTCCTTTTTTTTTTCTTTTTAAATTAGGAGGATGGATTCATTGAATTGTAAAGGTAGGCACGAAGTTGTAAAGGAGATTTATCATATCTAAGTTTCCGAAGCTGACTATTTCAGCACTGAGTTTGTGTAAGTGGTCTTAAAATAAATATATTTGCTAAATTTTCTTTTTCTTTTTTTATAAACTAATTAACAAACTAATTAACATTATAATTTTTTTTATTATGCCCACGCCGTTAATGTTGATTTAATTTTTTAAATAATTTTTTATATTGTTGAATCTTAACTTGATTGATATGAATATTGTTATTAATGTAAAAAAAAGTGAGTTCTAGAAAGTTAATGTGTATTGTCTTTTTTATTTATGTGTAATTCTAAGCATTGTGTAGAAAAAAACTTGAATAAATTCGAATCTAGTTGACTTTTGCAATTTGAATAACAGATTGGTATGGATACCCTTTTGCTTTTTGTCAAGTTTGAAAATGAACAAACCGATCTTTTCCTCAACAAAATTACAAAAATTCAAAATATTTATAGAAATTTAAAAATTCTAAAAAATAAAGAAAGGTTAAAAAAATTTTGTAGAATAATAATTTTGGAAACTTAAAAGTTAATTAATGATTTTAGTTTATTATACTAAAATATTTTTTATTATTTTGCTTTGAATTTTTTTCAAATATATATAGTTTCAATTTTATGTGTTCCAATATGGAATTAGTTATATTGTAACAATATTTTAATTTGACATGTTTAATTTTTAATTTAACTCAAACATTTCACTCGATTCGAAAAAAATCAAATCGAGTTAGGATGATAAAATAGGACTCGTCAAGTTGATTAATTTGAATTTTTTTCACTCGATTTGATCGAACGCTCATCCTTAAAGAGGATAATACGCTTCAGCGCACATGAAGGCAACAATACATTTGTCAATCGAGCTAAGGGGTTTTTTACCTCAATATTATAAAAAAAAATTATATAATGATATGTTAAAGTTTTTAACGTGTTTTTTTAAACAAAATATTAGTTTAACAAAACAATGATATGTTAAGTCGTAATAAGTTTTAAATAATAAAATTTCTAACAAAAATGTATTTCAACTTAACATATCATTGTTTTGTTAAACTAATATTTTATTTAAAAACACGCCAAAATTTTATCGAGTAATTAACAAAAATTTTAAGACAATTTTGTTAGAAATTTTATTATTTAAAACTTATTCCAACTTAACATATCATTGTTTTGTTAAACTAATCAAAATTTTATAGAGTAATTAACAAAATTTTAATACAATTTTGTTTGAAATTTTATTATTTAAAACTTATTCTAACTTAACATATCATTGTTTTGTTAAACTAATTTTTGTTTAAAAAACATGTCAAAATTTTATCGAGTAATTAACAATGTTAATTATTTGGAAAAAATTATAAAAAATAGAACCAAATATTATTGTAGATATTCAAGTATAAAGATTGAATTTTAATTTTAGGCCTAGTAGAGGGACCAAAAGTGATATAAGACCAATTTTTTGTAAAATGCAAAGAAAGAAAAAGGAAATGTGCAGGGTGTTGTGCCTACTTGTCAGGCACGACTAGTCGTGCCTACCTGATAGGCTTGACCCGTTTCGGGTATTTTTTATCCGTGTAAAATCCGTATTTTTATCTATATATTAATATAAATATTAAAAATAATATAATAATAATTTTTAAAACAAAAAAAGAAATTTAATAATAAAATAATGGGTTGCGCCTGTCGTAGGCACAACCCCAAAAAGTATACCACTTTCGTAATTAATCTGGTGACAACTCATTTTGGTGTATAATTTTTTTTATAATATTAGAGTAAAAACCCGAGCTAAGACTCAATTGGTTGTAGTTGTAATATTTATATTGGTTGAATTCGATTCATTTTGGATTCAAAGTTTAATCTTTTATGTTTATAATTTTTCTCCTTAAAAATTATATAATGTTTATTTTCCTGTTAATTGAGTTTTTATTAAAAATAATTAAATTTTTATTTTTAACCTAAACACTGATTAAAATGAAATAAATATATATTTTAAAAATTATGAATTTTATAATTTTTAAAATAAATAATATTATGTCAACATGAAATTAGTTGAACCGTGGTGTTAATATTATTAAAAAGTTAATGTTTTTAAAAAATTAGTTTTAAAAATATACATGTTTTTAAAAGTTTTAAACAAAACCTGTCAGTAAATAAATGTAAACAAGTAGATGTTCCTAGATAAAATCTCTAATTTTAAAATTTGTTGGAGGAGAAAATTGTGGTTAAAAACTTTATCCCCATTTTCTGGTAAAAGTAAAAAACAAAATACTGAACTCAATTGCTGTTATATAAGACAGCATCTTTTATTGTTTAGAATTATTAAAAAAAAATACAAAATTGGGTGATCCCAAGGAAAAAAATAGTACTCTCTTTATCTTCAATAAAATATTTGAAGTGAGATCCAACTTTAATATTTAATTTATCAATTGAAACTTGAAATGGAAGAGTTGGATTATTCATAAAATCTATAAAAGGACTGAAACTGAAAAAAAATGAAGGGATTAAAATTTAAAAATTTGAAAAGTATAGGGACCAAAGTGCAGGGTTACAGCGAGCTTAAACCCCAAAACAAATTGGGTTGGGCAAAAGTGTTTGACTTAAGGGAAACAAAGGACGTCAGAAATGCCAACTACTTGCCTAAATGAAGCCAATGGTGGAGTCCCCCACATGAACTCATCGCCAGTAATGTAACTTCCCCTTAAACCCTTACAGTGACACTGATTCACATAAAAATTGCCAACAAAAATAAACAAACAAAAGCATGTGAAACCCCTCAAGACAATGAAATTAAAGGAAGATCAATGATAGGGGGCAGTGCAGTATTTTTCTTTAAAGCGTTGCTTAGCTGGCTTTGGAGGGCTGGCCGGAGTTCAGACAAAAAAAAAGGGTACCGGCGCCGTACCTGGCTCTGTTTTCTGATTAAAATCACGGAGCCACCAGTTTAAACTTTACCGCTGGTTCATGGCTGTTAATCAGTTATTAAGCTTTTTTTTTACCTTAATTAAATGAAAAGTGCCAACCAATTAAGTTTTTGACCGGCCTCCCTATTATCTTTCCAGAATTATTGATTAAGATTAGTACTTTTTTATTTATTTACTACAATTTTTTAAAAACATTTCATGCTTTCTTTTCTCTCTCTCTTACTCCCCTTTTGTCAACTGAAGAAACTGAAGGATTTAGAGAGAGAGAGAAAAAAGTAGGTAGAGAGAGAAAAGAGGGTCAGCCAAGAAGAAGAAGAGAAGTTGATACAGATTGGGTTACCAGCAGTTTTGAAAGAAAAAAAAAGAGCTTTGGTGCATCAAGGTAAGAGCTTTTTTTTTTTGGGGAAAAAAAATTCCTTGTTGGGGCTTGAGTCTTCAACAAAAGGGAAGAAAGTGGCTATTTTTTTCTCTCTTCTAAAGTGTTTTTTTTTCTTTTTTAATGTCAAATTTTCATTACATGTAAATGATAAGGTTTATATGATTGGGGTTAGACTCCATGAGCCATGGTGGATCAGCGTAGCATAGGAGTAGCTTTGTTATATCTCTTGTTGTTGATGTTACTTGAGTCTACATTGGAGCAACAAGTGCAACAGCGACTGAGTTCACGCATTGAGTTCACGGCTTTATTTGAACTCAGGTCCTCTTTGGGGCTTAGAAGCAGGGATTGGCCTAGAAAAGTTGACCCTTGTACCAGTTGGAACGGTATAAGATGTGAAAATGGTAGTGTCACTTCCATTAACATTTCTGGGTTTAGAAGAACGAGGGTTGGCAAACGAAACCCGCAGTTTGATGTCAATTCTCTGGCGAATTTTACACGCTTGGTTTCGTTTAATGCCTCTGAATTCTTGCTTCCTGGTCCTATCCCTGATTGGTTTGGCCAAAGGCTGTTGACATTGCAAGTGTTGGATCTCAGGTCTTGTAATGTTTCAGGTGTTATACCTTTGAGTATTGATAATTTGACTAATTTAACTACTCTGTATTTGTCGGATAATAGGCTCACCGGGCAAATTCCTTCGACTTTGGGTCGATTGTTAAGCCTTTTGGTTCTTGATCTTTCGAAGAATTCGCTTACTGGATCTATTCCATCATCACTTGTATCGCTAAGGAATTTAACAAGTCTTGACATTTCCTTGAATAACTTAACGGGGTCGATTCCTCCCGGCGTTGGATCCCTTTTGAAGCTACAAATTCTGAATCTTTCGAGCAATAGATTAACGTCTTCAATACCTGCACAACTTGGTGACCTTGATAGCCTGGTTGACCTTGATCTCAGCAGCAATGGTTTGTCAGGGTCAGTGCCACGAGATCTTAGAGGGTTAAGAAATTTGCAGACAATGGACTTCGGGAACAATGGCCTCCAAGGGTCTCTTCCGGTCGCGTTGTTCCCTTCTCCAAGTCAGTTGCGGATTATAGTTCTGAGAAATAATAGTTTCAGTGGCGACCTTCCTGAAGTATTATGGTCACTACCTGAGTTGAACTTGCTCGATATCTCTCACAATAATTTCACAGGGATGCTGCCTAATTCTACTTTGAATGATAATGCCACTGCTGCAGTACTTAACATTTCCCAGAACAAGTTTTATGGAGGTCTCACCACTGTTCTTCGAAGGTTTATCTCTACTGATTTGTCTGGAAACTATTTTGAAGGCAGGGTTCCAGACTATGCGCATGACAATGCATTTCTCAGTACTAACTGTCTCCAAGGTGTGTCAAGCCAGAGGACTTTAACAGAGTGTGTATCATTCTATGCTGAGAGGGGCCTGAGTTTCGATAATTTCGGGCCTCCAAATTCAACAGAACCCCCTGCACCTGAAAGTCGAAGGAGCAACAGAAGGATAATTATACTGGCTGCAGTTTTAGGAGGAGCAGGGCTTGTTGTGCTACTAATGTTGTTGCTATTGGTGGTTCTATGTTTCCGTAAAAGGAGCACAAGGAATCATAGAGGGATCGACGTGGGAGCAATTCCTGCTAGAGAAACATCTCCTTCACCACTAGTAGAAATTAATTTTTCGAGCCTAGGTGATTTATTTACCTATCAGCAACTTCTTGAAGCCACTGGTTATCTTAATGATGCAAACCTCATCAAGCATGGTCATTCTGGTGATCTCTTCAAAGGTATCTTAGAAGGCGGGCTTCCTGTTGTCATCAAAAGGATTGATTTGCAGTCAATTAAAAAGGATGCGTACCTTTCAGAACTGGAGTTCTTTAGTAAAGTTTCACATCCACGAGTTGTTCCCTTATTGGGACATTGTTTAGAGAGAGAACATGAAAAATTCTTGGTTTATAAATATATGCCAAATGGGGACTTGTCAAGTTCCTTGTACAGGAAAAAGAGTTCAGAGGATGATAGTTTACAGTCATTAGATTGGATAACAAGATTGAAAATTGCTATAGGAGCTGCAGAAAGCCTATCTTTTCTGCATCATGAATGCACACCATCCCTTGTCCACAGGTATTTTGCACCTTTCCATTTTTATGCTTAAACTGCCTTCACTTGCACGATTCTTTTCTCATGCATATCGTAACTTCTCATAAGCTGGCATGTAGAGAAATTTACTGGAAAAACTGCCTCAAATATGTCTTTTTTTCATTTGGGTGTGCAAATGATTAGCTTATGTACTCTGTATAAAAACTCGCGGTGACATGTTTTCTTTTGTTATTGAAGAGATGTTCAAGCTAGCAGTATACTTCTTGATGATAAATTTGAAGTGAGATTGGGGAGCTTGAGCGAGGTCTGCGCTCATGAAGGTGATGGTCATCAAAATAGAATCACAAAATTACTGCGGTTGCCACAGTGAGTATTCTGCAGAATTGTATTATATACATAGATGAACATTGTAGCTCACATAAGACGTTTGTTCAACGGTTTATTGCATATTGACTGTTACGTATTCAATTTTTAGTCAGTTTCCCGATACATTCGGCTTTTTTAATGTTCGTTAGTCTCTTGGGTGTTGTGGTTTGGCATGTGTATTTTGTAGTTTAAGAAGTGCAGAAAAGTGTTGTCAGCCACCTTTTAATTCAAATATTTATCGATTTTTTCCCCATGGTTTCCTTCACTTATTTATGGATAAAACTGGATTTTGCAGTATTGCTTCTTTTAGTTGTCATGAGTTCTAGTAGATAAAGACTCATTTAGGTTTCTCTCATAAAATCAACTTTCTTTTTACCAGAATGAAGTTGAGGATTTAATGTGTATGGTTTTCACATGGAGAATCTAATTCAACAGTGTTGTACTTCTACATTGTTCTATGTTTTAGCTACAAACAATGAAACGGACTAATAGGACATCGGATTATAAAATATGAACTTTGAGACACTTAAGTCCATCTGTTATTTGCTTCATTCTAGTTCCGGTGCATATTTTTCCTTGACGGAAGCATGTTTCCTTGACTCAAAGGGATTAACCCGAGATCAGGTTTTAATGTCTGATGCAGTAGAGTGCTGCAGTTTACATGTTAAATAAAAATGTTATATATTGATACGAATCTACAATATGAAGCAATGCCAGGCCCATATGCATCAACATTCTTTGAAAACCGAGTAGTAATTAGCAAATAGCATGTCTCTTTTTTGATCTTATTGCTGTTTCAAACAAAATGTTTGAGTTGTATTTCATGGTTTTTTATGCTTGTTATATCGGTAAAGGTTGTCTTACAGTTTTTTCTTTGTTGCATGCAGGTCATCTGAACAAGGTTCTTTAGGTATGTAAACATTTCGTTTGTAAAATTCACGCTTATTTTAGATCTCATTGTTATATATCCTGCTTTGCACTATAGGTCCTACATGTTCATTACATGCCCTCAGCCATTTTTAGTAATTAGCAACCATTGTCATTCGAGATTCACATTCGGCAAGCATTGTACCTGAAAATTCAACTTCGCTTCCTTCCCCATATCCCCCCTTTTATTAGATCGGAAGCTTATTGCTGCAATATGCCTACTCATTTAGACTTAACAAATAAATAAATTCTAATTCTAGGACAGACAAAATGTTGCCAGTAAATTTGCTTGAGAGCATAGAATTGACAGTAAAACATTTTTCTTCAAATCCGAAATCTTTTTCTGAAATTTCCTTTTTTATTTGTAAAATATGCAGGTTCATCTACAGCAATCTGCGCCTACGATGTTTACTGCTTCGGGAAAGTTTTACTTGGGTTGGTAACAGGTAAGCTGGAGATCAGTTCATCTAGTGATACCGAGATAAAGGAATGGTTAGAGCAAACACTACAATGCATAAGTATATATGATAAGGAACTTGTGACCAAAATTTTGGACCCGTCTCTTCTTGTGGACGACGATCTATTGGAGGAAGTCTGGGCCATGGCCATTGTTGCGAGGTCTTGTCTCAATCCAAAGCCTTCTAGACGGCCCCCAATGAGATATATCCTAAAAGCTTTGGAAAATCCCTTAAGAGTGGTTAGGGAAGACAATACAAGCTCAGCAAGGCTTAGAACAACCTCGTCAAGAGGATCTTGGAATGCTGCTCTTTTTGGTAGCTGGCGTCAAAGCTCTTTGGATGTAGCCGGTATTCCAGCAGCCTCCACTACTAGAGCTGATGGGGGAAGTAGTTTCAAACATTCAGGAACGACGGGTTCGCAGGGCAGTGCTCAGAATGGTGGAGGCGACCATTCATCTTCACGTAGGCGGCATTCAAAGGAGATATTCCCGGAACCACCTAAACCACAGCAAGATATAGAACGACAGGATCGTGACTAGTATAGAGGTTAATTCGTTCTCCAATTCTTTCTTAATAAGACAGCAGGCTTCCCATTCAAGTGCATTCTGGTCGGCAGATATTTTGCACTGGACTGGGAGGCTTTGAGGATGCACAAAACTTCTTTAGATGTTCATTAACTACTGAGTTTCGCGAATTCGAGTGTCGTGGACAGTGGTTTTAGTTTGTGACTGGATGGATATGGATAAAAGGGTCGGGGCAAAGAAAAAGGGGGGTGCCATTGACAAGTAGTAGGTCATATTTGTTTGACAGCTTGTTTCAGAATAAGAACAAGCTACAATTTTTATTTGTTTTTGTGTTTGTTGTCCTTTTGCGCAATGTAAATTGTAATTGTCCAGGATTCTTTCATTCATATCAGATTTTCAGCTATGCAGAAAAAAAATGAAAATCAGGGGAAAGAAGAAATTATACTGATTCTTTTTTTGTTAGGCATTTCTATGGAAATTATAGTACTAATTGAAAGGGTGGCAGTATTTGGTGCAAATCTTATTTTCTAGTCTATGATGGTGAAAAAGAACAGTATGAATCAGATAGATTAAGCGATGCAAGTGGGAAAAACACTACATATTTGAGTTTTGTGGATGGATAAAACAGGATTGGGAGAGCTTTTCTTCATTTAGGGGTCCAATCAAACCCAAGTTGGCTCTAAGTTTCAATGTAACCCAATATAACTACGGTTCATCGAGAGTTTCAAATAAAAAAAAGAAGGCAAAGCAATGAAATTTCTACACGAAAAAGAACAAAAGGAAGAGAGGTTCCATCGAGTATTGTCGAGGAAGAAAATAACATTGAGACTACATTCTCTCACTTAAAAGTTTAATATGAGTTAACTCTAAATTTAATCAAGAATAGTTAATTGAGTCTTAAGTTCGATTGGCATGGGTTTTGTTGTCAATATAAGAGGATGTGAATTCAAGTGTACTAAAGCGCATTATCTTCTAGGTATTGTGTAAAATAAAAACAGATTATGATAAAAAATATATTGAGATTATTCAAAAGAAAAATTAACTAATCTAATTCTGTTGGGGTCAGTTAATAATTTTTTAAATCTTCAATTATTAGTTAATTTAGTTCGAAATCAGATAATTAACTAAATTAATCGAAATAAATAATAAATAATATATTTTTCTATATTAACAATATATTTTTTGAACTATTATTTTTTATAGTAATTGAAATAAATAATAAATAATAACTAATTTATATATTATATTTTTACAGTTAATAACCAAATCATTTGAACACCATTAGTAATAGACATTGCGAATAGACAATGGAAAAGGAAAGGAAAAAAATATAAAAAAGGTTCCACCGAGATTTGAACTCGGGTTACTGGATTCAGAGTCCAATGTCCTGACCACTAGACCATGGAACCTTGTTGTCTGACTTCTCAAAACTCCATTTTTAACACTACTTTAATGCAACGAAGCTATGAAACCCGTCTACTAGTTTATCCATGAGCATTTCCCACCATTACCGAAAATGCTTACTTACACTCCTCCCTCTCTCCACCTCCACCTCCACCTCCATCTCCACCGTTACCCTCATTCGACCACCATCTCCTCCTCCCTCCACCACCACCCTAACCATCCGACCACCACAGCACCTGACCCTGTCCTCCGTATTCACAACTCAAAAACCACTTCCTTCCTTCACCACCGCCAACCGGCCACCACCACCACCAACGAAACAAAGAACCCACCCCAAGAATACGAAAATGACCACCACCGTCACCGAGATTCCGAAGGTAAACCCAAAACCCCACCACACATACTTCCACCTCAAGAGAAACAAAACATCCTAGAAATGTCCCTGGTCACCAAACGCGGCCCACAATTCCCAGGCTCCATTTACGCCAATTCTCTCCCTTCTCTCCAATCCGTAATCCAAACCCAAAACGAAGACGATGAGGATGATGAAGAGGTGATGATAAGACGGGCGCTTGATATTAGAAGGAAGGTAACAGCGGAGGTTTTCAAGGCAGCAATGAAGAAGGGAAAGTTTGGGATTACGTATTCGACGAATTTGGTTAATAGACTGCCGGATTTTATTGACCACGTGATGATCGAAGCCGCTGCGTTGAAAAGGTCCCCTGAGTTTAAGGATTCCACCTTTAATTTGCGTGCTAAGCTTGTTATTGATCACTCCAATGTTGTTCCTCTCATAAGGTAAGACATTGCATTTGTTAGATCATGTTTTAAAGAAATAGAAATGATTAATGTATATCTATGTTGTATTACTTGTAATTGCTTAATTGTATAGGTGGCTGAAACACAATAACCTCTCATATCCCAAAATTGCAAAGCTGATATGCATGTCTAAAGGGAATCTTGACTCTATAAGACGGCTCGTTGAGTGGTTGAAGACGGTTTATGTGAAAGGAGAATTTCTGGGTGCAACGCTTTTGAAATCCGGAGACGATATTTTGCATCGTAGACTAGAAGAACTGGATGAGATTGTTGATTATTTGGAGAGTAATGGAGTTAGGAGGGACTGGATCGGTTTCGTTATTAGCCGATGTCCGAGGTTGTTGTCCTATAGTATGGAGGAAGTGAAAACGCGAGTCGATTTTTACTTGAATATGGGTATGAATGAGAATGATTTCGGGACAATGGTATTTGATTATCCGGGTGTACTTGGCTACTTCACTCTTGAAGAGATGAATCAAAAGGTCGCTGACTAATTTGCTTGCTCCTCTAACACGGCTCATCGATCACAATGCTATAGAATTTGCTTTTATTAAGTTTTGTTGGAGTAATTATTGTTATCTAGTCTGCATAATCATTAAGATATATGCTCTTGTTGGTCATCCAGGTTAATTATCTGAAAGAGTTTGGGCTCAGTACCGAAGATGTCGGGAAATTACTAGCTTTCAGGCCACAGTTGATGGGTTGCAGCATTGAAGAAAGATGGAAGCCGCTTGTTAAGTACTTATATTACCTCGGAATTTCTCGAGATGGAATGAGGAGAATGCTTACCATTAAACCAATGATTTTCTGTTTCAATTTCGAGACTACAATTGCACCAAAGGTTGTCATTGTTGTCACTTTACTTCCTAGATGTTGTACTATTTACCTAACATCTTTCCCGTTTCATTATCTTATATATTCCCATTGTGACCCTCTTTATATCTTAATGTGTACATTTAGATTATATGTCATGAAGTTAATGCTTCAGCTCACATGAACCAAAATCTTCTATATTGAATGTTTGTGATGTCATGCTGTATAATATGGATGCTGACATTGATTTGGTCATCATGTTTTCAGGTACAATTTTTCCGGGACATTGGTGTTCGAGAGGATGCCATCGGTAACATGCTTGTTAAGTTCCCTCCCTTACTAACCTACAGCCTGCACAAGAAAATTCAGCCAGTGGTTTGTTCTTTTTCTTTTGATTTACTCTCTAATAGCATTTTAATAGATTATATTTTTATTTTTGATGATAGTCTAAAAGATGTAATTCACACTCAGTTTTTTAAAATATAAATTCTACTTTCAGTTGGATCAAATGATTCAACTACACATTAAATATATTTGATTCTGCTTCTGGTATTATTGTTAGTGCTGTTTATGTTGGTATTCTACTGCCTATATGGTGTTTAAGATTTTAAGCCAAGCTAATATAGTCTTATCAATAACCCGGGAATATCATACAGGTCATATATTTGATGACCAAAGCTGGAGTTACAGAGAAGGATATCGGAAAGGTTGTAGCTTTGGGACCAGAGCTATTGGGTTGCAATATAGCAAAAACCCTTGAGGTTAATGTGAAGTATTTTCTTTCACTTGGCATACGAGTTAGACAGCTGGGTGAGATGATTGGTGATTTCCCTAAACTTCTTCGATACAAAGTAGATCTTCTGTATCCCAAGTATCAATACTTACGGAGAACGATGGTTCGCCCCTTGCAGGATGTCATTGAATTTCCCAGGTAAGCAAAATATTGTTTTATCTATTTCATTGAAAGTAGTTATGATCATAGTTATGTTTGTTGAGAGCAAGTTTCTAGGAGTTGATCTGAGATGTTCTTGAATCCTAATGGAACTCGAAAAGTGTTATTTCTCAAGCCATTTATCGAATTTATTATTTCTTAACCGGGAAGTCGTATTTAGAGTCTTCAACATAGTGAAAATTGAACAGGTTTTTCAGCTATTCTCTTGAAGAGCGAATAATTCCGAGGCACAAAATTATGGTGGAGAATCGGGTTAACTTCAAACTTCGCTACATGTTGGCGTGCACTGATGAAGAGTTCAACCAAAGGGTTGCAGATAAGGTTGAAAGGAGGCGGAGATTTGAATCCGGTCGCATGGATGATGCAGTGTCTGATTCTCAAATGGCCGAAGGTACCTTGGGTAAGATGGCAAGTAGTAGCTTATCTAGCTGATGTAAATGCATTTTTCGGGTTCTAGTGGAAAGGGTTAAGTCGAGGACAGATGAGAAATGGGCATACCAGAAGTGAGGATTCTCTAGGGTTGTTGCCGGGAGCTTGAAAGACTCCATTAGGTCCTCACACCACTTTCGACATTTCTTAAAACCTCAATGACCTTCATTCATTTCTTGGATGTAAATACTAATGAAATTGATCTCCATTTCCCCCTTTAACCTAGGACCAAAGGGTTTGTGTATATTAGTGGGATTGTGTACTAGATCATGTGTATCTATTAAATATATGAAGACAATTATGAGCCTGAAATTTTCATGAAAGCTCATATTTATTACATTTATCATCTCAAGTTAGGGTAAGGGTCGTAATACAATCACAGTGTAGAACTTACAAAGTAAAATTGCATTTGATAGAGAGGTGATCATTTTAAAAAATTGAACTTGAAACTGATGTAACAAAACATATCACAAAAGTTATGCAACTTCTCATCATTTGGATAAAGTTACACAAAACTGAAATCTTGTTCCTTCAACAAAGGCACAATGAGCAAAAATACAAACTAATATATGCAAGACCATGCATCTCTTTTTATTTTCCTTCTAAGAAACTAGGAAAGCGGCAGTTGTTGTTCCAAGCAAGAAGGAAACAGAGGGACAACTTCACCGATAAAGGCTTTCGGATCTGAGATTCTCTGCAATCTCGGTTTCCCATCGGTCACCGTTCTCAAGCAGCTTCTCTTTGTCATACAGCAGCTCCTGCAATAACATCGGCAATAACTAATTCACTTCAACTAACAACCGAGAAGTGATAGTAACCGTATACGATTTTGTTGAGAGAAAGATGAACCTCATGAGTCTCGGTGGCAAATTCAAAGTTGGGTCCTTCAACGATTGCATCGACAGGACATGCCTCTTGGCAGAGTCCACAGTAAATACACTTGGTCATGTCAATGTCATACCTTCAAAGTTGAACTCGTGTGAGACAAAGAAGACAACAATAATAGGAGAAAAGCAAAGAGACAGAATCAACCTCGTTGTCCTACGACTTCCATCCTCTCGTTCCTCAGCCTCTATTGTGATTGCCTGTGCGGGACATACCTGATAAACCACAGGCACTTCATGAGAACTATATCAAGATAGTAAATCCATACTTAATAAAGATGACAGGATCAATCTGATTAACAAAATGTATTAGCTATCCGTGGAACAGTTTGACCAGCTCCAACTTTTCAAAGATTGCAAACTCTCAAGATAAGCAATGGCAGACACTGTTCTTCCATTGTAGAACCATAGAATGTTACGCAGACAAATAATGGAAATAGTGGTAAACCAGGTTTCAATGCATATTCCAAAAGAGTCAGTGAAGTGACCATAATATCCAAAGGTTTCAGGTATGTCAAACTAAAAAATTTTCACACAGGCTAAAAAGGTAACGTCCCGTGGCACTTGCATTTCCAGTCAGGTGCCTATATCAGTGAGCAGCGGATAGTTTCTATGCAGATTGATTGCTTTCCCCTATTGAATCACTGCATGTTGGTACCATTCACACACAACAGGAACAATAATTTAGTTAATGGCGCCAAAAGGATAAAGCTCCAACTTACCGCTTCACAAAGTTTACAGGCAATGCAACGTTCCTCTCCAGTTGGATATCGGCGGAGAGCATGCTCCCCTCGAAAACGAGGGCTCAATGGACCCTTCTCAAATGGATAGTTAATCTGCATAAGGAAAGATAGTTTGCATCATACTTTTGCTTCAATCTAAGCTCAAAGAGAATGATTAGGAAGATGCTTACAGTAACTTTTCTTTCAAAGAAGTATTTGAGTGTCAGCATGAGACCCCGAACCATTTCAGTTAGAAACAGTGTGTTTATGCTTCTCTCGAAAACTGCAATTGTGCAGAATATGAGAAACCAATCACTTCCTAAAAGAAAATGATGTAAGAAGCAATGGAAACAGAGACATTCCGGCACGCTACATTACCAGAACTCCAGTCCTTTGAAATCTCCTTTGCAAGCTGCTCTCTTTCTTCATCATCTACAATTTACAAATAAAAACATCCATGAACAAACATGGGGATCATTAGCTATGCACTTAAAAGCACTCACATGCATTTTCTAGAGCTCTGTTACAAGAAATCACTATTTCTACAGCAAATTCTGAATTGGTTCGCACGATCCCAGTCAAGAAACACTAGCGATCCAATTCAGTAAGACTAGTGATCCGCTTAAGATATGGTTTATTATAACATTATTGAGTAAAACAAATAATTCACAAAACTTCAAATTTTATTTATTCAGAATTATGTGTTTGAATAAATATAAAAGCTATATACATACATATACATAAAAGTTCCAAAGAAATGTTTTAGGTTCCAATAAATAGCATTTCGTTCCTAACAAATGATCCAGAGAAGAGTACCCTATCGAATTAGGTTTTACAAAATGTAGCGATTTGTGTTCCGACCGATGTGGTAAAACTGTTCTAGTAGTATTTCTGGTAGACCAATGAATCCAAATAGAAAAGGAACTGCATTTTTCACCATTTCCACACTCTTTTCGAAATTCAAACCATGACATATAAACATGTAAACATTTAGGTTTAGATAAAAATGAGAAGAAGAAATAAAAAGCCAACCTTTCTGCGTGCCATATGAGCGTGAACTGAGTCGCAACCCGTAGTGCTGTGAACCCTGCAACACTTGCCCTGACACAGCCTATACATATATATACATTCATAAAAAATTTCAAAAAAAAAAATCCTTACAAAAGAAAATTGAACTAAAAATCGTTTCCTTGATAAACAATATTACGAAATTATTTAGCTTAAATCTAGATAAAAAGATCTGAAAAGCAAAATAATGATTACGTTCTAGAAGGGGATGAAGAAACGAGTTCTTACAAGGTGTCGAGCTCGGAGAGCGTTGAGAGAGTTACGAGCGAAGATTGCAGCCATTGATTTTGATTGAAGTTGGTGTTAATCAGACAGACGAAGACGATCAGATCGTCGCCGAGCAGAGCTGTACAACCAAGGAACTGGAAAAAGAAAATCTCCCGATTAATTGAGGGATTTTCACGATGCCTTCGATAGAATCGGTTCGACTTGAAACACCAAAACGGCAACGTTTAGGGGTTTGCAATTGCAAGCCTATTACAGTAGTATTATCTTAATGTGGGCTTCAGGGAGAGAACATTCCCTAACTGGCTAAGCCCAAGAATAACACATTCGTGTTTGGTTACGGTCTCGTTTTAGTTATTCACAGAAAAATTGTACTCATGGTCGGGCTTGGGTTTATAGTTTTTGACTTTGAGCTTACTCGGTTTAATCTGTTTTATTGTTTAAAAAAATAAAAAATAATAATTTTATATAAATATTTATACACTTTTATAAATAAATTTAAATAAAAATATTTACTTATTATTTTAAATAGAAAAACGAATAATTTAGACAATTCTAATTTGAATTCAGTCTTAAAAATATTTTGAAAAAACAATGAATAGATAGGTGTTATGTAAGGCCTTCCTTACTATATAGACATAAATTAAATCTCAAAATTAAGTGAAATATATGGATTAAAATTAAAATTTATTAGAAATTAAAAGGATTAAACTAAAATTTCACCATAATATTTTCATGTAAAAATAATAATGAATAGATTAGACAAATTAAAAAAATTGATCATTTAAAATAAAAAATTATTATCATCTATTACATGATTCATACATTTATTATTTTTGCTATCTCATTAGAAATAACACTATTAGTATATTAGAGTAATTTGTAAATATTTGATTTAGGTACCATATTGGACCCCAAAAGGACTTATATATCAAATTCGAAGAAAAAAATGTTCGGCTATTTTACTAAAATAACTCAAAATAATTTATTATTTACATAAATGACTCTTGTTAAAAAATAATCAACTAAATGACCTAAAATGAACAGTGTTGAGGGGTTTTAAACACCCCATGGCCGATACTCATGTTCCCAATCCCTAAAAAATCACTTGATAATTCGAAAAGTGTTTAAAAAATAATTTTTTGATACAGGTCATTGCATGATGAGACACCCATGTATTTTTTTCAATCTAAAAGAATTTTGGGTTTTGACTTTATGGTGATTAGCATCTCTTTTTGATTTTTTTTTTAAATTTTTTAGTTTTGGCTTTATGATGGCCGGTACCACTTTTAATATGCTAAAAAAAGTAAGATAGCTTGAGAGCCAAGCCCATGGTGTGCATGCCCATTAATAATAGCTGTCCATGCTGCCAAATTAAGTGAAAAGATGCTAGAAACTGACTTGTGAGCATCAGTTATATATGTATTGATAAGGGATGTTCCAACATAAACGTTAGAATGGAATGGCGTTTTGACTTTTGATCAAGTGTGCATGAAGTAATTATCCTTGTTGAAGAGATCTCAGGTATGAACATGCATGAAAGAGAACTGAGAATATTGACCTTGTATGTGCTATTTGTAATCTGCACATATTCAGGCAGAGCATTAGAGTCTCTTTGTATTGCTCATTTTTTAATATAATTAAAATCATTGAATTCCTTGTCACACGGTTTCTTCAAACAGCTTTAAAGCTTTATCAATCTCCCCACTCCTGAAATACACAGAAATCATGGTGTTGGTAGAAATTATTGTTCTTTGAGACATCTCTTCAAATAATCTTTTTGAATCTTCAACTAGGCCGTAAACAGCATACCCTTTAAATATTAGATTATATGAAGCTGAATTTGCCTCAATGAGTGTATTAAAAATTAATTTAGCATCATCAATCCTACCCATTGATATAAGGCCTCTATTAAGTGAGTTTAAAGCATTCAAACACGGATTTGTTATTCCATCATAGACTTTTTTATCATCAGCAATAGCTTCACAATCAGAATAAAATTTAAAGATTACACCATCAATTAATTGATCAAATTCAAATCCATATTTGATCAAAATCTTGTGAACAAGCCTCCCTTCACGTAATTTAGCTAACTTGCTATAAATCCTTATAACAGAATCCAAAGTGGTATCGGTTACTACAAAGTCAAAACCCAAAAACTATTTTTTTTTAAATCAAAAAGTGGTGCTAGCCACCACGAATTCAAAACCCCAAATTTTTTTTGATACCAAAAAAAAGTACATGAGTGCCAACCATGCAATGGCCTACCCAAAAAAAAACAGAGTATTTTTTTAAACACAATTTCAATCTTCACGTGAATTTTTGGGATTTGGGACATGAGTGTTGGGCCTGCCGGTTATTGGGGTGTCTAAAGCCCCTCAATACTGTTCATTTCAAGTAATTTAAGTGGTTGTTTTTTAATTAAGGTTATTTATGTAAATAATAATTTTTTGGGTTATTTTAGTAAAAAAGTCAAAATGTTCAACTATCAAATTGGAAAAAAAAGGTATGATGACTTTTTTATCCCTTCAGCTTTACAAAAAAAAAATCATTTTAACCATTTAATTTTTTTTGTTTCTTTTAATTATTGAACTTGTATTTTTATCAAATCACCCAAAATAAATAAAAAGTTAATGTATGTTAACTTTACCGACATGGCATACACGTGCATGTGAATGACATATTAACATTTAATTATTTTTTAAAATTAAAAATTCTTGTTATAATTTTAATACATTTTAAAATAATTTTAATGATTTTAAAATAAAAATTTATTTGATTTTTAAAAATTAAAAATTAATTAAATGTTTATGTGGAATTCACGTAACAATCCATGTGTATGTCATGCTAGTAAAATTATAAAACCGTTAATTTTTATTTATTTTAAGGTGATTCGATAAAAATATAAATTTAAAGGCTAAAAAAATTAAATGAAAGACTAAAATAACTTTTTTTTTATAAATTTAAAATCAAAATAAATTATTATATCATAGAAAACGTTAATTACCAAATTAAAATAAAATGTAAAATTCAATTAGCAAATGTTATATTAAATTAATATTATCAAATAAATCTTTCATCTCATGCCTTAAAAGGAGGGAAGATAAATAAAATCAGGGCTTATTTTATTACACAACAGAATCATCCTCTGAGGCACGTGAAGATAAACAAAGAAAATGACAATTTCTTTTTATTAAAAAGTAATTACATCATGGTCTAAATTTTAAATTGATCCTCAAATTTTAAAATATTTGAATTAAATCCTAAATATCATATCAATCAAGTTCTTCATCAGAGTAGTCATCGATTTATTGTTAAATATATCTCAAATATGATGTTAAGCATATTTAAAACACCTTAATTAATTTTTAAACAATCGAATAATTATCACTATATGTTGTAAAACATAAATAGTACTCATTAAAATTTTAATGACAGTAACACCATAGACACAAATTGTCAATGTAATAATAATATAGACATACTTAAATTTGATCTGTATATTTTAAATACGCTCGAAGTTGACAATTAGGCTAACCAAAGGATTTGATTGATGGTAATTAAGGATTCAATTAAAACGTTTTAAAGTTTAGAGACTACATTAAATATAGGTCATAGTTTCGTGGGGTCTGATAGAATTAACCCTCGAAGGAAAATTCAATCTCAACAAATTTTCTTTGCTGACCAAAGGAAAATGAAGATTGAAAAAAATCAAGTGGGAGAAAAAAAGAAGTGATTAAGAAAGGAAATATCTATAATCTATCAAATAACAACTATGCAAATAGAAGCGACAATATGTCAATATCATTAACAAAGTAGTTGGAGTAGACTAGACCCGTTAATTTCCTCTCCGGCAAAACTTCCATGGAGGAAAAATAAAAAACAAATCGATTATTATTGAAGAGAAGCTTTTTTTTTTTCAACACATAGGCTAAGTGAGCCTTTTTTTCTCTTTCTAGGATAAGGATCTGTAGAATGTCTGATACGTTTTGACCCCACACTTAAGAATTTTGAAAAAAAATAATATTATCTAAAAGAAATTTATAATTCTAGGGAAAATGAAAGAAAAACGAGAACAACCCAGTTTTGTTTGCTGAATTTGTGCCCTTGGGTTGTTCTTTGTTCTTGGTAATTTTCACTGATTGTAGTGTGTTATTAATTTTGTTCTATATTTTTGCTGCTGTTTGGACTCCAGGTAGACGCCAAGATTCGATTGCTTTCGGATAACGTTACGCCACAAAGAAGATCGAGGTGAGTTTTGTCTCTGTGTTAACGAATGATTTGATTGAGGCTGGTTCAGATTTTTTTCTCGAATCGGGTTTTTAGTAATCGGATTGAGTTCGGGTTCTGATTACTTTTAAGAAAATGCAATCGTTTTAGGCTTTTTGAAGTTCAAGAACAAAGTTGGGTGTTTTTCTTTTTCTGGGTTCAGATCATCGTTTATTGTCGTTCGAGCTTTCGGGTTTTTTTGGGGGATATAATTACGGGTTTTCGGATATAAATGATGTTACTGTGGTAATGAGATACATCACGTCATACATGGATGATGGTTATGGCATTAAATGTATGTAACAATGTAAGGGAGGGAGGGATAGACAGATGGGTCTTCTTTTGTCTGTTAACTTGACGTGCCCTCAGGAAAAACGTTTGTTTGATATGTGTGGGGGGATTTTTGTATTCTTGCTTTTGTTATTTTTCTCTGCTATGATCCAATTTATTTGCTCTAATTTAATCTTCATTGAACTCTAATCCAAATTGATGCAGAGGACAAACATTCCATGTTAGCACCTTAAATTTTTTATTTTAGATTATGTCGTATAAGATATGACGTATCATTTAATAGTTAAATTAACGAGAAAGACCTGATTAATGAACACCGATAGTTTGAATATATAATTAGTAATCGGATCAGAACTAGTGGGATTCAAGTCATTGTTCTATCTCTATGTTTGTGTGTTTATATGTATATGTAGGTGTTAAGATATTACCATGATGATAGCTTTGATGTTATCTTTGGTGAGCTGAATGGAAGAATTGGAGGACTCATTATAATCTCCTATGAAAACGTTTTCGAACCAAATATTTAAGAGTGCTTGTAAAAATTTGCTCAGGTGATTAGAATGATGCTTTGTTATCTTAGTCCATGATAAAGATTTTGTTTAATTCTGGAATTGGAATTTAAGCTTTATCTTGGATGCCTTTTCTTTTTGGTATATACCTAATATTGTTTTTTCCAGACCAAACATACCACTCGACAAAATGATGTCTTTTCATTTTGCTTTTTACGTCAATATTCCTTTTTAGGATTAAAAACACTTTGGAACTTTTGGAATTTTTTTCCTTATTTACCCATATTCTTATCTCTTCTTTTATCTTTCTTCTTTCCCTTCTACTTCTAGTTTGGTAGGAGCTGCACTTATATTTGCCTCTGCCACTGCTTGAATTGCTGCTTGTTTCTCAGTTCAATTGCTGCAGAAAATAAACAAATTTCATCTGTATGTTCTTTTTAACTTGATGGCTTCATTTCTCCCTTTTTCTATTTCCTTCTTGAGAGGTCTCATGTTTTGTTCTTTAGTTTCATCTTTCAATTTCTTATGTCCTGGCTTTGAGTTGAGTGGTTTTCAATAGAAAATTTAAACCCCACCACTCTCTGTTATTTGCTTTCTGCTCTTCTGGGTTTTTCATTGTCAATTGCATGAAATTACATTGGTTTCACCTTGTTCGCATTCCTGCAGGTTTTTCTTGCTGGATTGGTCTCTTACTTGTATGGACTTTAACAAGTTATCAACTCGATCAAGGTGGAAAGGTTTTACCAAGGGGTACTAAATTCTTTGTGATTATGGAGAGGGTTTATGAATCATCTAATGGAAATGGACCGACTAGTAATGATCACATGCTTATGAGGCACTCTCCTAAGTCTCCTTACCAATCATTCTCTAAGGGATCATTACGATGGCTAGATTTAAGAGTTTTCTATGTCAGAGTAAGCAAGTGTGAAACTGATGAATCAACTCCTATGCACCTTACTCTAAACCATGTTCCTTTGAATCCTGATACACTTCTTGAAGTAAACGGTGTTAGAACCGGCATCTATTCTGATGGCCCATCAACCCTTCTTAGAAGGGATAGGCTAGACAAAAAATCGGAAGAAGCCACTTTTGTGAGCACGGATAGCATAAGGCTGACAGGAAGCATGAAGTTCGAGGTTTTTAATAAGGATACTCTTCTTCTATATGGGGTTTTAGAGTTGTGTGATAGAAATGGTTGCACCAAAGAGTCAAAAGGAAGTGGCCCGATGTGGAGCATGAACTGTGAATCAGTTATAACTACAGGCACTGGTTTTCTCAAGACCAAACAATTTCACAGTCCAAGTTCAACTTCACCTACAGTTGAGGTCTATGTTGCAGGGTCATTTTTAGGCTATCCAATTATATTAACTAGAACTTTACAGCCTAGTTTACGGAAGAAACAAATGAAAGGGATACTAGATTCGATACCGGAGCACGATGCAACTGAAGATCAGAAAGAAGCCATCCCTTTTCAGGTATTTGTTAAAATCTGTCTGGTTTTCCCTTAGCTACTCATCTGACATGTTGTCCTCCCAATTTATAAAAAGACCATTCATGATGCCCTAAATTTTCATTGTCTGATTGAACTCGTTCCTAGGAATCAATCATACCTTTAAGTTGGCAGATGATATGTATGATACATACTTTTAATTCAAAATGTGATACTTGGACTACGCTGCTGAAAGACATTGTTTACACTAATACCGTTCTGGGACAGCTGCATGCATTTATCTCATTTCCATGTCAGCAATCCTTTGTACAGATCAGATAATACCCAAACATTCTGTTTTGTTAGATGGGTATGTTTGTGTGATACTTGCCTTGGAACGAATTGAGAAAGCCTGAATATCATGTTGAGGTCAATATCATTAAAAGTTTATTCTGCAGTTTCGTTTTATTAAAGGTTTGGGTAGAAATTGTTCTGCTGTATTGTCTTGTTTCTTTGGGGTATCCCTTCTGAACCTCAAACATCTCGGAGTAGTAATAATTAGAAACCTACCACAAATGACTTGGAATGTAGTTTCCTTGATTGAGCTCTTTGCAAGTTTGCATTAACATATACCAGCTTATTTATTACTTGGATGCTAGTATGATATTCAGTAACTCAACCATCATCTCTATGTTGGAGCTGTTATGTCTTATCTACTTTTGAAGCCGACATTTAATCCAATTGATCTTACAGTTCGAATCAAGCCTTTGCAACCCCTTTCTTCATTCCCGGACTGGAACCTTTTTTCTTGGGTGTTGACTTTGCAAGCGCCAACCATATTGATGTGTTCCATATATTTAAATCATAACTATGGTAATACAACATACATAGCTTTTGATTTCTTTGTCTCATGTTTTTACAGATGCTGGATTACTTGAATCACAAGTCAGAAAGTGAAGAACACAGGTATCTGTATTCAGGGTTGGACTATTTTGAGGGGGAAGATGGGGAGCTGTCGTGGTTCAATGCCGGTGTGAGGGTAGGTGTCGGAATCGGTCTAAGCATCTGTGTGGGAATCGGATTAGGAGTAGGTTTGCTGGTTCGTACCTACCAAGGCACCACCCATAACTTTCGAAGACGACTACTGTAACAAACATTTTCACTTTGCGAAATAAGTCCTCCATATTTCCCATGGGCTAACTTAGATGGTGTTTCTAACATGTCTTCATTGTGTGGATTAGGAGCTCATAATTTGTGATTAAAAAAAGGCCATGAAATAAATTGGATGTATATCAATGACAATGTAGTAATCAAATTAATTTATGTTATGGGTTATTTGTACCATCATATTCAAGCTAAGATTGAGTCGCACAAAGAAATTTCGATCCAGTTTAGCCATTACTTGCTAATCTAACTCAAGTCAACACTCTTAGATTTCAAAGATAATTTAATACATTTTGATACTCTGAATTAAAGAACAATGTGGTAACCGAGGACTTCAAGGATTTCAAGCAGGATGTTTAAGGCTAGTCGGGTCGACGATGTTGTTCCTGATGCACTCATTCCACCTTTTCTTCTAACAGAAGAATGACCGAATATTACGCAGAGTGCTGGGTATTTTGAAGAACAAATTAATACTATCAACATTGAGATTCAACGCTTACATACCTGCAAAGCTCTGCTTGCTGATTTGATTTAAGACGGTTTGGATGGACGGTGTGATACATTTAGTTTACTTTTTGTCTCATGTTACAGTATTTAACAGCAGATAAACGTACTGTCGATCTAAACCCTTAGAATCGTCAAATTGATGATAGGAGAGAGCTGATCTGGCATTTTGGCAAAAAGGAAGAGGGTTGGCAAATGCGCTGGTGCCAGAGCTGCTGCTGCTTTTTCTTATTGTTTTCCGTGATTGGTTATTTTTCAGTATTTCTACAGTTTGTTGAACTTAGTCAATTTATATTGAATATTTTGGTGCTTATGTGCATCTTTTACAAAATGATTCATCACGGGAAACTTAATTGTTTATTTGAGTATACGAAATTTTGCTTTCATTATTTCATTAGTCGAATGAATAATTAATGATGAGTTGTTTATCATTTTGAATTGACTTTAAATTTGAAGCTTTGGTTTAGCACGGCTATTTAGTAAAACTTATCAAGTTATTTTTCACTTCTCGTTTGCTCTATTTATAGGAGGCTCATTCTCTTGGTGAGGTATGCAATTTTGAAAGTTGGAAGATTGGATCATCCTGCTCAAACTATTTACTTCTAGCTTTTATTTGATTCCCTTGTGTTGATTTTGGCATTGAGAACTCTCTGAGTATTGAAAAAGAGAAAATGTATGATAGAGTTAAATCTGAAATTTGATATTTAACCCAAAAAGGACTTAATACAGAATTCAACTACATTTAAAGTTTGAAACTTTAAAAAAAAAAAAACCCACATAACTTAGACGCGAAATTAGAACAGTTCATGGCTCGGGTCAGACTCATGCATAATTTTTAGATCAATTTTTCAAGTTTGGACCCGACCTAAATGAGTTTACTTTTTTACCTAAGCCTGGCCTAATTTAAGAAAGGTAAACCTAGACTCACCCATTCAATCCATATTTGATTTTTAAAAAATTACATTTATTTAAAATATTTTTTAAAAATATAATGTGCTAAATGCACTAAAAATGCTAAAATAAAAATTTCTAATGCATTAAAATATATTAAAAACAATACCGTAAATATAATAAATATTTTATTGTATTAAATATATTTTTAAAATTTTATATTTTAGGTTAGGTTATTTGAGTAAGTTTTTAGATTTTACATAAGAAATTTTATTGTTATGAGGTTAATAATTTAATATAAATATATAATTATTATAATATTTTTCATACCATAATATATTCAGATCAAATCAAGAATAAACTAAAAAATCTTACCTAAAGCTTGACCCATATAAATAATGGATCTTAAATCTTACCTAAACCCATTTGTAGGCCTCGTATTTTTATAGAAACCTTCCAATTTCTCAAGTAAACCTTTAAATTTGGATGGATGACAAAACCTAATTTTTGAACAAATTTTTAAACTTGAATAAATGAACCAACCCATAAACAGTGCTACACAAAACCTAGTACCAACTTGCATGTTTATTGACAAATAACATACAATACTTTCAAAAACATTCTAATATTCTTTTCATAAATTTTTTAAAAAAAAAAGTGCAATGTATGGCCGCTGCAAAAACATAAAATTTTAATCCACTGCCAAAATACGAATAATTCATGGAGAAAAGCCAACACCTTCCACGTACGATAGGTAGGCCAGGCCTGTTGGTTCACCATAATTTCAAGGAACTGCATCAAAAGCTTTCAGTTTATTTTTTTTTTTGCCTCTGTTGCATACATACATTGGAACATTGGGATTGAGAATATCTAGTTTTATGTACAAAGAAGCCAGTTTTGACTCTACACGTAACCGCACCACTTTACTATATGCACAAAAGTTGGACAGACAAAAACTGAACTTCCATCACCAGAGTGACACTAAGGGGGGGTCAGTAACCACCTATCACCACCATAAGCAAGTACCATTCTTTTTAATCAAGATTTTCGAGTTGAGGAGGTCGAGTTGCTCTGCGAAACCATGTATTGAAAGCTGTGATTAAGTGGGGGCAATCTTCAACATTTCGGGTTGAGAAGCTGAGACATTGTTGCAACAATACTTGTGCATCTGACATCGGCAGCGTTGAGATGATTCTCAAGAACGTTTCCTCCAATTCCAGGTGCAGTGGTTTATGGCTGGGTAGCATAGGTGACACATTGTCTTTGCACACAAGCAGAACAGGAAGCCAATCTTTCACAAGCTTCATTCTAACCTGAAATTTTATACACACTATAGTCAGGTCCTGACCACCATTGATGGGCAAGAAACACTCCACTTCTTTAAAACTCAAGCGTCACACATGCGTAACAACCAAGGAATGTAACGCAGCTTTCAGAAACCAAACAAGAAGCGGCAGACCATTTCCTAGTAAAATTTGGCATTACCCGCAATCTTGTTAGAATAAACTACCCCTTTAGTACTCTGTCATTTATTGTTGTTAGAATAAACTACCCCTTTAGTACTTTGTCATTTATTGTTGTAATCCTAGTATCAACACACGCTTGGACCACACTTCTGCTTTAAAATTATAACCTTTAATTACTCTTCAGAAGATCTTAGTCTTTGACAACCAAAAGTATTCATATTTCATTACAGTTGCTAGATCCAAAGCACATAAAGTTGAGTAGAATTTATTTGTCAAACTAACTTGAGTAGGCATATTAAGCATATGGTTCCATCACCCAAAGACACCACAGTGAATGTATTTGCTCTTTTAAAACAGACCACTCTATAAAAGCAAATCACATGTATAAACAGGTAGCCAAAAAGTAATCAAGGCTGGAGCCAAAGGATTACCCTAACTTAACATTCCAACAGAATTTCCATCGACTCGAATGTAATCAACAAACTAAAGCAAGAACTTCCTTGCAGCAATCAATTAACAATAACCAAACTTGGGGTTTATCTTTCACTATAAGTATTGCAGCAGAGCTTAGAAAGATCTGAATAACAATATGTTCAGATATCATATACGTAATTCATAAATTATGGTCGCCTAGACAATCATATGCTTGCTTGAACTTCCCAATTTAAACATCACAACTTTTAAATTGAAAACAACTTGTTCCCATGGACGATTAATTCCTAAAATTCCACAAACAATTCACATTTGATTGCCTAACGAGCAACCCTGACCAGCAAAGTCTTATTGATTCCACCAAACAAACACAATTTTACATTTACCAATTCATTGAATGCTGTATGATAACCAATTCATTGAATGCTGTATGATAAACGCCTGCATATTCAAATAGTGGAATAACTTGCAAGAATGAAATTGATACCTGTCTAGCAGCCAATATTGTTCCAGCAGCAACAGCATTGGCAAGCTTACAAGTACACCGGAGGACGACAGCAGGGAGTCCCGGAACAATATTCCTCCAAGCATCATCCCTAAACGCTCTTTGCAAATCCGCCGTAAATGAAGCCTGCTCACTCCATTCAACCACAGCTGAATCCGCCACCCTCAACTCAATCATCCTCTCAACCAACCACAACAAATGCCTCCCATTAGTCATAGCCGTATGCAAATTCAACCTCTGGATCGCCTCCGTCTCATTATGATCCCCTCTAAAATCAGGGCTCGTATACTCCTCCAAACTCTCCTTCACAACCTTCAAGCTCGTCTCGAAGGCCCTCTCCAAAACCCTCCTCGCCGATTCCCGCGACGAAAAATCCCTCAGAAGCTTAGCCACAAACGCTTTAACGAACGCCATATTAGGATGGTTATGAATCGCCGCTAAAATCAAGCCGTGCAACATTTCTTCGCAAGAATCTTCTTTCCCCGGCGAAAGCCTGGCGAGAAGTTCCTTCGATTCTTCCTCGCGTAAGAAGGGGATCAAACTCAGCACTCTCTTCTCCTCCTCCTCGCTCCACGGCACGGCTTCCAGGAATCTCAAGCATGATTTCACGCAATCCTCGAAGAGTAATTCGAGAGCCACGGGGAGGATCTCGAGTGCGGTGGAAGCTGAGTCGATGACGGTCGCGAAATCGCTGGTGTAAAGCAGTTGGAGGACGGTTAAATGGATGGATATAGAGTTCGGATCATCGACAACGGCAAGGTTTAAATGAACTAGGTTATTATTGTTATCATTGCTCCTGGAACCTTCGGCGCCATTGTTGCTCTTGGCGTCAGCGTTCGTTCGGTGTTGCCAACAGTCGGATAAAATCGCCGCGAAATATTTGGCGCGGCGGATGACGGCGGAGTGGAGATAGATCTGGATGTCTGATTGGCGGGAAGAGTCGGATGGGGCGTCGGAATCGAATGGGGAACGATCAACGAAGAGGCGGAGTAAGACGTCAGCGGTGTAGGGATCATTGAAGGAGGAAGTAACGGCATTGGGAGAGGTAGTGATGGTGGATGCGGCGGAGGAGGTGCGGTGGAGCTTTTGGGAGGATTCGGAGACCGTTTTGTCGGAAAAAGAATTGACGACAGTGGCGGTGGAGGAGAGGCGCGTGGCAGAGGTGTGGCGGTGAGGCACGCGCTGACGCTTTCGATAGCTGTTTGGTATCATGGAGGAGGTTGTAGAAGAAATTGATAAATTAGGTTTTGGATAAGGAAGATATGAACAGGCAGGTAATGCTATACTATTATTACGTTAGAGGGTAATGCCTTGTAAATTGAGGATGATTGAATGATTTTGGGTAAACTAACTAGTGGATCACCCAATTTTTTGGCGCTTCATTTTGGTCCCTCAAATAAAAAATATTTATAATTTAGTCATTATTGTTACAACAATTAAACATTTTAATCTTCCAATCGTTAATTGAACGATGAATGTCGTAACCATTTTTTTAAGAAAATCGAAAATCGACTTGGATTTTGAAAATGAACACAAAAAACGGGAGTCGCCACCGATCCTTTTTGACTAGGTGTGATCGGGTCACCTCGTTAAAGTGGTTGTTTTTAATAAATAACTTGATTTATTTAAACAACAATTTTGGTCTACGCAAATCAAGAAAACAAGTTCGGGAGTCGGTTACGCACGAGGAAGGATTAACACCCTCGATGCACCCAAAACTGGTACCTAGTTGATTAATTAGTGTCTTAGTGTCGAAGATTGAAAACTTGAAAGAATTTAAGATATGATCCTTTTTTATAAAGTGAACATTGAAATGTCAAAGACATTCTCGTCTCAAGGCAACGACATGTTATATCCAGTGAGTTAGGATACGACATCTTGAACTTTTGAGAATGAGCTTGCCTTGTATTTAAAATAAATATATTTTGACCTCTTTTAAAAGGATATTCGGTTAGTTAGGGTGAACGGGGAAGATCGAAACCCAGTAAGTTAGGACACGTTTCCTCGAATTCCCGAACACCGAACATTGCCTTTACTTGTAAAGGATCTTGTTTCGAAGTTTCAAAGTGTCATACCCGGTAAGTTAGGGCACCACGCTTCGTATCTCCGAAAATAAGCATTTTTAATACTTGTATCGTGATTTAAAAAGAATATTCCGTTATTTAGGTTAAATGAGAAAAGTCGAAACCCAATAAGTTAGGGTACGATTATCTCGAATTTCCGAATACGGAGTATTATTTTTATGAAAGGATTATTTTTGTTGGGTACTGGATGATATAACGCAAATTTGTGAAAACGAAAAGAAATAAATCATGATCTTTAACAAGCATAATAATAAATGAGTAATATGAATGACAAAGAATGAAAGAAATAAACAAGCTACATAATTGAAGAAGAGAATAATAGGTAAAATAATAACATGATAAAAATAAAAATAAAAATAAAAATAAATAAGAATAAGAAGAATAAGTAAAAAGTAAACTTAATAATAAATCGATAAATAAATAAGTAATATATAAAATAGTAAAAGAAAAACAATAACAATGTTGACAAAAGGTAAAAAATGTATTAATAAAGATGATAAAAATAATATGCTAATAAAATAAGAGCAGCATAATGAAATAAAAAGAAAATAAAATAATAAAGAAATAATAGTAATACTAGTAGTAGCCGTAATAAAGTAATAGTAATAAAAATGGTACTAATGCAAATAATGATGTATATATATATATGTAAAAAATAATGGTAGTAAAAAAGTAATAATATAATGGTAATAGTAATTACAAAGATGATGATAATAACCATAATATTAAAGTAAAATAAATAATATTACTATGGATAAATATATACATAGATACGTATATATATATAAAAAATATGCTATTCTATAATAATGATAATAATAAATAAATAAAATAAAATAAAATAAAACATAAATACATATAGAAAACAAAAATATAATAATTACATGTATATACATAATATGTACATGAAATAGGATAAAACATATAACTAATAATACTAAGAATATAGATCTAATATAAAAGCATATACGATACATATATATTAGTATAAAATAAGTGTATATTTTGAATAATAATCTTAGAGAAATAATAAAATGACCCTTTTCATGATAATAATAAAATAAAAGGCACCAAAAAAATTTAAAAGGGTTTAAAATAAATAATACATATAAGATAAATATATATTAAAATATATATAATAAGATAACTTAATATAAATAATGAATAATAAATAATTTTAAATATAGAATAATTGTAACGGCCTAATTTTTCAAGTGGTGTCGAAAATGGTGATTTGAGATCACTAAATTCGACAAATAAGATTGAACAAGATAGTAATTTAATATTTATGAGTCAAGTAAGAATTTAGAAGAATTTATGAAATGGTGAAATTAGTGAATTAAAAGAATTTATTAGGTCAAACGGGTCAAAAATGAAGTATCGAGACCTCAAAGTCGAAAATCGAGCTATAAATATTTTTATAAATATTTATGGAGTGTCATTGAGTTAGTATTAAAGTTTCGTTAGAAAATTTTAACGTTTGGATGGCTAACTAATTAAAAAGGACTAAATTGAAAATAGCACAAAATTTGTTAATTTGTGAGTAAATAGCTTAAGTATTTAAAAAGATGGATTTAAAGAGCAATTAGATCCAAAGGTTAATGGCTGGACGGTTTGGGTATGAAATAAGCAAGAAAACAATGTGAACAAGGGCAAAATTGGAAATAGATAAAATTAATAGTTAAATAATGATGTAATTGAAAAATCTAGACATTTCTTCATATTTTCTCAGCAAAAACGCCATAGAAGGTCTGGAGAAAGCTGGTTTTTCATATTTTTACATCATGTGAGTTTAATTCTTGCTTTTTCTTGATAATTTTTATGTTTTTATGACTTTTACAATTAGGTCCACTTGTAGAATTCATTAGTTTTTGATTTTATGGGTGAAATTGGAAGTTACCCTGGATGGATAAGGGAATTTTATGATGAATTATTATGAAATTTAAGTTCTAATTTCATATTAAGGTGGTTTTATTAAGTGATTTTGATAGGAAATGATATTTAGGACCTAATTGTGAATTGAAGGTTGCTGTTGAAATTCAGAATATAAAAGGTTTTTAAATAGTTTATAATGATAAAATAAAGTGTTAATTGAGAAAAATTAGTTCAATTGATGGGTGAATTGAGCAGGGACTAAATTGTGAAAACTGTAAATTTTGGGGTAAAAGTGCAATTTTGAAATTTGAACAGCATAAATTGTGAAGTGAAATAGAAATCAAATAAATGCTAATGAGTAGAAATATTTTATATTATAGATCAAGAATCCAAAGAAGAACGAGGAAAAGAAAAAGTTGCGGAATAGTCCCTAAATTTCAATATCTTCTACAAATTAGCCGGGTAAGTTCATATGGTTGGAATTAGATGTTTATTTGTGAATGATTGAAGTTTATAATGTGTTATTATATACGAATTTGTTGTGGGATTGTGTAGATTTTGTTAATGAAAGAATAAATGTGGAAATGCAAATTAGGAAAAACGCAGGATTGAGTACGTTCGTATCGTGACGTGTGATGAATTGATTGGATAAGACCATGGTCGCTCCATGGAAAAGTGTGAAATGTAGGTATGGTATCATCCATACTGAAATGTGAAATGTAGGTATGGTATTATCAAATCCATACCGAGTTAAAAATGTAGGTATGGCATTTCCCATACCGAGTTGAAAAATGTAGGTATGGTATTTCAATGAGGAAAACCATACCGAGTTGTGAATCGTGGCATTGAGCAACGACGTACTCAATTTCGTAAGCCGTTTCCTAATTTGATTATAAGAAATAAAGAGAAGTGATCCAAATGAAAGAGATTGAGTAGTTATTACTGTTGAGCTCAACTATGTGAGTTATTATAACAATGGTTGTGAATCGCAGAAACTTTAGTAAATGTTTTGGTATTGTTTGGAAATATTATGTTTGGTAAGCATTACTTTTAACCTATGAACTTACTAAGCTTCAATAAGCTTACTTGTGTGTGTTTAATATTTTTATGTAGATTGACTTGAAGTGAAGTGGGTAGATCGGATCAACACAACAAAGCACACTATCCGATCAATTCCGTAGCTTTTGTTTTATGTTTGAAGATTTATATGGCATGTATGGAGTTTAAATGAAATGAAGTAAAGATGTTATAAACTAGTTAACAACATTTTGTACTAAAATAGTTTTTGGTTAGTAGCAGTAGTTTGAGTTTGAAAATTTACCATAAATCATGAAAATCTAATTAGAGGTTGAATAAAATATGAAATTAAATCTTATTGAATCTAGTTTCACATAGAACAAACGATTTAAGCAAAAGGCTTTCATATCGGAGATATTTGAATTTCGTGAGACAAGGTCGAGTGATTTTGAACTCCCCTGTTCTGATTTGTAAAAATCATTAAAAATTGTAAAAAATTAATTAGGAGTCATACAATATATGTATGGATTCCTTATTGAGTCTATTTTTAAGAAAAATAAACTTCTTGGTTATTTGAATTCTGTACATGGAGAAATTTGGTTCGTAGTGAATAGGGGTCAGAGCAGCTGAACCCTGAAACAGGGGAGACTTCAACTAATAAACTGTACTAATTGGCCCAACCAAAAATTCTAGAAAAAAATTAGTAAGTAGATATATGAGCCTAGATTTTGGAAAAATTTACGGATTTGGATTTCGAGTTTTGTAACTTGAGATATGATTTTTTTTCATCTGTAACGCAGTTGGACAGCTTGTCTGGAAAGTGTGATATAAATTGTTTGAATTTGTTTAAGTGCTCAAATAAGTTTAGTAATGCCTCGTGCTCGACTCCGGCGACGGTCTCAGGTAAAGGGGGTGTTACATTTATTGGTATCAGAGCCTGGTTTAGTCGATTCTCGGAACGAATTTGATGTGTAAAGTGTTTAAAAATACATGCCATATAAATTTGTGATAATGTGATGTGAATGATCCGATCTAATTACTAATTTTTGTTATAGATTGTAAAGATGTCGATAGACCCGATGGTGCTAGTCGGAAGAGGAAGTTAATAGTAGAATACAGACTTGAGCAGGAACAAGTGGTAATGTCCCGATTTCTTTGATGAGAGAGGAAGAACTTAAAAATATGATTTACGGATTAATGAATCGGTGGTATCATGAAACAATACAAGGAAGAAGTCAGCACAACAACCTCCTCCTCCCCCTTGTACCACCATTTACAACTCCTTACACTCCTCCTTTAATAGATGAATCTAGCAAAAGAACACCAATTGAAAAACTCGAAAGTTTGGAACCAAGAATTTCGAGGAGATCGGACGATGATCCGGTTAAAGCGAGTATTGGTTAAAGAGTTTGGAGAGAGTTTTTAAACAGATGATGTGTTCTCCGGAGGACTATTTGGGATGTGCGTTTATATTGAAAGAAGAAGCGTATAATTGGTGGGAAACCATTGAGGCAATGGTACCGCAGATAAACTTACCGTGAATTCTTTCAAAACGAATTTAAGAAGAAGTATGTGGGAAAGAGATATTTAGATAAGAAGAAGAGAATTTCTTGATCTTCGACAAGGAATAAAACAGTGGCGAATATGAAAGAGAATTTGTGTATCTCAAGAGATATGCTCGGGATGTTGTAAAAGACAGAGGAAGAAATATGCATTAGATTTGAAGAAGGGCTCAATGATGAAATCGAATGATGATTGGAGGTACAGAGATTCGAGAATTTGTGATTCTATCGATCGAGCTCAAAAGATGGAAGAAGTGTATAACGAAAGATGCAAAGAGAAAGAAGAGGTAAAGAGGTATACAAAAGAAGTTTCTCTAGACCAACTTCGACTTTTCCGCCAAAAAGTTCGAGATGATTCAGTCGACCTATTACAATCCCAAACGATCGAATAAAAGTAAAACGACTCAACAAGATGTCGGAGTAACTAAGAAACCAGCAGACTAGTGTTAGTAGTGTGCAAAATATTCAAACTTAGATGTAAAAATTGTGGTAGATTTCATATTGGTGAGTGTTGGGGAAGAGCCGAGCTTGCTATAAATGTGGTGGAACTGATCATTTTATTCGGACTGCCCTCAATTATTAAAGAAGATAGAGAACAAGGGAGAAGCAAGCAAATACTCCTCGTAAAGGTAAACGTTCGGGTCAAAGTAGTGCTACTGGACTGTTCATTCGGGAACGAGAGATCTGCAACTCGATCGAGACAAGAGTACTGCACGCACATATGCTATCCGGACAAGGAAGAAGCTTCGCTCCGATGTGATAGCTGGTAATTTCTATCTTTTGATGATTCTGTATGCTTTAATTGATCCCGGATCTACACATTCATATATTTGCACCGCATTAGTGTCGAAAAGAAAATGACCGTTGAGTCCACTGACCTTGAATTGCAAGTCACTAATCCACTAGGGCAAAGTGTGTTGGTTAATTTAATACGTCGGAATTGTCCACTGAAAATACAAGGCTGTGAATTCTCTGCTGATTTAATGTTGTTACCTTTCCGAGAATTTGATGTTATTCTTAGAATGGATTGGTTGATTGAACACGATGCCATAGTGAATTGTAGAGAAAAACGGATTGATTTAAAATGTCAGACAAGGGAAATAGTTTCAGCTGAGTTTGGGGATAAAAAGAATGATGTCAGAATTATTTCAGCCTTTACAGCTCGAAAATTGATTCGGAAAGGTAATGAAGCATTTCTAGCTTATATTCTTGATACTCGGGGTTCTGAATTGAAGATGGAACAATTGTCAGTTGTTAATGAGTTTACTGATGTGTTTCCTGAGGAATTACCTGGTTTACCCCCAGATCGTGAGGTTGAATTCACAATTGATGTAATTCCGGGTACAGCTCCAATATCAATAACACCGTATAGAATGGCACCAGCTGAGTTAAAAGAGTTGAAGACACAGTTGCAAGAGTTATTGGATAAAGGGTTCATCAGACCGAGTACATCACCTTGGGGAGCACCTGTCTTATTTGTGAAAAAGAAAGATGGTTCATTGCGATTGTGTATTGATTACGTGCGGTTGAATAAGGTAACAATTAAAATAAATATCCATTACCTCGTATCGATGATTTGTTTGATCAACCGAAAGGTGCTGCAAGATTCTCAAAAATAGACCTTAGATCTGGGTATTATCACCGAAGGTTGAAGAGTGTGATGTGCCAAAGACGCTTTTGAACTCGGTATGGTCACTACGAATTTTTGGTAATGCCTTTTGGTTTAACGAATGCCCTCGCTGCATTTATGGATTTAATGAATCAATTTTTCAGTCTTATTTGGATAGATTTGTGGTGGTATTTATTGATGACATATTGGTCTATTCAAAGACGAATCCGAACATGCACAAAGACTTGAGAATTGTACTACGACTTTGAGAGAAAAGCAGTTATATGCGAAATTTAGTAAATGTGAGTTTTGGCTTCATGAGGTTGGATTTCGGGTCATATTATATCACCAAAGGAATTCGTGTGGATCCAAGTAAAGTTTGGCGGTGGTGAATTGGAAAACACCAAGAATGTAACTGAAGTGCGAAGTTTTCTGGGATTAGCAGGATACTATCGCCGTTTTGTAAATAATTTTTCCATGATTGCTTCACCAATGACTCGTTTATTACAGAAGAATGTTGAGTTTATGTGGTCTGATGAATGTCAGCAGAGTTTTGATCAGTTAAAGAAAATGTTAACAGAAGCTCCAGTCTTAACTCAACCAGAATCAGGTATACCGTATGTTGTGTACAGTGATGCATCTTTAAGTGGTTTGGGTTGTGTGTTAATGCAATGGAAAGGTAGTGGCTTATGCTTCACGGCAATTAAAACCACATGAAAAGAATTACCCTACACATGATCTTGAGTTAATGCAATTGTTTTTGCCTTAAAAATTTGGAGACACTATTTATATGGTGAGAAGTGTTATATGTATACGGATCACAAAAGTTTGAAATACTTAATGACTCGTAAGGAACCGAACTTAAGATGAGAGGCGGTGGTTAGAGTTGCTGAAAGACTATGATTTGGTTATTGACTATCATCCAGGGAAAGCTAATGTAGTTGCTGATGCACTGAGTCGAAAGTCATCCTTGTTTGCACTTCGGGCAATGAATGCTCATTTGGCTCTTAATGAAGAAGGTGTTGTATTAGTAGAATTGAAGGTAAAACCAATGTTTCTTCAACAAATTCGAAGTCGCAGAATAAAGATCCAAAATTGGTGCTTGAAACGGCAAATGGTTCGGGATAATTTAGATTCGAGTTCAAGATTGATGATGAAGGTATATTGCGCTATCATAATAGGATTTGTGTTCCAAATAATTCTGATTTAAAGAATGATATTCTTTCTGAAGCACATAATAGTATGTATTCTATTCATCCGGGTAGTACAAAAATGTATGGTGATCTGAAAAAGACATATTGGTGGCCTGGTATGAAAAGAGAAATTTCAGAATTTATTGCAAAATGTTTGATTTGCCAGCAAGTTAAAGCAGAGCATCAAGTGCCAACGGGTTTATTACAACCCATTATGATTCCTGAATGGAAGTGGGAGCATATTTCAATGGATTTTGTGTCAGGATTGCCTGTGACTCCAAGAAAGAAAGATTCGATATGGGTGATTGTTGATAGATTGACAAAGTCAGCACACTTTATTCCAGTCAGAATAGATTTTTCACTTAATAAGTTAGTAGAATTGTATGTGTCAGAGATTGTGAGACTACATGAAGTTCCAATATTTATCATTTCAGACCGGGATCCGAGGTTTACTTCAAGATTTTGGAATAAATTGCAAGAAGCTTTAGGCACCAGATTGAATTTTAGTACTGCATTTCATCCTCAAACAGATGGACAGCCAGAGCGAGTGATTCAAATTTTAGAAGATATGTTAAGATGTTGTATACTCGAGTTTGGTGACAATTGGGAAAGGTATTTACCGTTGGCTGAGTTTGCTTACAACAATAGCTATCAGTCTAGTATAAAAATGACACCATTTGAGGCTCTTTATGGTAGAAAATGCAAGACTCCATTGTGTTGGTTTGAATTGAGTGAATAAAAATAGTTGGGGTTGATTTGATTCGAGAAACCAAGAGAAAGTCCAGATTATTCGAGATAGTCTAAAAGTCGCTTGGATCGTCGAAAGTCATATGCGGATTTAAAACGAAGAGACATAGAATATGCAGTGGGTGATCGAGTATTTTAAAAGTTTCACCATGGAAAAGGGTGTTACGATTTGGTAAAAAGGAAAATTAAGTCCGAGATTCATAGGGCTATATGAAATTGTGGAAAGGGTTGGTCCTGTGGCTTATCGTTTGGCTTTACCTCCTAACTTGAGAAGATTCATAATGTGTTTCATGTGTCTATGCTAAGGCAAGATAGGTCGATCCTTCACACGTAATTCCCATACCGAAATTGAGCTTCAACTAGATATGACTTATTCAAGAACCAAGAAGATTTTAGCTCGTGAAGTTAAGGAATTGCGGAACAAAAGAGTACCATTGGTTAAAGTATTATGGCATCGACATGGTATGGAGGAGGCAACCTGGGAAACAGAGGAGTCAATAAGATCACAGTATCCAAATCTATTTTCAGGTAACAAATTTCGAGGACGAAATTTTTAAAGGGGGGGAGAGTTGTAATGGCCTAATTTTCAGTGGTGTCGAAAATGGTGATTTGAGATCACTAAATTCGACAAATAAGATTGAACAAGATAGTAGTTTAATATTTATGAGTCAAGTAAGAATTTAGAAGAATTTGTGAAATGGTGAAATTAGTGAATTAAAAGAATTTATTAGGTCAAACGGGTCAAAATGAAGTATCGAGACCTCAAAGTCGAAAATCGAGCTATAAATATTTTTATAAATATTTATGGAGTGTCATTGAGTTAGTATTAAAGTTTCGTTAGAAAATTTTAACGTTTGGATGGCTAACTAATTAAAAAGGACTAAATTGAAAATAGCACAAAATTTGTTAATTTGTGAGTAAATAGCTTAAGTATTTAAAAAGATGGATTTAAAGAGCAATTAGATCCAAAGGTTAATGGCTGGACGGTTTGGGTATGAAATAAGCAAGAAAACAATGTGAACAAGGGGCAAAATTGGAAATAGATAAAAGTTAATAGTTAAATAATGATGTAATTGAAAAATCTAGACATTTCTTCATATTTTCTCAGCCAAAACGCCATAGAAGGTCTGGAGAAAGCTGGTTTTCATATTTTTACATCATGTGAGTTTAATTCTTGCTTTTTCTTGATAATTTTATGTTTTTATGACTTTTACAATTAGGTCCACTTGTAGAATTCATTAGTTTTTGATTTTATGGGTGAAATTGGAAGTTACCCTGGATGGATAAGGAATTTTATGATGAATTATTATGAAATTTAAGTTCTAATTTCATATTAAGGTGGTTTTATTAAGTGATTTTGATAGGAAATGATATTTAGGACCTAATTGTGAATTGAAGGTTGCTGTTGAAATTCAGAATATAAAAGGTTTTAAATAGTTTATAATGATAAAATAAAGTGTTAATTGAGAAAAATTAGTTCAATTGATGGGTGAATTGAGCAGGACTAAATTGTGAAAACTGTAAATTTTGGGGTAAAAGTGCAATTTTGAAATTTGAACAGCATAAATTGTGAAGTGAAATAGAAATCAAATAAATGCTAATGAGTAGAAATATTTTATATTATAGATCAATAATCCAAGAAGAACGAGGAAAAGAAAAAGTTGCGAATAGTCCCTAAATTTCAATATCTTCTACAAATTAGCCGTAAGTTCATATGGTTGGAATTAGATGTTTATTTGTGAATGATTGAAGTTTATAATGTGTTATTATATACTAATTTGTTGTGGGATTGTGTAGATTTTGTTAATGAAAGAATAAATGTGGAAATGCAAATTAGGAAAACGCAGGATTGAGTACGTTCGTATCTTGACGTGTGATGAATTGATGGATAAGACCATGGTCGCTTCCATGGAAAAGTGTGAAATGTAGGTATGGTATCATCCATACTGAAGCATGTGAAATGTAGGTATGGTATTATCAAATCCATACTGAGTTAAAAAATGTAGGTATGGCATTTCCCATACCGAAGTTGAAAATGTAGGTATGGTATTTCAATGAGGAAAACCATACTGAGTTGTGAATCGTGGCATTGAGCAACGACGTACTCAATTTCGTAAGCCGTTTCCTAATTTGATTATAAGAAATAAAAGAGAAGTGATCCAAATGAAAGAGATTGAGTAGTTGTTACTATTGAGCTCAACTATGTGAGTTATTATAACAATGGTTGTGAATCGCAGGAAACTTTAGTAAATATTTTGGTATTGTTTGGAAATATTATGTTTGGTAAGCATTACTTTTAACCTATGAACTTACTAAGCTTCAATAAGCTTACTTGTGTGTGTTTAATATTTTTATGTAGATTGACTTGAAGTGAAGTGGGTAGATCGGATCAACACAACAAAGCACACTATCCAGATCAATTCCGGTAGCTTTTGTTTTATATTTGAAGATTTATATGGCATGTATGGAGTTTAAATGAAATGAAGTAAAGATGTTATAAACTAGTTAACAACATTTTGTACTAAAACAGTTTTTGGTTAGTAGCAGTAGTTTGAGTTTGAAAATTTACCATAAATCATGAAAATCTAATTAGAGGTTGAATAAAATATGAAATTAAATCTTATTGAATCTAGTTTCACATAGAACAAACGATTTAAGCAAAAGGCTTTCATATCAGGAGATATTTGAATTTCTGTGAGACAAGGTCAGAGTGATTTTGAACTCCCCTGTTCTGATTTGTAAAAATCATTAAAATTGTAAAAATTAATTAGGAGTCATACGATATATGTATGGATTCCTTATTGAGTCTATTTTAAGAAAATAAACTGCTTGGTTATTTTAATTCTGTACATGGAGAAATTTGGTTCGTAGTGAACAGGGTCAGAGCAGCTGAACCCTGAAACAGGGAGACTTCAACTAATAAAATGTACTAATTGGCCCAACCAAAATTCTAGAAAAATTTAGTAAGTAGATATATGAGCCTAGATTTTAGAAAAATTTACGGATTTGGATTTCGAGTTTTGTAACTTGAGATATGATTTTTTTCATCTGTAACGCAGTTGGACAGCTTATGTCCGAAAGTGTGATATAAATTGTTTGAATTTGTTTAAGTGCTCAAATAAGTTTAGTAATGCCTCGTGCTCGACTCCGGCGACGGTCTCGGGTAAAGGGGGCGTTACAATAATAAAATAAATGAATAAATAAATAAATAAATAAATAAGGGGTTAAAATTGGATGAAGTAGGGACTTAATCAAAACAAAAATAAAATCATTGGTAATAAAGACCAAGGAATAAACGTGTAAGGACCCCATTAAAATACACGCCACATCATAGGGACCCATTTGGAAATTGTACCCTATCGCCCAATGGCACCGTTCCAAAATACGTGTTTAAATGGTCTCAGGAGCAGATCGAATTCGAAATTAAATATCCAGGCCAAATTAAAAGGAACAAAAATCAGCATAGAACCTAATCGATATACGCTATAAAACAGAGGGGCTTGTTGTGTAAATAACCCAAAAGTAATGAAAACACGCGGATCCCACGGTTAGCGGGTCGGGTCAGTCCGATTCGCGTCAAAACGACGCCATTTGACGCCTAGGTAACTAGTTCAAAACGATGCCGTATAAAGAGGGTAAAAAAACAAAAAAATCTGAGCAGAAGCTCATTTTCTCTGGGTTTTAAAGAAAAGAAGGGGGAAGGGGCTCGAATTCTCTCTGGGGGAGCCCAGAATCCGACGAGTGGCCCGCCGTGCCGGCCATCGTAGACGGTGGCCGGAAATCGCCCAAAGGTAAGATTTTTTATATTATTTTTTTGCTATTTTATATATTTATCTAATATGCATGTGTTGTTTATAGAGATTATTATGCAAACAAATTCGACAAAAGAAAAGAAAAATAAAAATAAAAAAGGAAAGTATATAGACCTTTGCTTCGGTCTGTGATGTTTCTTGCTGAAATTTAGTATATTGAGGCTCTTTATTTTTGAATAAAAAAGAAAAAAAAAGGGTCCCTTTTTACATTCTGTTTGGCTATCTATAGCCGAGTATGCCATTATCTTTCTTGCTTTTGTCCACTCCTATTAATGCTTGCAGGTGCAACTTGGGCGGTGAGGCGGTGGACGTGACAGACGGTGGCAGACCTGGCACGGGGAGGCAGCAGCTAGGTTTTTTTTGTCCTTTTGTTTCTGATTTGTTAATTTAGGCTAGGGTTAAGGTTATTTGGGCTCGGGAGTTATTTGGGCTTTTGTTTGGGTATTGGGCTTGAGGGTTAGGAAATAGGTTTTGGGCTAGGGGGGTCAAACGGGCTTGTACAATGAAAATCTAACGTAGTGTTCCACATCATTTTTACCATTTTTTGAGCTACCATTTGTTCATCTTCTCTGTAACGCCCCGTACCCGAGACCGTCGCCGGAGTCGAAACACGAGGTGTTAACAGACTTAATTCATTACTTAAACAGCTCAAACAATTTATTTTTAAAATTTTCAGTCAAGCTAGCAATCTGCATCACAGTCGCTTAAAAATTCATATCTCGAGTTCCAAAACTCTAAATCCAATTCCGTAAATTTTCCCTGAAACTAGACTCATATATATATTTACTAATTTTTTTATAGAATTTTTAGTCAAGCAAATTAGTACATTTTATTAGTTAAAGTCTCCCCTGTTTCAGGGTTCGACTGCTCTGACCTCTGTGCCTTACGAATCAGATATCTCCCTGTACAGAGTTTCAATGACTATGCCGTTTGTTTCTAATAAAACTAGACTCAATTAGGAATCTGTACATATAAATTATGACTTCTAATTATCTTTGAACAATTTATGGTAAATTTCCAAAGTCAGAATAGGGGATCCAGAAATCGCTCTGGCCTGTTTCACAAAGATTTAAACATCTCATAAAATATAACTCATATACCTGTTTTGTTGCATCCATATGAAAATAGACTCATAATTCTTCAATTCCATATTTATTCATAATCTAATTGTATCTCTACTATTTTTAATGATTTTTCAAACTCACGTCACTGCTGCTGTCTGAATCTATTTTATGGTAAATTTTACCTATTTCATGGTTTCCATGAATTAGCTAGCAATTTAGCATACATAACACCAAATATGATCATGATTAGCCATTCCAATGGCTAATCATTACCAAGCATTTCCATACCACTCAATAACCATATCATAAGACCATATATACAAAATGATTATAATGTTATACATGCCATACTCAAAATATGCAAGCCATTATGCCAAGATGGTGTACGGATAGTGTGAGCATGCCTCCGATCGTTCCCGATTTCCGAGCTGGCTTGTCAACACTACAAGGAATGAAAAGGAGGAAGTAAGCATAAATGCTTAGTAAGCTCACATGCAAATAGAAAGTAACACAACTATATAAGCAAACATAAAACATCATTTGCATAATCATCACCGAGACATTCATATCACATTTTCATTTATCATCTTACCATATTGTTGTTATATCGAGTTTTCAACCCGAGGGTTAAGTACATACCTGTTCAAAGTATTCATCTCACAACACTTACCAATACGTCCCTTTCATCTCGAGTATTCCTCCATTTGAGTAGAATTTTACCCGTTGAACACATCGAATATAATTGGATACATGGAAAGTTTGCACATAAGTGCCACATATGTAGCCAAGCTACCATGTAACCCGCCCATAAGTGAACTCGGACTAAACTCAATGAGCTCGGGTGTTCGCATCCATAAGTGAACTCGGACTCAACTCAACGAGCTCGGATGCCTAGTTACATCTCTCGAACTCGGACTCAACTCAACGAGTTCGGACATTCGCATCCATAAGTGAACTCGGTCTCAACTCAACGAGTTCGGATGCCCAAATATCCTAGTGACATGTCACTTGTATCCTAATCTATTCCTAAGGTTCAAACATGATTTTCCTCGAACACATCTCCATGCCATTTTCCGTAAAATACCGAAACCAATACTCGGTAGCACTTTATATTTAACAAATAATTCACATAATTTGCATTTTATTCAAAATAACCACAAATCATATATTTCATGATAAAATCAGCATATCATATAATTAACATCAATAACTTAAAAATAACAATTATACTATATTATTTACACATGAACTTACCTCGTGCTAAAATGGCTACTTTTACCATTTCGTCCACAACTTAGTATTTTCCCATTTTAGCCCGAATTTTAGTTTTCCTTGCTCTATCATTTAAAATATAGTCTAATTAGGACTCACATTATTCAAATTGACCCAAACTCATATTTTGGCAAAATTAAAGTTTTGCCCTAAACTTTCACATATTTACACTTTTGCCCCAAAGCTCGTAAATTAAACTTCAGCCTATTTTCTTATGTTTTATGACATGCTGATCATTTTTCCTTCTATGGCAATATCAAATTCTCACTCTAACATGTACTTATGACTATTAGGTATTTTTACCGATTAAGCCCTTTTGCTCGTTTTAAGCTAAAACCGAGTAGTACAAGTTGTCTAACATAATTTAAAACCTCATATTCTATCATAAAACACCAAAATACACAAATTTTAACTATGGGTATTTTTCCAAATATGAACCCTAGGTTGAATTATTGCTAGCATAAGCTTAATCGAGCTACCGGGACTCTAAAAACGTAAAAATCATTAAAAACGAGGCTAGAACGGACTTACAATCGAGCTTGGAAGCTTGAAAAACCCTAGCCATGGTTTCTCCTTGCTATATTCGGCCATGGGGTTGAAGATGAGCAAAATTGGCTTTTAATTTTGTATTTTAATTCATTTTACCCCTAAATGACCAAAATGCCCTTACTACTAAACTTTCCAAAAATTCCATCCATGTCCAATTTTTGTCCATAGACTTAGAAATTGGTAAAATTTCTATTTAAGACCTCCTAATTAATATTTCAAAACAATTTCATACTAGAAACTTCTAGGATGCAAGTTTTGCAAATTATTCGATTTAGTCCCTAATTTCAATTTAAGCACTTTATGCATAAAAATTCTTCACGAAATTTTCACACAATCATGCAATCATATCATAGACCTCAAAATAATCATAAAATCATTATTTCTATCTCGGATTTTGTGGTCACGAAACCACTATTCCGACTAGACTCAAAATCAGGATATTACATTCTCCTCCACACTACCCTTGCTTTCACCATTCTTTCTTATTCTTCTTTTGCTCATTGCTTCGAGCCACCGTACCATCTCTTCCTTCACTCACTATTTCCATGATCATCGCACCATCAAGGGCTTCCAATAAACCATGCCCCCATCTAATTATAGCTTCCTCAAGTTACCTAGCACCTAACTTTTGGGTGCTTTCAGTACTTGCAACACTGTCGTTACAATAATTAAAAATTTTAGTCATCAGATTGTTTCTAATGTAGTTGGGTTGAAAAGTACTCGATTCTTCTAAAATAGAAAAATTTTTATTTAGACTTTTAAAATTTTTAAAAATTAAATTAGTAAATATAAAATTATATTTTGACCCTAAAATGATAAAATTTTAATTTAATCCTTAAAAAATATAAAGATATAAACTATTAAAATAATAAAATTATATTTTTATTATTAAAAAATTACAATTTAATTTCTGCCCTAAAAATTTTTTCTCCCTTCGCCCCATGTTTACCATCTTTCTCCTATCCACACCACCCCTACTTCTATCTATCTTTCTTTCTTTCTTCTTCTTCCTTTGTTCCCTGCTTTTGGCCACTGCACCATCTCTTCCTTTACCTACTGCTTCCATCATCACCATATCATCAAGAAGAAATAGAGAACAGGCAAGCGCTATAGTATGCTTATCCTATTTATGTCCCTCCACCGACTATTTTTTATCTTCTACCTCCCGTCTTCACCGTCTTGTTTTGTCTCCTACTTCAAACTTTGATGAAACCAAACTCATAAGCCTTCCACACACGTGCTTTCTAGTAACTTTTTGGCACTATGGCCTATAGGGGCAAGCTGAATGGGGGTGTCATCAATGCCTCAAAATATTTGTCTCTTGTTGCTTGGCTAAAACTCTAAACATTGTTTTGGAACTCTTTCTTCTTAACCTTTGGGTGCACAAATGTTGCTTAAGGATATTGTTTTGCGAATGTGACAATGGAAGAGCTCTTAGCCCCATGGTTGCTTTGTTTCTAGCAGAAGGTCTCTTCCTCCACTATTTTTTTTACATAGGTCTTGTCCTCTACTAGGCTTTGCGAGCTAGCCTCTTATACACATACACACACAAAGATATAGAAGCATAATTTTAACTTGGTGAATTTGTGGCTTAAGCTTGAATACGTGGCTATTTCCCAAACTATTAAAATTGTGAGGATCGATTGGTTTTGCATTTTTGGTCAAATATACAACTATTAACAGTTTTTTTTGCATAAAATCATATTTTGAATATATATATATATATATATACAAAATGTAGAAAGGGAAACTATAGGATAAGCATACGGTAGTAGTGGGTAAAGGAAAAATAATGTGGTAGCTAGGGAGCAAAAGGAAAAAGAAGAAAGAATGATGGAAGTAGAATTTTAAATGGTGCTGCAACACGTGGTTTGCTAGGATTCAAATCATATGCTTAGTTCATTTCATCATAGCTTATGAGAATAGCTTATGAGAATACGTAAGTAAATGTTGACTTATTGACTACAGTCCTAAGTTTGTATTATATGACTAAATATAACGTGGGAAAACAACTTACATTAACAATTAATATAAATGTTTAGTACATGAGATTAAATTGAACAAATTCATGTTAAAGGCTATTATGTCATCTTAAGTTCAATTAGAGAGATAGATTGTATTAACTATTGTAGTTTGATTATCTTCTAGAAATAAAGATATATGAGATTGTTTGGACCAATAATGTATAAAAAAATTATCTTAAATTTGTTAATGAATTTATTCACTAGTGACTATTTAATTTCTGAGTAAGTGAATGAACATGTGTATAACTCATCTATTTTAGTATGTTAAAAAAAATGTGCTCCCTAGGTTGTGAGCCAAAAGGTGGTATGCTAGATACATAATTGTTAGCTCTAGTTCTTCAAAAGTTTTGATCTAATAAAATAAAATTTTAAATTCTTACTCAGTTAAATTTGTAATTGGTTGATACAAGCCCTTAAAATTATTTTCAAAGTATTTTGAAACTCAAATTTGTAAAATGTCTTTGAAAGATATTAGTTCATGACCAATTTTACCTTATTGAGACACTTGATTTGATAAAAGTAAGTTAGAGAGCATCCCAAGCATTCCTTCGAACTTCTATCAATACTTAAAGGCTTTTCTACTGATATACATGCAGTTGTATCGATACTTAGGAGGAGTTTTATTGGTAGAAGTAAGTCAGAGTGCACCCCAGACCACCCATCAAACTTTACTGATACTTAAAAGGGTCTTTTACCAAAACAAGTAAGCCAATAAGCATTTTTAGGTTCCCCTACGCCTTCTATTGATACAAGTATTGGTACAAGTTTGAGCCCTTGAAACCCTCAAACTTCTACTAATACAAGTGGTCTTCTACCAATACATCGAACTCCAACAATCACATTTTTGAAGACTTCTATTGACACAAATCCACTTGTACTGAAATAAGTAAGCTGCAATCTACAATTAATGCTTAAATTTAATGTTGCAACCCCAAGGTTGTTAGAAGATATAAATACAAGTCAATAGCTCCATGTTAAAAATAAGAAACAAGTTTGTTAGGTCAATTATACAAAAATCTAATATTTTCATTGATATTCTCTTTGTTCTTTATACACACACTCGAGTAACCATCTCTTTTATTCTTTTTAAGTGTTGTATTGTCATTGAGTGAGCTTTATCATTGTAATATCTTCTTTCAGAGGTGTCTTTAATCATTGTTATTATTTATCATATTTGTAAGGGTTTGCTTAAGGTTACACGTACATACTTGGGTAACCTGTGACATCCCTAAAGTGACCCTAGTCGGAAAGCGGTTTCAGGACCGCTAAACCGAGTCACTAAATCATTTGAGTATGATAGTTACTGTCTAAATATGTGAAAATGCATGTGTGAATTTTTAATTCTTTGATTTAGTTAATTTGAATGTGAATTGAAAGAAAAGGGACTCATGTGAAAGGATTCAATTATATGTGGCTAATTTTAAGAGGTTAATAAAGGAATGAAGTAAAATAAATGGAGTTGCATGTCAAATAATCCATTTGACAAGGATAGTGGCCGCCATGACAAAATTATGGGAAGGAAACATGTTTCCAACATGTTACGTTAGTGGGGTATGTAGAAAACAATAGAATAAAAGCTAGTAATAAAGAAAGGGAAAAAAAAGGAAAATGATGATAGCAAAAAAAGTGTGTGGATGCCTCCCCCATTTGCCGTGAAGTGAACAAAGAAAAGAAAAAAAAGTGTTCATCTTTGAACATGCTTGGCGAATTGAAGAAGAAAGCAAGAGAAGGTTTGGTCACCCTTGAGCTTGAATTAAGGTAAGTGAGTTCATGTTGGTTCTTGAAAGGTTAGCATACTTTAAGCTAGCTACTAAAATTTCCTACTTAGCCATGTCAAAATCTTGGTTGTGTGGTAATATTGGGTAATCGGCCATAGAAGAAATTGAGGAAAAGGATTGTTGTCTTTGTGTTGTAATGAGTATTTGTGGATGGGTGAAGTTTGAGTTAGTTAAGTGTTCATGTAGATGGTTTGGGTGATAGGAAAAAATCGGCTTGTGTGTGTATGGATAGTTGCCGAATGTGTGTATAGTCAAAGAAGAAATCCTTAAAGTGTCTAGTTAATTGATGTTAGGTAAATGGTGTGTGTAAATTATTTAAAATAAAATAATTGTATGAGTATTAAGGATGGTACATGAATTGGCCTTAGAAGAAATTTTAGTATAATATGCTTGGATGTTAATAGGTTATTGCTTTAATGACCGGTGTGTCAAGGATAATGCATGGACTAATTGATTAATATGTGTTAAGGGAAGGTGAATAAATGTCTATTTGATAAGCTATATATATATTCGGCTATGAAGGCTGAAGGTTAAGTCATAGAGATTTTGGTGATATTCATATTCGGTCATAAGGGTTATATGTGTAACTTGGCTATGTGGGTTACGAGTTAAGGTAAATTGCTTATTTGATATGGGTATTCGCCATAAGCTAGCATGATGGGACTTTAATAAGATAAATTTGTTTGAATTAGCCCAAGAGCTTAGAGGATCGAAGTTGGACAAGGGGAAAGAAAAAGTAATTGAATAGCCGTTGAAGACATTCGACAACATCCGAGGTAAGTCATTAAGCATATATTTGGTATTGATTTAAATGATCATAATATATATGCAATTGTGTTTAATGAATTGATGTGTAAATAGAAATGTATGTGTATGGAATGATGCCATCGTTGAATGTATAAAGGTGGTAAATTGCATAAAGTATTGGTCTCGGCACTAAGTGTGCAGGTATAAATGGACACGGTGACAAGATTGGCACTAAGTGTGCGGGTATAAATGGACACGGTGACAAGATTGGCACTACGTGTCTGGGTTTAAATTGTACAGCACTAAGTGTGCGAATTTGATTATATAGCACTATGTGTGCGAGCTGATTTTATAGCACTAAGTGTGCGGATTCACTATATGCTCTTGCATTACAATTGGCACTGAGTGTGCGACATTATCGAGTTAATCCCGGACAGCGGATCGGGTAAGTACCTTGAGCTCATGACGAATAGGCAATATGTTCATGCTCGGGGTTGAGCTTGGTAAGCTTTAAATCTATGTGATGATTGCAATTGTGTGATTGTGGTGAAAATGAGTTAGTGTGTGAAAATGCCTCAAATATCTTATTGTGTAGAATATGAAATGTGGATGTATGACTTGGTATGAGATTGAACCGAAAGGTCCGAGGAATTATGGTATAGTTTCGGTATGGATGAGTACCTAGCCTCGTTTATTGTTTCATGTTGTGATAACTTTATTAATGGATGGTGGTTGAATGCTTATGACTTACTGAGTTATAAACTCACTCGGTGTTTTCTTGTCACCCTTTTAGGTCTCTTGGACTCGTATTGTTTGCGTGCTCGGAACCGTCGTTGAAGTCATCACACCGGCTGGAAATCTTTTGGTATTGTCTTCGTAGTTGAACTAGAAGAACATTTGGCATGTATAGGCTATTATGTTTTGTTGAATTATGGGTTGTAAACTTTAAGCCATGTGAAAATGGCCTATGTGGTCGTTGAGTGGGATGCTAGAACCTATAGCCACGAGTCTTAGAAACTTTAATTTTGATAAGGTGGCCATAATTTGTGTCATGTATGATGGATGATTAGTAAGGTCAAGGAAAGATTCATGAAATTGGCATAGTCTACTGCAGTAACTGTTGCGGACAGCAGCAGTGATATGAGATTGAAAAATCACTAAAAATAGCAGAAGTAGAATTAAATAGTGAATAAATTATGAAATTGAACCTTGATGAATCTATTTTCATATGGATGAAACGAAAAGACCATATGAGCAGTATACTGAGAGATATTAAAGTTCTCGTGACACAGGGCCAGAAATGTTTCTGGATCCCCTGTATCGACTTTGAAAATTTACTATAAATTATCCAGAAAGAATTAGAAGTCATGCCTTATATGTGCAGATTCCATTTTGAGTCTAGTTTCATTAGAAAGAAACGGAACCAGTATTAAAGCCCTGTACAGAGAGATATTCAAGTTGTAATGCGCGAAGGTCAGTGTAGTCGACCCCTGTAACATGGGTGACTTTAACTAATAAACTGTACCAATTGGCCTGACCAAAAATTCTAGAAATAAATCCATGGATGGATATATGAGTATAGTTTCAGGGAAAATTTACGGAATTGGTTTTCGAGTTCTGGAACTTGAGATATGATTTTTAAGGTAACAGTGACGCAGTTAGCTAGCCTGCCTGAAACAAAAATTTCATAATTTCCAAGAGGGAAATAAGGAAGTAAGCCAGTAACACCTCGTGGTCGAATCCGTGACGGTCACGGGTTTGGAGTGTTACATTTAATTGGTATCAGAGCTATGGTTTAGTCGGTTCTAGGACTACCATAGCGTGTGAGTCTAGCTATACATGCCAAATTGTTAGTGCTTAATAATGTGATGACTTGACGGTTGAAATTTTTGTTTTGATTAGCAATGGAACCCGGGGTAGAGAGACCCTTGGCGGATGACGTTGAAAGTGTAGCGGCTGCTCCCGCGCAAGGGACACCGCCCGTTGAGCCTCAGTCATCCGCGAATAGTCAAAATGAAGGGGCGAAACAAGCGTTCTTCACCATGATGAATGAGTGGGTCGTGCAATATGCCCGAACCAATCCGGCTGTCCAACCATCCCCGAATTTAAATACTCCACCCCAAGAGCCCGCAATGCCTCCGATTCATCGATCCTGTGAGGCTGAGTAAACCACCGTGGACTTGATTAGGAAGCGTGGGGCGAGGAGTTCAAGGCCATAGTTACGATGATGCCGAAAAGGCCGAGTTCGCTCGATAACACCATTAGAGTGTTAGATGAACTGTCATGCACACCGATAAATGTCTTAAGTGTGCTATATCCTTGTTGCGAGACTCGACTTACTATTGGTGGAGGACTTTAATTTCCATAGTCCCAAATGAACGAGTTACTTGGGATTTCTTTCAATCCAATTTCGAAAGAAATACATTAGTCAACAGTTCATCGATCGAAGTGTAAGGAATTCTTGGAACTCAAGCAAGGCCGGATGATCAGATCTGAATCTGAACATGAGTTCGTAAGACTTAGTCGGTATGCTCGGGAGTGTGTGGCTGATGAGGTTGCGATGTGCAAAAGATTTGAAGAAGGATTGAATGAAGAGTTAAAGTTACTAGTGGGAATTTTAGAGATAAAGGAGTTCGTGACACTAGTCGAACGAGCACGCAAGGCGGAAGAACTTGGGAAGGAGAAGAAGAAGGCTGAATTTGAAGCAAGAGATTACCGTAAAAGATTGACGAGTAAAGCTCCGTTCTCGGCTGTAAAGAGGTTCGGGAGGACACCAAGAAGTCGAGGACGATCGCAGAATTTCCATTAGAGCCCGACCATTGACGGACTCCGAGCTACTTGGTAGTTAGTGTGGGCAATAATCGTCAAGAGAGACCTGAATGCCCCAATGTGGAAGACGACACCTAGGTGAATGTTGGGGTAAGTCATTAATAGGGCTCGTTATGGATGCGGTTCAAGGACCACTTCATTAGAGATTGCACGAGCTAGATGAGAGGAATAAGACGCAAGGTGCAAGACCTAGTGGAACGACGGTGGAGGTAGGCCCCGAGAATCTCTGGAGGTAGGGGTGGTAATCGAGAGGAGCCTCTAATACGGCTGCCCGATCCGAGACCCGTGCTCTGCTAGAGCATATGCCATCCGCGCACGAGAGGAGGCATCCTCCCCGACGTTATCACCGGTACTTTTACTCTCTTTGATACTAGTGTGATTGCATTGATTGACCCGGCTCTACTCACTCATATGTATGTGAAACCTTAGCATCCAAGAAGACTCTACCGTTGAGTCTCATCGAGTTCGTAATTCAGTGTCAAACCCTTTGGGTCAATACGTGCTCGTTGATAAAGTGTGCAAGAGATACCCCTAATAATTCGAGAATCTGTTTTCGCCGATCGATGCTTCTACCATTTAATGAATTCGATGTTATTCTTGGTATGGATTGGTGACCGTACATGATGCGATGGTGGACTGCAAAAGGAAAACCATTAATTTGAGGAGTGCAAATAATGAGGTAGTCCGAGTCGAGTCTCTCGATTTAAAAGGAGCGCCACGATAATATCTTCTATGACCGCTCGGAGGTATGTGAAAAGGGTGTGAAACATACCTTGCGTATATGTTTCAAAGTAAAGAGACGGAAAGGAAACTCGAATCGGTACCGATGGTTTGTGAGTATTCGATGTTTTTCCGAGGAGTTACTGGATTGCCACCGGTTCGAGAAGTGGAATTCGACATCGGTTGTACCGTACTACGCCGATTTCAATAGCCCCGTGTCGTATGGCATTAACAGAATTAAAGGAATTGAAGGTTCAATTGCAAGAATTGACGGATAGAGGTTTCGCTCGAATCGAATTTTTCTCCATGGGCGCTTGTATTGTTTGTGAAAAGAAGGACGGAACCATGAGGTTGTGCATCGACTATCGTCAACTCAATAAAGTGACAATAAAGAATAAATATCCATTGCCACGAATTGACGATTTGTTTGATCAATTAAAGGGAGCCTCGGTGTTTTCAAAGATAGATTTGAGGTCGGGTACTATCGGTTGAGGGTCCGAGAATCGGACATACCCAAAACCGCTTTTAGAGCGAGGTACGGTCACTACGAATTCTTGGTGATGCCGTTTGGGCTTACTAATGCCCTGCGGTATTTATGGATTTAATGAATAGAATTTTCAGGCCATACTTGGATCGGTTCGTAGTTGTATTTATCGATGACATTTTGGTCTATTCGAGAGATGAAACCGAACATCTTGAGCACCGAGGCTAATGTTGCAAATTTTACGAGATAAGCGATTATCGCAAAGTTCAAGAAATGTGAATTTTGGTTGAAAGAGGTTAGCTTTTGAGGCACGTGGTGTCCGCATCGGTGTCGAGGTGGACCCGAACAAAATTTCTACCATAGTCGATTGGAAACCTCAAGGAATGTTACCGAGGTTAGGAGCTTTTGGGGCTTGCGGATACTATCGACGATTTGTGAAAGGTTTTTCGATGATAGTTGCACCGATGACAAAACTACTTCAAAAAGATGTTAAGTTCGAGTGGTCGGAATCTTGTCAAGAAAGTTTCGATTGACTAAAACCTGCTTAACCGAGGCCCCAGACTAGTACAACCGGAGTCCGGTAAAGAGTTTGCCATATACAGTGACGCATCCTTGGTTGGGTTAGGTTGTGTGTTGATGCAAGAAGGTCGAGTTGTGGCTTACGCGTCGAGACAACTAAAGCCGCATGAGAGAAACTATCCGACCCATGACCTTGAACTAGCAGACCATAGTGTTCGCCTTGAAGATATGGCGGCATTACTTGTTTGGAGAAAGGTGTCACATTTATTCGGACCACAAGAGTCTAAAATATTTGATGACTCGAGAGATTTAAACCTGCGACAAAGACGTTGGCTTGAGTTGTTGAAAGACTATGAACTCATCATTGATTATCACCGGGAAAGGCCAACGTGGTGGCCGATGCTTTAAGTCGCAAGGCACTCGCTTTGCTTTGAGAGCGATGGATGCTCATCTATCCGTTTCACCCGATGAGGTGCTAGTAGTCGAATTAGAGACCAAACCGATGGTCAATCCGAACGGATAATTCAAATACTCGAGGATATGTTGAGATGTTGCATCCTTGAGTTTAGTGGTTCATGGGAACGGTAATTACCTTTGATTGAATTCACTTACAACAATAGTTTTCAATCAAGTATTAAGATGGCGCCTCACGAGGCTTTATACGGTCGTAAATGCCGTACCCCATTATTCTGGACTAAACTTAGTGAAAGTAAAGTCTTGAGGTTGATTTGATTAAGGATGCCGCAGAAAGTTCGAGTAATTCGTGAAGGTTTGAAAGTCGCCGGATCGCCAAAAGTCGTATCGGATTTGAAAAGAAAAGACATGGAATATCAGGTTGGAGACAAGGTATTTCTCGAAGTATCTGAACGAGTTGGGCCAGTAGCGTACCGATTAATTTTACCCCCTGAGCTCGAAAAGATTTACAATGTTTTCCATGTCTCGATGCTTGACGATATAGATCCGACCGTCATGCGTAATCACTCCATCCGAGATTGAGATTCACCTAATTTGAGTTATGAAGAAGAGCGGTTAGCATTCGATGTGTGAAGTAAAAGAGTTGCGAAATAAGAAAATCCCATTAGTGAAGGTGGTGTGGCATAAACACGAATTGAAGAAGCCACTTGGGAACCCGAGAACTCTATGAAAGAGCGATACCCAAACCTATTTACGGTAAGATTTTCGGGACGAAAATTTCTTAAGTGGGGAGAGTTGTGACATCCCTAAAGTGACCCTAGTCGGAAGCGGTTTCGGGACCGCTAAACCGAAATCACTAAATCATTTGAGTATGATAATTACTGTCTAAATATGTGAAAATGCATGTGTGAATTTTTAATTCTTTGATTTAGTTAATTTGAATGTGAATTGAAAGAAAAGGGACTCATGTGAAAGGATTCAATTATATGTGGCTAATTTTAAGAGGTTAATAAAGGAATGAAGTAAAATAAATGGAGTTGCATGTCAAATAATCCATTTGACAAGGATAGTGGCCGGCCATGACAAAATTATGGGCAAGGAAACATGTTTCCAACATGTTATGTTAGTGGGGTATGTAGAAAACAATAGAATAAAAGCTAGTAATAAAGAAAGGGAAAAAAAAAGGAAAATGATGATAGCAAAAAAAGTGTGTGGATGCCTCCCCCCATTTGCCGTGAAGTGAACAAAGAAAAAGAAAAAAAAAGTGTTCATCCTTGAACATGCTTGGCGAATTGAAGAAGAAAGCAAGAGAAGGTTTGGTCACCCTTGAGCTTGAATTAAGGTAAGTGAGTTCATGTTGGTTCTTGAAAGGTTAGCATACTTTAAGCTAGCTACTAAAATTTCCTACTTAGCCATGTCAAAATCTTGGTTGTGTGGTAATATTGGGTAATCGGCCATGGAAGAAATTGAGGAAAATGATTGTTGTCTTTGTGTTGTAATGAGTATTTGTGGATGGGTGAAGTTTGAGTTAGTTAAGTGTTCATGTAGATGGTTTGGGTGATAGGAAAAAAATCGGCTTGTGTGTGTATGGATAGTTGCCGAATGTGTGTATAGTCAAAGAAGAAATCCTTAAAGTGTCTAGTTAATTGATGTTAGGTAAATGGTGTGTGTAAATTATTTAAAATAAAATAATTGTATGAGTATTAAGGATGGTACATGAATTCAGCCTTAGAAGAAATTTTAGTATAATATGCTTGGATGTTAATAGGTTATTGCTTTAATGATCGGGTGTGTCAAGGGATAATGCATGGACTAATTGATTAATATGTGTTAAGGGAAGGTGAATAAATGTCTATTTGATAAGCTATATATATATTCGGCTATGAAGGCTGAAGGTTAAGTCATAGAGATTTTGGTGATATTCATATTCGGTCATAAGGGTTATATGTGTAACTTGGCTATGTGGGTTACGAGTTAAGGTAAATTGCTTATTTGATATGGGTATTCGGCCATAAGCTAGCATGATGGGACTTTAATAAGATAAATTTGTTTGAATTAGCCCAAGAGCTTAGAGGATCGAAGTTGGACAAGGGGAAAGAAAAAGTAATTGAATAGCCGTTGAAGACATTCGACAACATCCGAGGTAAGACATTAAGCATATATTTGGTATTGATTTAAATGATCATAATATATATGCAATTGTGTTTAATGAATTGATGTGTAAATGGAAATGTATGTGTATGGAATGATGCCATCGTTGAATGTATAAAGGTGGTAAATTGCATAAAGTATTGGTCTCGGCACTAAGTGTGCGGGTATAAATGGACACGGTGACAAGATTGGCACTAAGTGTGCGGGTATAAATGGACACGGTGACAAGATTGGCACTACGTGTGCGGGTTTAAAATTGTACAGCACTAAGTGTGCGAATTTGATTATATAGCACTATGTGTGCGAGCTGATTTTATAGCACTAAGTGTGCGGATTCACTATATGCTCTTGCATTACAATTGGCACTGAGTGTGCGACATTATCGAGTTAATCCTGGACAGCGGATCGGGTAAGTACCTTGAGCTCATGACGAATAGGCAATATGTTCATGCTCGGGGTTGAGCTTGGTAAGCTTTAAATCTATGTGATGATTGCAATTGTGTGATTGTGGTGAAAATGAGTTAGTGTGTGAAAATGCCTCAAATATCTTATTGTGTAGAATATGAAATGTGGATGTATGACTTGGTATGAGATTGAACCGAAAGGTCCGAGGAATTATGGTATAGTTTCGGTATGGATGAGTACCTAGCCTCGTTTATTGTTTCATGTTGTGATAACTTTATTAATGGATGGTGGTTGAATGCTTATGACTTACTGAGTTATAAACTCACTCGGTGTTTTCTTGTCACCCTTTTAGGTCTCTTGGACTCGTATTGTTTGCGTGCTCGGAACCGTCGTTGAAGTCATCACACCGGCTGGAAATCTTTTGGTATTGTCTTCGTAGTTGAACTAGGAGAACATTTGGCATGTATAGGCTATTATGTTTTGTTGAATTATGGGTTGTAAACTTTAAGCCATGTGAAAATGGCCTATGTGGTCGTTGAGTGGGATGCTAGAACCTATAGCCACGAGTCTTAGAAACTTTAATTTTGATAAGGTGGCCATAATTTGTGTCATGTATGATGGATGATTAGTAAGGTCAAGGAAAGATTCATGAAATTGGCATAATCTACTGCAGTAACTGTTGCGGACAGCAGCAGTGATATGAGATTGAAAAATCACTAAAAATAGCAGAAGTAGAATTAAATAGTGAATAAATTATGAAATTGAACCTTGATGAATCTATTTTCATATGGATGAAAAGAAACGACCATATGAGCAGTATACTGAGAGATATTAAAGTTCTCGTGAGACAGGGCCAGAACGGTTTCTGGATCCCCTGTCTCGACTTTGAAAATTTACTATAAATTATCCAGAAATAATTAGAAGTTATGCCTTATATGTGCAGATTCCATTTTGAGTCTAGTTTCATTAGAAACAAACGGCACCAGTATTAAAGCCCTGTACAGAGAGATATTCAAATTGTAACGCGCGAAGGTCAGTGTAGTCGACCCCTGTAACATGGGTGACTTTAACTAATAAACTGTACCAATTGGCCTGACCAAAAATTCTAGAAATAAATCCATGGATGGATATATGAGTATAGTTTCAGGGAAAATTTACGGAATTGGTTTTCGAGTTCTGGAACTCGAGATATGATTTTTAAGGTAACAGTGACGCAGTTAGCTAGCCTGCCTGAAACAAAAATTTCATAATTTCCAAGAGGGAAATAAGGGAAGTAAGCCCGGTAACACCTCGTGGTCGAATCCGGTGACGGTCACGGGTTTGGGGTGTTACATAACCACTTCTTTTATTCTTTTCAACTGTTGTATTGTCATTGAGTGAACTTTATTATTGTAATATCTTCCTTGAGAGATGTCTTCAATCATTGTTATTATTTATCATATTTGTAAGGGTTTGCTTAAGGTTTTTGGGTAGAAACCTTAAAGGAAATGACTCTATCTTCCCCAGTGAAAAGATAGTGTTTTGTAGAGGTTAAACTTTGTCCTTAAAAGGTTCAAATCTAATGAATTTAGGAAATCGTGGTAAGTTAAGGTAGTGGAGATAAGCAATTGGAGCTTAACTACCATAAATTCTTGAGTTTTCATTGTTTGCCTTATCTTCTTAAAATTTTAAAGTCACCAATTCATCCCCCTCTTGATGATTATCGAGCTTAACAATAATTTATACATAGCATGACTCCAGTTAGAATAGTAGCATCATAGTTCGATAAAAAGAGTAAATACTAACCTTTTAATGGCATCATATGATTAATGAAAATAGAACATACCCATGGCTCATTTGTTTGAGACAAATTAATAATTATTTTCATTATAGAAGATGTAATTATTATTATGAGATAAAAATAATTGAGTTAGGTGAAAAATAGATATATAATTTAGATTAATTTTATTAAATTATAAATTAAGTATTAAAGATTTAGTTGGATAAATATAAAAAACACTGCTATAAACTAAAAATTAGAACATTATTTATAGAATAAAATATATTTTATGTTTTCACCTAAAACAAATATTATCTATAACCATTATGCGTTTCATGTTGTATATTAATGAAACATAAAATATGATGATTAAATTGTTAAAATATTAATAATAGAAAAGTTATGAAATTGTGTAACACCAAATTGTTTTAAGGTGTGTTTGTTATATAGAAAATGATTTACAAAAATTATTTCTTGCATTTTATTTTTATTTTTGTGTTTGTTTCATGCAAATCAACTTAGTTAGTAGAAAATGACTTATGAATCAACAAGAAAAGAAAGAAGAAGAAGCTAATTTTACTAGAAATTGACTTATCATTTTAAAAAGCATAAGTTATTTTTCAAAAAAATCCAGTTACAAGTAATTTGATTTTATATAAAATTTACTTGAATCAAGCATAATATTATTATAATAATATTTTTAAATTTTAATTTTAAAATATCAAAATATTGATATCAAATATTATAAATTTTAGTATAATTATACAAACATAATTAATTAATTATATTTGATAATATAATTAATATAATTTTTTAATAAATTATTTAATATTGCAATTTTATGTTAATAATGTATTTTAGCATTTTAAATATTAATAATATATTTTAGCATTTTTAAATATTAATAATATATTTTAGCATCTTTAAATAATCTTCTTAATATTTTATTGGAAATATTTATATTACTATTTAAAAATAAATATATACTACAATTTATAGATATTTCATAATAAATATTTTCTATTATAAAATATGATTATTTTAATAATATAAATACAACAACTTGTTTAGACTATCCTTAGCCAAATTTATTCGTTTCAACTTCAATGTTTCATTATTTATTCTCATGTAATTTATGTAACTTTAAATTAAAAGTAAAAATGATTTATTATTAAATTTATTTAAGATATTAATTATTATAAAATAAATTTTATTACTACAATGAAATACTTCTATGATATTATGTAGCAAATTTAATTTATAGTTGTTTGTTTCACTAAAAAATTTTTAAAAATAATTGTAGGAAAAATTATTACCCAATGAGAAATATATTACGCAGAATCATCTAAACACAAAAATATCAGCTTTTTCAGAAAATCATTACATTTTCTAAAAATCCTTTTTTGAAAACTATTTTCAATGAAATAAACATAGTCTTACATTATGTAAGTGAATCCTTCCCTAATAATTTATTGGGTAAACTACATCCAAGGTCATTAAAGTATTAATAATTAAGTTTATATTTTGGTTACTCAATTTCAATAAGCTATAAAAGGACCATTGACCATTCGAAAGTTCTTGTTTAAGTTACTAAACTTTTCAAAAGTTTTTCTTCAAGTCACTACTCACTAGGCCGTTAAGCTTTTTTTAAAAGTCCGATTAGCGAGCTCCAAGCAACGATTTGACATTAGTAGGGCATATTAGTACCCATCGACGATTAGAAGAATATGTTTTAGATCAAAGTCGATCTAACGATCAGTTTCAGAGATTAAAGAAGAAAGTTGTTTGGGTTCTGGTTCGCAGATTCGTGATATTTGAAGTTGTTTCATGAAGAAAATTAAATTGCAGAAGAGAATAAGAATGAGAGTTTTTGATTGGTGTAGGCGGTGCGAATAGAGAATATTATACATCAACGATTTTAACAACTTAGTGGCTTAAATGAAAACTTTTGCATAGTTTGGTGACTATTTTGTAACCTTTTAAAGTTAAGTAACCAAAACATAAACTTAAAAATAATTCAGTGACGTTGGTGTAATTTACCCTATTTATTTTATATTATATCGGATGAGGATATGCTTATCCGGAAAAGGATGTGTGAAGAAAATGGAAGAGTTCTTCCGTAGATGGCGCGTGTGGGGGACGCACCAACTGTTAAATTTCAGGGACCATTTTTAACAAAACCACCATCCCGACTCAGTGGATCGAGCCACCCATGTAACTTGCGTTCCGTACCGTTATTGGGGTTATTTTATTTTATTTTTTATAAAGTTTTAAATGATTAATTTATTTATTAAAATTCACTATTTTATTTTCATCACTTTAATTAAAAATTAAAAATTGGTTATTAATATTTTCAAAATTATTAAGTGCCACTTGCTTAGCGGAAAAAATAATATATTTTTTAATTAGTATAATAATTTTAGTTTTTAATTTTTATATTTTTATTTAATTTAATCTTGATTCTATATAAAATTATAACTCTTTTATTCATAAAATCAAATAATAAATATGTAATCAAATATTTTTATATGTGAAATATTTCAATTAATTATTTCAATTATTATTATGTTTATATGTGAAATATTTTAAATACACATACAAAAATGTATAATACTAAAATTTACTACACTCATGATATGGATTGAAAACTAAATATTACACATATAATAATTATATTTACTAAAAATAATTATATTTGTAGTAATTGTTTAATTTTATAAATAAAAGAGTTATTAATTAAAAGATAATTAAACATAAAAATTTAAAATAATATATTTATTAATTAAAAATAAAAAACTTGAAACAACATGAAATAAAAATTACAAATATGTTTAGAAGAGAATTGAACTTGAAAATCAGGATGAAATCATTATTATTTAACTATTTAACCAAGGGAGTTAATATGTTAAATATATTAATTAAAAATAAAAAATGTTAAAACAACATGAAATAAAAATTACAAATGTGAGTGAAAGAGGAATTAAACCTGAGACTCAAAGATAAAGCTGCTAACATTTAATCATCTAACTAAGAAAACTAATTATATTTAAAAAGTCAAAAAATAAGACTTCGCATGTCCGGTTGGACGCTTTCACACTCTTTCTTCAAAAATAACCTATTTTTTTAATTTTTTTAAAAATAACCTATTTGACCGATTAACTTTTTTTCCTCACATATTTTACTAATTCAGCCATAGAAACATGGGTTATAAAATTAGATAGAATATAAGCTTAGATTCCAAATGGAAAAGAGTAAGGAAATGGTGGTAGCTACGAATGAGTAAAATTTGACTTGATTAAATAAGTGAATTAAAATTTTAAATTAATACTTTAAGTTATTTAATTTTTCAAAATAAATTGAACAAAATAGCTTAATTTAAATAGTTTAACTTGGATTTAAAATTTAGAACTCAAATTATTCTTGGCATATGTTCAAGGTCTTTTGTTTTTTCTTGGCATATGTTGTTTTTGCACAAATCTTTTTAGTTCTTAAAAGAAAATAGTTTGAGAAGGTTCAAGTGTCTGAAATGAGTTTTTAGATTTGTGGATATATCAACATCAACTTTGTCAAAAAAAATCTTCTTGGCAATTAAGTCAAGTCTAATGAAAAAAGTATGAAAAATATTTTGCTTAAGTGGAAAAGTAGAAAAAAAATCAATTTTGAGCGTACTTAGTTAAAAAGAAAATTCAAAAGGACACCAATTTTCTATCATAATGCATTAAAATTAATCTTTTCAAAGATGTGTATGTTAGATTGAAATTATCTATTTTCAAAAGCTTTATTTTTTATTTCTATTTTTTCATCTCTTCTATCAAATACATCAATAAAAAGAAAAATTATATTTTTCAACATTCTAATTTTTACCCATTTAATTATTCATTTTTGATTTTATTTCCTCTAAGTAAAACCTTAAAGTTTACGAATTAATTCATTTATAAATCACTAAATATCAATAAAAACATAATTTTGAAAAATTTAATAATAAGGAATAATTAAAATAATAATAATTCAATCAATCATTAAAGCTTCATTCAATCAATTGATAATTGTGTAGAGTATTCTGCTTGATTTGCTGTCTGCACGCCTCTGAGTTCGGTTAGGTCGTCGGCATCATGGGGGGCTCGTGGTCATGGCAGACCAATACAACTTTCTAAAAGATATTTCAAGCTTATACCCATTTGGTAAAGCAAATTGACGATGCATTTGCCCTGGCCCTTGTTTGGTGGGTAGGGAAAGAGTAACAACATTCAAAATGTTCCTCTTGTATGATTACTATAGTTTAAATTTTTGATTTAGACATTAATGTTGATTTTGTATAATTATATATAAATATTGATTTTATTTTAATTATTATAAATTATTAATATTATTATTCATAAATTTATTATAAAAAAATTATTATTATTAGTAGAATGATGTGAGAATAAAAAATAATACATTTTTAATTTAAAGCCGTTAAAGTAAATTTATAGTTATATATATTTAAAATAAACTCATATTAATTACTAAGAAAGCAATAATAATCATCTCCAAGACTCCTAAAATCTTAAGCCAACAAGCTTACCTCATGCACCCAATCCTATGAATCTCCAACATTCTAAAATCAGAAGCATTACTATTCGACTCTACAAAAGAACAAAGTGACGTGGGAAAGAATCCCATAAATGACGATCAACAAAAGACAAAGCTACCTGAGCAAGCTCATGAGCCACTTTGTTAGCAGACTATTTAGTCCATTGGAAGGACAAACCTTGACAAGAAGCACTCAATAAATTACAATCATCAAGAATCATACCAAAGTCAGAAATGTTCAAATAAGATTTAGTAAGAGACATTATCACATCATTATAGTCTGGTTTCATCACTATATTATCCAATCCTAATTCCTTAAGTCACGAAGGAGCGTCGCGGATAACAAGAAGTTCCGCCATCCGCACTTCTACTTCATCAGGAAGGGTCCCGAATAATTCGTGCACAAACGAACCATCATGATTTCGAATAACGACTGCAATGAGGACTTGGTTTGAGCACTATTGACTGCAGCATCCATGTTGCATTCCAACTCATTCTGACCCGGCAGAATCCAATGCACATTTGACCGCTGCATCGAATCTGCCAGTTGCTTCACTTTTCAGTAAACAAAACAAGCCATCGACCAGTCCTGCACATACTGATCGACCACCACTATAACAGTGTGAAACAAGGTCGTCACCCCTTTTCAAAGGAGGAGGTTGTGATGCAGCCACAAACTCCAAGCAGCTGTCAACACTCGGCAAAATTGAAACACTAGACAATTTTAGAATCGCTAGAAAAGAAAACCTCAACAGTGTCAAAATTAGCCGAGAGCCCAAAGTAATGCCAAACATCCAAAGCAATCGGGCACTGTAATAAAACATGCTCGGCATTCTCATGACTATTACACCGACTACATAAAAGGTCAATATAGCACCCTCTCTCGACCAGTCGGTCTTTACAAGGAAGGAAATGTCGCAAACACCGCCCTGAGAAATCCTTGACCTTTAGAGGCACTTGTAAATTCCAAAGCACGTTCCAAGTGTTGAAAAGTCAAAAATGGTGGGTGGTGGGAGGTGCAATTGGCACCGAAAGAAAAAAAGTGGCAAGCAACTTGTTTAAAGTTGAATGGGATAATTGCAATTTTGGTCCCTAATTTTTTTAGGCCATTTGCAAGTTAGTCCCTGAGCCTTAACTATAAATAGGCCTAACCATTTCTCATTTCAATCATCCCAACCAATCTTTCTCTCTTAGTTTTCTCTTCTCCCATTTGAGAATTCTTAAGGAATTCTATTTGTTTGTAATATTTTGGAGATAGTAAAGTTATCATCCGGTGTTAGTGCCCGAGGGCGTAGGTATAATTTACCAACCTCGTTAAAATTCTTGTGTTCTTTCTTGTCCTATTTTTCTTTCAATATTTGAGGTATAATAGTAGTATTTAATTGTGCTATTAAATTACTATAAAAGGGATATTCGACTAAGGAAAGACTTGGTATTTAAGAGATCCTTGTGATCCACCTCTTCCCAGAATTGAACTTTGTGTGATTTTTAGTACAATAATTTACACGCTCCGACCCTATTGAAACAACAAGTGGTATCAGAGTCGAAGGTTAATCGTAGTATGCTCTGTGGTTGCAGTTTAAACTGATCTTCCACATCAGAAAAGATTTCCTTAGGTATATTGAAAGATTATGGAGAAAACGGTCGGTGTAGGAGCTTCAACATCGTCCATGTGGACAAGACCGACAATTGCAAATGCAAGATTGGCCGTGGAGATCTTTGATGGCACGGGCCATTTTGGTATGTGGCAAAGTGAGGTTCTAGATGCCCTTTTTCAGCAGGGTCTAGACATTGCCATTGATGAAGAGAAACCAGATGATGTACAGGAGAAAGATTGGAAGGCGATCAATCGGTTGGCATGTGGCACAATTCGATCATGCCTTTCTCGAGAGCAGAGGTATGCTTTTTCAAAGGAGACTTCGCAAATAAGTTGTGGGTGGCACTTGAAGAAAAATTTTGAAGAAAACAGTCAAAATAAGCTCCACTTGAAGAAAAGATGCTTTCGCTTCACTTACGTCCCAAGTACCACAATGAATGATCACATCACCAAATTTAATCGTTAGTCACCGATTTCTTGAATATGGATGAGACATTCAAAGATGAAGATTTGGCTTTGATGCTGTTGGGGTCACTTCCTGAGGAGTTTGAGTTCCTAGAAACTACTCTACTTCATGGCAGGAGTGATATATCTCTGAGCGAAGTCTGTGCGGCCTTATACAGTTATGAACAGAGAAAGAAGGACAAACAGAAAAACTCAATCAGAGATACAGAAGCTTTAGTAGTCCGAGGTCGTTCATACACTCGGAAGAAAACTCAAAAGGGGAGATCAAAGTCAAAGTCCAGACTCGGGAAAGATGAATGTGCCTTTTGTCATGAGAAAGGCCACTGGAAGAAAAATTGTCCAAAGCTGAAGAATAAGGGAAAAGCTGCTGTAGATGCTTGTGTTGTAAAGTATGATACCAGTGACTCTGAACTATCACTGGTTGCATCATCATCGTCATTCCATTCAGATGAGTGGATATTGGATTCGGGTTGTACCTATCATATGTCCCCTAACCGGGAGTGGTTCTCTGATTTAGTAGAACTAAATGGAGGAGTTGTTTATATGGGCAATTACAATGCCTGTAAAACTGTTGGGATAGGTTCAATCCAATTAAAGAATCAAGATGGATCAACCAGAGTTCTAACTGATGTTCGGTACGTGCCCAGTTTGAAGAAAAATCTAATCTCATTGGGAGCCTTGGAATCCAATGGTTCAGTTGTTACTATGAGAGATGGGGTTTTGAAAGTGACATCTGGCGCACTTGTGATATTGAAGGGCATCAGGAAAAATAACTTGTATTACTACCAAGGTAGTACAGTTATTGGAGCAGTCGCTGCAGCTTCCGGCAACAAAGAATTGGACTCAATGCAGTTGTGGCATATGAAGTTGGGACATGCCAGCGAAAAATCCTTGCAAATTCTGGCAAAGCAAGGATTGTTGAAAGGTGCAAAGGCTTGCAAATTAAAATTTTACGAGCATTGTGTTCTGGGAAAGCAAAAGAGAGTGAAATTCAGCACTGCTATCCATAATACAAAAGGTATTTTGGAATATGTTCACTCAGATGTGTGGGGGCCTTCCAAAACACTTTCGTTGGGAGGAAAACACTACTTTGTTACTTTTGTTGATGACTTTTCCAGAAGAGTTTGGGTGTATACCATGAAAACTAAAGATGAAATGCTTGGAGTTTTTCTTAAATGGAAAACTATGATCGAAAACCGACCGGCAAGAAAATCAAGCGGCTTAGGGCGGACAATGGAGGGAATATAGAAGTGATCCGTTCTTCGATGTGTGCCAAGAGTATGGTATTGTTCGACACTTCACGCTTAGGGATACACCATGCAGAATGGAGTGGCAGAGCGTATGAATCGAACATTCTTGGAGAAAGTTCGATGTATGTTGTCCAATCTTTGGGTTGGGCAAGCAATTTTGGTGAGGTCATGTGACATACTGGCCATCTTGTTAATCGTTTGCCATCATCTGCATTAGAAAGAAAAACTCCTATGGAGGTATGGTCTGAAAACCGGCCATGATTATGATTCCTTACATGTGTTTGGATCCACCGCATATTACCATGTGAAGGAGTCAAAGTTAGATCCGAGGGCAAAGAAAGCTCTCTTTATGGGAATCACTTCGGAGTGAAGGATTTCGTCTTTGGTGCTTAAGCACAAAGAAAATGATCTGTGCGAGATGTTACCTTTGATGAATCGCCACATTGAAAAGGTAGCGATGAAGATATTCAGACAAGCGATACTCCACAAGGTGGAGTGTACTCCAAAACAGTGGAGTTTGAGCAGATGGGGATTTGCCCAGTTAATAAGTCTAATTCTCCACCCACAATGGAGGAATTAGAGGTTGAAGAGGTTCGACCCAAGAATCATTAAGTACACCGAACCGATTGCGGTTGCAAGGCCAAGGAGAAAAATTCGTAAACCTCGCTCGATTCTCGATATGGTGGCCTCACGCCTTCCGTTGTTGATGATGATATTCCTATCACTTATCAAGAAGCAATGCAAAGCTTAGAAAGTGATAAATGGAAAAGCGCCATGGATGAAGAAATGCAATCTCTCCGAAGAACAATACTTGGGAGTTGGCGCAATTACCAAAGGTAAAAGGGCAATCGGATGCAAGTGGGTATTCGCAAGAAAGATGGATCTCCTAGCAAGAAAGATGTTCGCTACAAGGCAAGGTTGGTAGCTAAAGGCTACGCCGTAAGGAGGAATTGACTACAATGATGTATTTTCCCTGTTGTGAAGCATTCCTCCATTAGAATTTTGTTGGCCTTGGTAGCACAGTTGAATTTGGAGCTAGCTCAACTTGATGTTAAAACGGCTTTCTTGCATGGTGAGTTAGAAGAGAGATCTATATGACTCATTCAAGGATACAAAGATGCTGGTGGTAGAAATTGGGTTTGTAAGTGAACAAATCGCTATATGGATTGAAGCAATCCCGAGGCGATGGTACAAGCGATTTGATAGCTTTATGAAAAGCGAATACACAAGAAGCAAATATGACAATTGTGTGTATTTGCGAAGCTACATGACGGATCTTTCATTTATCTACTCTTGTATGTTGATGATATGTTAATCGCTCAAGAGCCAAAAGAGATAGATAAGTGAAGGCTCGGTTGAATCAAGAGTTCGAGATGAAAGATCTAGGTGAGGCCAAGAAGATTCTCGGCATGGAGATAAGTAGAGATAGACAGAGAGGCAAGCTTTGTTTGAATCAGAAGCAATATCTGAAAAAGGTATTACAATGTTTTAGTGTAAATGAAAACACTAAACATGTAAGTACCCCACTTGCTTCTCATTTGAAACTTAGTGCTCAATTATCTCCGAAAACTGAAGAAGAAAGAGAATATATGGCAAAAGTCCCATATGCTAATGCAGTTGGGAGTTTGATGTATCGATGGTGTGTACGTGGCACGACATTTCACAAGTCGTTGGAGTTGTGAGCGGTATATGCATGATCCTCGAAAAGGACATTGGCAAGTCAGGAATGGATTCTACGGTATCTTGAAAAACCGTAGATGTTGGTTTAATTTTGAACAGGATGAAGCACTTGGTCGGGTTTGTAGTCGGATATGTTGATTCCGACTTTGCTGGTGATTTAGATAAACGTCGTTCAACTACGGGTATCTGTTTACTCTTGAAAGCCCCAGTGAGTTGGAAGTCTACCTTACGATCTCTGAGTCGTGTCTACTACTGAAGCGGAATATATGGCGATTCTGAAGTCATTAAGGAGGCTATTTGGCTTAATGGATTGTTGAAAGACTTGGGAGTTGTTCAAAGTCACATTAGTCTATATTGTGACAGTCGAGCGCTATTCATTTAGCGAAAAATCAAGTCTATCATTCAAGAACCAAGCATATCGACGTAAGATATCACTTTGTGCGGAAGTCTTTGAAAAAGGAAAAATTCTACTTGAAGATTCCGACAACAGATAATCCTGCAGATATGATGACCAAAGTGGTAACAACAATCAAGTTTAATCATTGTTTGAACTTGATTAACATCCTCGAGAATTTGAGCACCTTCAGTGTATGGCGCCGAGAGCGCATTTGGAGGCATTACAAAAGATAGCTTTATCGAATTTGGGGAGTTGAAAGAAGTGAAGATGTGATTATCCTAATCAAATCTTCAAGGTGGAGATTGTTGAAAAGTCAAAAATGGTGGGTGGTGGGAGGTGCAATTGGCACCGAAAGAAAAAAAGTGGCAAGCAACTTGTTTAAAGTTGAATGGGATAATTGCAATTTTGGTCCCTAATTTTTTAGGCCATTTGCAAGTTAGTCCCTGAGCCTTAACTATAAATAGGCCTAACCATTTCTCATTTCAATCATCCCAACCAATCTTTCTCTTAGTTTTCTCTCTTCTCCCATTTGAGAATTCTTAAGGAATTCTATTTGTTTGTAATATTTTGGAGATAGTAAAGTTATCATCTGGTGTTAGTGCCCGAGGACGTAGGTATAATTTACCGAACCTCGTTAAAATTCTTGTGTTCTTTCTTGTCCTATTTTTCTTTCAATATTTGAGGGTATAATAGTAGTATTTAATTGTGCTATTAAATTACTATAAAAGGGATATTCTGACTAAGGAAAGACTTGGTATTTAAGAGATCCTTGTGATCCACCTCTCTTCCCTGGGAATTGAACTTTGTGTGATTTTTTAGTACAATAATTTACACGCTTCCGACCCTATTGAAACAACACCAAGGACATTCTACCGACGATTGCATGATAAAGGAAAGCGAATTGACAGTCGTGTTGTAACCATACAACCCTATACGAGTCAAACGCCATACCAAACAATCGTCTGGATTATTAAGGGCGATAGGAATAGCCAACACACGATCAGCATCATACGGCGCCAACATCCCTTTAACTAAGTCGACATCCCATTGGTCTCCCTCGGCAGTTAAAAAATCATGAACCCTCGTATCTGTAAAACCATATCGATATGCTCAGAAGCAATAAAGAAATTAGCTTCGTCTAGAATCCAAGGGTCCTTAAAAACCCGTATCTCTCGGCCTATCCCCTATCTCCAACGAACCCCAAGCCACAACTGCGTAGCAGCACAAATACTATTCCAAGCAAATTAAGGATTACTACCTTCAACAGAATCAAGAACCACTTCTTTCCCGATCGAGATAAGAGCTTGTTCTTCCAACTAGATAGACGTTTGCTGAGACGTTCTCTGATAAACTGAAATATCTGCTTCTTGTTCCGCCCCACTAACGATGGCAAGCCTAAATAAAATCCTTGAGTAATAGACACATCCACTCCCATAACAGAACATGCATGTTGCTTATTCGGCAACTTCGTATTGGAGCTAAACATAACTCCTGACTTTTGACAGTTGATCGTCTGCCCTGACGCCTGCTCATAAATATTAAGAATCTACCGAACAGAATGAGTACTCCTCCGTAGTTGCCCTAAAGAAGAAAAAGTTGTCGTCGGCAAATAACAAGGGAGAAACCGAGGGATCCCCTCTAGAAACGACACTACCACGAAGCTTGCCCCGCAGTTCCGCTTGCCGAAAAAGAAAGCTAGGGCCCTCAGCACAAAGAATGAACAAATAGGGTGACCAACGTGAGCCTATTTTAGGTTGACTCATAATTTAGGTTCACTCATAATTATATTTACTTGACATACAAGTAATTAAATTTATTTTCTTTAAACATGTGTAATTAAATAAAAATCTAAATTTTATTTATAAAATAAAATTTCATATATATTTAAATAGCAATAAAAATTCATACGACGTATTATCTTAAATTTGAATTTGATAATGTGTAACAAAAGAAATTATGCTAACATGTATGAGTAAATATATATTATATAGATATCATATTTATAACATATTCATAAAAATTATGTAATAAATATATTAAATATTTTAATTTTAATTAATAAATATATTATATTTAATTAATCTATAATAATTATTAACCCTTTATAATTTGATATCACGAGTTACTAAAATATTATCTTAATAAAAAATAAAAATACCACTAAAAATAATAGAAATCACAATTATAAATTGAAACATACATAAAATTATTTAACTAAGTAATCACACAAAAGTTTATTTTATAACTTTATATTATTTTAAAATATAATAACAAGAACAACTCAAATAAAAATTATTTACTTCTCTACTTTCTTTCATGTTCATTTTAGCTACATTTTTATTACCTTATTATCAATCATTATCATTTTAAAAATAATTATAAATTAAAATTTGAATATTATTTTTACGTTGCACCCAACTTTTAATTTAATTTAATTTAATTTGCCAAAAAAAAGACATAATAAGTCAATCAATACCAAAGCAAAATTCTTGCCGAAACCTAAAACGCACCGTGTCCTTAGGAAACAGCTAAATTCTATGCTGCTATTGCTATTAACTCCACACGTTTCTAGTTTTACCCACTTTATCCGACACCTGTCCTCTTAACATTCCATCTCTTACAAATTAAAAATCAATTTACCAAAACTGTAAAACCCCAAAAGTCTAATTATGAAATCCCTCCTTATACTTTAACAAAATTTAAACTTAGTCCTTTTATTTTAATTTATTAAATTTTAGTCTCGATACTTTGTGAAAACAAATAAATCAGTCCAATTATTAGTAAGCACATGGACTTGAATCATTAATTAATATTATTTTTTGTATATAAATTAATCAAATTTCAAAATTTTAAGCATATAAATGGTTGAAATATTGAATTTTAGATTAGTGATTTAAAATAAAAGTTTAATTATTTTCTAATTGGACAAAATTTTAACAAATTAATATAAAGGGTTAAATTTTTAATTTCATAAAATAAAGTGATAAAATTCAAAATTAGACAAACCCAAAAATATTCGCCCACACACTCCCTGCCTTTCGGCGATTAAAGATAAATAAAAAGAAAAGAAAAAGTAGTTATAAAATCATTTCAAAGCGCTAGATCTGCTCTACAGACAAACTTGAGAAATCTTTGAGAAAATCTGAAATCTATTCCAGCATTTTCTTATAGCGATTAGTTTGAGAATGGAGGCGAAGCTGATAGAGAGGCTGGAAGCCGCGGTGGCTCGGCTGGAGTCTCTATCGGCCGGTGGAATCTCGGATAGGGGATTACCGGACGGTGTTGATGAGGTGTCTTCGGATCCTTCGATTTTGGCGTTTGACGATCTGATGGCTCAATATGCGGCTAGGGTTTCGGCTGCTGCCGAGAAGATTGGAGGTCAAGTGCTGGATGTGACTAAGCTAGTTCTCGAGGCATTCTCTGTTCAAAAGAAACTTCTTATCGAGATCAAGCAGACTCAGGTCGCTGTTTATTTTTTTTCCCATTTTATTTAATTAAAATTTGAAGTGTCTATTTTGTTTGGATGAGCTTTTTATTAATTGCGCTTTTATAATTATTTTATTTTGTGATGGATTATGTGAAATTTAGTTAAATTACATTTATGTATAATGCATTCGTATCTTGAATCTGGTTTTGGCGTTGATTTTGCAGAAAAGGATTTGGTTTTAGGTACGGTGAGAACTGTAGGTGCAATCAGAGAGTGTCCCATTCCTGTTTGAAATTCGACTATGATTCTTTCACGACCTTAAGAAAGTATGAAAACGATCGAGAATTGATATTACTAGCCAACTTTTTAAACAAACAATATTAGCACGAGGAGCATTTAAGCAGTAGAGTTTATAGGAAGCTGTCTGAAGGTTTTATGTAGAGCAAAATTAACATTTTGTGGCTTGCGTGTAATGTTACGGTTTTCTAAATACTGATTCTAGGGCAGTAATATTGATTGTCTGGCCGCTATCTGCTTTTCGTCCTTATACTGTGCAAGTATCCTATTCCGTGGTTCTATTGTTTTCATGAAAATTTTTAATGTCTTTCCACTCTGTTGGTACAGAAACCTGATATGGCGGGCTTGGTCGAATTTCTCAAACCACTGAATGAAGTGATCTTGAAGGTTAATGCTATGACGGAAGGGAGGCGATCTGATTTCTTCAACCACTTGAAGAGTGCTGGAGACAGTCTTTCAGCTTTAGCATGGATTGCTTACACAGGCAAAGATTGTGGTATGTGAATGTATGTTGTAGCCTCACATAGCTGTACCTGCACAATGAAGTGGCTCGCGCGTGGGGTGTAGTATAACTCTTAACTTATGTTGAAAAAAATTAGGAGTCTGATTTACACTATTTGTTTAAAGTGTGGATTTACATTCCTGCCTTTGTCTTGAATTAGGCTCATACTTTCAACTAATAACGCTTTGGGAAAAAGTGTGTGACCCCAACCTGTGCTTGTCATGCTCAAGCATTTAGCCCTTTTCAGTTTTATACGGCAATAGCATATGATCTACTGCCACTTGTTTTGATTCTTGGTAATGCTTTTCTTACTCAAGGTATGAGCATGCCTATCGCACATGTGGAAGAAAGTTGGCAGATGGCTGAATTTTATAACAACAAGGTACCTTTTTATTTGTAGGAAGCCACAACTCAAACTGGAAACTTCCATATGGTAATTGTCTTAGCATTTCCATATCTTAATATAATGTAAATATCAGGTTCTTGTAGAGTACAGAAACAAAGATCAGATCCATGTTGAATGGGCCAAAGCTTTGAAGGAACTGTATTTACCGGGTCTGAGGGATTATGTCAAAAGCCATTATCCTCTTGGCCCGGTATGGAGTGCTTCCGGTAAAAAGGCATCTAGTGCTCCGCCAAAAGCTCCTCCACCAGGGGCCCCTGCACCTCCTCCCCCTCCACCTGCTTCTCTTTTCAGCTCAGAACCTTCTCAGCCTTCTTCATCAAATCCAAAACAAGGGATGTCAGCTGTTTTCCAAGAAATTAGTAGTGGGAATGTCTCTGCAGGTAATCCTCTTTCCCTCCCTCTCTTCTGCTTTTCTGTCAATATTGAGCAACTATGATCTCATTCTCTTTATGTCTAGGCCTGAAGAAGGTTACTGCTGATATGAAGACAAAGAACCGTACAGATAGAACAGGTGTTGTTAGTGCCAGTGGAAAGGAAACACGTTCAAGCTCCCCTTCTTTCTCAAAAGCCGGACCACCCAAACTAGAGCTGCAAATGGGTCGCAAGTAAGTGTGCATGATTCTTTTGCTTGTTTAACTTTATTTAGGTGGTTGGTAGTGGTATTTGAATTTTTTTTTGAAGTGTCTCTTCCTTGTGATACTGGCAGGTGGGCTGTTGAGAACCAAATTGGAAGAAAGAACTTAGTTATTGATGACTGTGATGCCAAACAGTCTGTGTATATTTATGGATGCAAAGATTCTGTTTTGCAGATTCAGGGTAAATTCATTATATCATATGCATAATTGTTTATTTTGACACCATGAATTTTTTTGTTATTTGAAAGAGATAACTACTGAAAAGTTATGAGCAACTTAATGTTTCTGTGATATTGAGCAGGGAAAGTCAACAATATAACCATTGACAAATGCACTAAGATGGGAGTGGTATTTAAGGTTAGTAGGGCGAAGACCAACTTTTAACATTTATATTTTTGCTAAGCACATTCACCTCATATACTCATTTATGCCTTTGACTTAAATGGCAGGATGTTGTGGCTGCTTGTGAGGTAGTAAACTGCAATGGTGTTGAGGTGCAATGTCAGGTATCTTTCTTCTTCTTTTTACTGACTTCCTCCTTCTGGCATAGTTACCTTCAAAGCAAATACTGGCCATGGTATTATGTTTCATAGCACATGATGGTCTTTCTTTCCATGCTCTTTGACAGATATTGTTACTACTTATCAGTGATTGATAGTTGTATTACTTATGATCATCTACTTTGTGGCTTTTGTAGGGTTCTGCTCCAACAATTTCAGTGGACAACACATCTGGCTGTCAGTTGTACTTAAGCAAAGACTCTTTAGGGACATCTATAACATCAGCAAAGTCAAGTGAGATCAATGTGTTGGTGCCTACCGGACCTGATGGTGACTGGGTAAGTTGACTACTTTTTCCCCGCGTGTCTAAATCTTTCAACCTTAAAAGCTTCTTGATTAGCTAAATTCTCCTTCCTCCTGTTTGGAATTCATTTATTTTACTTGCAGAATAGTTACATTTTTTTTCATTTAGCTGCCTTGCCCATATCTTATAGAAAGTAATATATGTGTTAAAACTGCAATATTCACGTGGCAGTTAAAGTTTTTTCTGGACATAAGTTAAAAGACTTATTAATAGCACAACTATGAAATAGGAATGGAAACCGGTAATTACATTTTAATTATAAAGTTGAAGTCTTGATAACAATAGGTTGGCTGGCATTGTACATCAGAAAGAATATATTCTGCTTTTCTTGTTTGGTCTTATTTCGAGATTTGGTCCTTTTCTTTTTCGGTTTGGATGGTTGCTTGCCTTAAATAGCAACATTGTTCTGATCACGCACCCTAGAAAATGTAAGAAGTAAAAAGAATATGCTTTGTACTGTGGTTCTCGTATCCAAGGTATCTGCAGTTAAAATCTTTTACCTGACCTTTGTCTCCGATAATGCGGGATGTATTAATGTCATTATCTTCCCTCTTCGTGCTAGCTACCACAGGAAGAAATCTAGAAACACGAATACAAATACAATGTGATATCTTCCTAAAATGTTGCGAATTAATGTATTAGTAATTTATGGGTTGTTCTATTCCATTATTTTATGTGTCAGAGGCAAGTTAAACCTATCATACCTATGTTACTCGCACTTGGTGTGTGGGTACGAGTGTCGAATATGGATATACTTAGATTTTTGTAAGTTCTTTCATGTAGTTAAAGAGGATCCTTAGAGCTTGTATCCTCAATCCTCATATCTTGTGTCAGTCCGAGCAACATAGAGGTAAACCCTAGTTAATCATGTTTCAGAATGACATGGAGGATGATACAGTTGGTTTATTTTTGTTTACAATAGATGGTTTACGTTGTTTTGTGTTGTAGGGGGAGCATTCATTGCCGCAACAGTATATCCATGTATTTAAGGATGGTCAATTTGAAACTACCCCCGTGTCGCACTCAGGAGCATAAATGAGACCTATTTGAATTGAAAACTCAGCTTTCCTTTGGGGGAAAAACAATTATATTCTTTCATTTTCTTGGATACATACCTATGGGTGAATTTTACTTCTTCCGTACGGCTGTTTATTTATTTTAACACACATATCATTTGGTCATCATCTGTATTATTTCACAACTACAGTTTGAATCTCTTCCGTAACCTGTTTTTTGGCTGGTGTGTTTTGTTTTATCGGCGATGATGAGTTGGGAATTTTTGCAAATATTACTGTCAAGTTTCTAATGTTCTACTCTCCTTTGGATTTTTATTAAGTAAATTAATGTGTATTTTTTTAAAGCAAAATTAATGTGTGTTTTATGTTATTTGGATTTTTTTTAATGAATTCTCTTTTTGAACGATTGAATTTGGCCTGAGATTTTCACATTGAGGTGTCGCCTGGTGAGGAATTATCGTCGTTTATTGGTACCGTGAAACGGGTAATAATAAATTTAAATATTTTTTTTATTTTTTAAATAGGGAAATGGGTTATGTGGGTGGATAGGGCTGTGTTTGGAAAAGGTTTTGATTATCTCTATGATATTTTTTAGTAACCTCTATGCATCTGATAATAAAGGAGAAATATCTTCATTCCAGCTATACAGTTTTAGTTCTATAAAGCTGTCATTTTCATGGTCCCTATATGCACGACCTAGACTTGATCACGTCAACGCAAAATTTTAGTAGGATGCACGTGATTTAGAAAACTAGCTTAAAATTTTGTTTATGTTCAAGTTCAGTTAAGTTTGTTTCAGCTTATCAGTATTAAAATTTTATATTATTTTTATATAAAATAAATTTAAAAATATAATATATCAAATATATCAAGATAAATATTGTCCACTAAGTTGAAAATATATTAAAAGTATTTATCTTTAATTAACACTAAGATAATTATAAAATAAGAGTTAGTTATACAATATCTAAATAATAATAACAAAATAAAAGTAATATAATAGTAAAATGTAGTTATACAATATCTAAATAATAATAACAAAATAAAAGTAATATAATAGTAAAATGTAGTAAGATAACATCAAAACAATAGTGAAAAGAATTAGACAAATTTGAATCGGATTAGGCTCGAGCCGAAAAAGATTAACTAGTCTCAATCAGTTTAGAAAATGAATTTTATTTTTTTTGTCTGAGTTTACTTTTTGAAAAAATTCTTCTTACTTTTTAGTTAAATCTTTAAATCTAGATGAGTAATTTGATGCATAATTAAATTTAGTGCAGTTATATTTGTGAAGATTAGATTTGTTGATAGCGAAATTTACCACTTCTATGCTTAAAAATTTCTTTTCCACATGTAATAATTATAGGTAGACTATAAAAAAAAACACCACTCTTATTGTTGGTCACAATAATTGCAGCCAACATGGTGGGGATACCTGATAAAGAAAATAAAGGCAGATTATGAAAGCTGAAACTGCCATTTTGAAAATATATAGTTAAACAATGGGCGTGGGACATATTATACGTACCTTTTCAGTCTGTCTTTATTTTAATATAATTATTTTCAAGTTATTTGGATGTTAGATAATTATATTAAATCTTAATTAAATTTAAAGTTGAATAAAATTAATTTTTAAATAGAAAATAATTTTTTTATATTGCTTTTTTTATCAATAAAATTCAAATTCAAGACTATATTTAAAAGAAATCACACTCTTTACTGTTGAACCTAATAAAGGTTGGTTTTTAAAATAAAAGTTTTAATAGTACAAACCTTCTCATGTTTTACCTCTAATGAAAGAAGCATTAATAAAAGCAAATTACTTACTTAAATAATATATTTATAATTATTTATAAAAATAATAGTTTTAATGGCAATATAAAATGATCGAAAAGCAATAATAAATAAAAATGAAACACACAGATTTTACGTAGAAATCTTTTTAAAAAAATTTTATGGGTAGAGAAGAAGAAAATTCACTAATGTTGGAAATCGGATGATACAAGAGGAGTTTCGACTACATCTATTTAAAGGCTGAAAAACTTTAATTTTAATCAATATGAAATAGAAGAAGTATATTTTTATACGGATTCTACTTCAGCCCTCAGCCTTAAGCCATACACAGATTCCTTAATTTTGTCACTATATTTTATTTTAATAGAGATTCCAATCACACAACTCTAACAATATAAATTAAACAATATTTTAATAAATTTAACACTTAACTATCATTATTCATAGCAATTTTTGGAATCCCAAGGTAATCTTTTGGTGGCAGTTTGGGGTTTCCAACTAGCATGATAAAATCTTATAACTTTAAGTGTATTTAATCATAACGAGCGAGATCTTACAATTCTAGGTGCATCTAATTATAACGAGTTTTAGATAAAATTATTGTTTTTATGACCCTATCGTTGTTTTAAGTTATTCTACAATTTAAGTGGATCCTATATGATCAAATGTTTTGTTCTCAACTTGAGAATGATGACGAAAGAAGGTCTTTAGAGGATTATGCATTAACTATCACTAATTTTGTTCCTTCATATATAGATATATTAGCTCTTTTGAAACTTTCAACTAATTTTGTACTATCAAATATTACATTAATATTAGTTTATTTCAGTGTCAATTAAGATAAATACTTTCTACCGTAAGGATAATATTTATTGTTACATTATCAACGAGACATATAAGAGGTGCTAAAAAAAAAATTTGAACATACAAGAGTTACGTGGCCAATAATTTTCATATCACATTATTAAAATAAATTATCTCTATCAAAACTCAACCAAAAAGATTTTATTCATTATAAAACACAAAAAATCACTTACTAATTTCAATATATACCAAAGCTAATTATAATTCAAATATCAAATAAATTTAATCTCTCATGAAAAACACTGGATTAAGCAAAGAGAATATCCTATAAAAATTAGTAGTGGGTATACTACAATTAAAAAAATGGTTGAAATTTAAAACCTCTTTATCAAATTTAAACTTTACTTATGTTTGTATAACGATAAATCAAAGATCGAGAATAAGAATCAACATACATTTTAAGATTAGATCTTTCAACATCCTTAACACCGTAGAAGTAAAACAAATTAATTGTGACATAAAAAATAACAATCTCAATATGAAACACTAAATAAAAACATCCTTTAAATCTTTGCACAATTTTTTCCTTTGACAGTTTTGGTCAATATATTAGTTAATTATCGATCAGTTAAACCGATTAAATCAATAATCAACTAATATATTAGTCAAATAAAGAGATTAAACTGGTCTAAAAAACATTTCAAAATCTATAAAAAGAATAAACAAATTTTTTAATAATTTTTAATTTTAAAATTTTTACATTTATATTTAACTGACAATTTGATGAATTAAACCCCCGGTCTTAACTGGGGGAAGTAGCAAAAGGGGAATGAATCACGTGGAAGTTAGAAGCAGAATGGGGCCGGCGGCGTCAGTTAAACTCAAACTAAACCACAAACTTCTCATTCTCAAATCTCACTCCCATATATATACACTTATAAATCCTTGCTGTTTTTGGGGTTTATGCTCATTTTGATTTAAGAATCCATCGATAGAGACGTATAGAGTTGATAGAGAAGCCTTAATTTCATAACCACCCACACTGCAAACAACAGTCAAAGCTGATTATAAAATGCTTCTTTTCTTTTGAGTGAAAACAAAAAAGGTAACAAAAATGCCCGTTGCGGAGCTGAAAGAGAGGCACGCCGCGGCGATTGAGGCAGTGAACGATCTTAGAGAGCGATTGAAGCAGAGACGCCAGCAGTTGCTCGACACTGACGGTCACAAATTACATTCTTTTTCTTTGTTTTATTACTGTTTTATTTTATTTGGAAATTTGAGAATGTGGCTCTGAGATCTGTTTGGGATTTTGGGTAGTGGCCGGATATGCAAGATCGCATGGGAGGAGTCAAGTTACTTTTGGCCCAACCGATCTGGTTTGCTGTAGGACCTTGCAAGGTCATACCGGCAAGGTACATTTTTAAAAAAAAAAAAACTTGAATTGCTTTCGAAATTGTGTTTTTGTTCTTCTTCTCCGTTTGCTAAATATTTCTTTCTTGCAAATTTATTTAATACATAACTTGGAGACGAACGGATTTCAATTTTTAAGTTGCTTCTTGCTATGTAGCTAACTGATTTGTAGGTAGAAAAATGGTGGTTTGGGAAGTGGGATCCTCTAATGCAAAATTCCCTTTTCCATTATTATTTGCTGAAATGGGAAGAAAACAACTTCTAGGTTAAAGCAAATCAGCATTTTGATCATTTGGACAAATATAACCCCGTTGGTTTTACAGAATGATGCACAAAATCAACTTAAAACTTGAGTAAATTGTATCACTTGTCTATTGACTATATATGATGTGCTATATTTGACTTTGATTTTCCAAGAAAAATGCAGGTATACTCATTAGATTGGACACCAGAACGAGATCGAATTGTCAGTGCCTCTCAGGATGGACGCTTAATCGTGTGGAATGCTCAAACGAGCCAGAAAACTCATGCCATAAAGCTGCCTTGTGCATGGGTTATGACGTGTGCTTTTTCCCCAACGGGTCAATCTGTTGCCTGCGGTGGTCTTGATAGTATGTGTTCTATTTTCAACTTGAATTCAGCAACAGACAGGGATGGAAACCTTCCCGTATCAGTAACCCTTAATGGGCACAAGGGCTATGTTTCCTGTTGTCAGTACGTCCCCGATGAAGACATTCACATTATTACGAGTTCCGGTGATCAGACATGTGTGCTATGGGATATTACAACAGGTCTCAGAACTACTGTTTTCGGGGGAGAGTTCCAATCTGGGCATACTGCTGATGTACTGAGGTATTTTAGTTGTTCCTTTTTTTGGTAAACTTATATATTGTATTAGCCTTTTTTTTTTTAATAATAACTGCGTCCAATGACAATTCTTTCTCTGGTATCTTTACAATATCATGCAAAATGTTCATCTAGAAGTTTGAGAAAATATACTGGCCTTTGTGAATCGATCGTAAGGAAAGTAACAAGTTAGTGATTCACAATGGGGTGCTTTGGTATTGTCATGAACTGGCGTGGCGATGAATTTGCATTGGAAAAGTTTCCAATAACTGCTGGGTTGTAACCTTGAGGAAGCCTGAACCTCAGTTTTGTATATGATATTTATCTCTGATTAAATTGTTCTGCTTTTATTAGACATATGATGGACCCTATGTCTATGATCAATGATGTTCATGTTCACAAGAAGTGTAATGCTATAGAAACTTCTTATGAAAGATAATGAAATTTTTATTTAACAATGTTACCTTTTTTCATTCTTTCAGTGTCTCAATAAATGGAGCAAACTCAAGAGTGTTTGTTTCTGGTTCGTGTGATGGAACTGCCCGACTATGGGATACTCGTGTTGCAAGTCGAGCAATGCGTACGTTTCAGGGTCATGAGGGTGATGTTAACACCGTGAAGTTCTTTCCAGATGGCAATAGGTTTGGAACTGGATCAGATGACGGAACTTGCAGGTTGTTTGATATCAGAAATGGCCACCAGTTGCAAGTATACTATCAGCAACATAGCGATAAGGAGGTTCCACTTGTGACCTCGATTGCATTCTCCATATCCGGAAGACTCCTTTTTGCTGGATACTCAAATGGAGATTGCTATGTATGGGACACATTATTGGCAAGGGTGCGCAACTAAATTATCAACCTTCCCCTCCTTTTGTCCCCTTTTCTTCTCCTTTCCATCCCTGGGTTAAATTATACCAGCATAGGCTGATAACAGTTTCCCTTTCTTGACTTTAATTACTTCTTAAATACTTTTAGGGTTTAGGGTTATAGACATAGTGCGTGGAAATGCGTCACATGAAGTGTTAAACATGAAAGTAATGAATTTTAGACGTTAACTTATTGAGCTTAGGGTTTAGGGTTTTCTTTCTTAAATGCTTTTAATGAGGTTCCCTCCTTCGTTTCTACTCAAGTATGGTATGTGTGGAAATGCGTCACATGAAGCATGAAACGTAGTGAGTTATAGACGCTAATTTATGAAGGCCTTCATTGCCCGAGTCTTGTCATTTTTGTCTTAGCATTAACTTTTTGAGCTCAGGAGCCCTGCACCTGCAATCATTTTATGTTCTCCCATTCTGTTGACTGGTTTCATTAAGCATGAGCTGTAACGAATTAAAGCTGATTGTACTTTGGCATATGGTAGGCAGTGGTTCTAATTACCTACGTGTTTTGCAGGTTGTGTTGAACTTAGGATCCGTCCAGAATTCACATGAGAACCGGATTAGTTGTTTGGGTTTGTCAGCCGATGGTAGCTCCTTATGTACAGGAAGTTGGGATACAAACCTCAAGGTTAGTCTAATGTTTTCATTTTATCAAAATTCAAAATGCATTTGCAACGAATAGAAATGAATAGTAATAACCCTGCCTATTTGTTTTCCCTCTGTTCTTGTATGTGTTTTTCTTTAGGGAAATTTAGAAATTCTGCTGAATGTGATAAATGATATATCTTTGTTGGCATGGCAGATTTGGGCATTTGGGGGGCACAGGAAGGTTATTTGATTCGAGTACTTTGACAGGAATCCATTTCGATGTTCCCATTCTTCATCTTAGGCTGTCCTTCCTGCATTAATCCTACCTGGAAGATTCATTCGTATTTCGATCATGTCTGCTGTTTGGGGAAACCCTAATCTTGTAATGTTGCTTGTAACTTTAATGTGGAAAGCCGATTAGATCAGTGGGTAAAAAGAAAGATTTAAAAAAAAAAATGTAGCATTCAATATCAGAACTTAGCGTCTGCTGGAGAAGTTTCTTCTGAATTTTGCCCGACTGTTAAAAAGGAAGGTTCCACAGTAGTTAGTAACTGTAAGCTATGATTGCTGCCAACTTAATTGTCACTTTGGTTTCCCTTTCACAAGTTCTAAGCTGTCATATTGTTATAAAACCACAAAGCCCCTGAAGTAAATTTTTCACTTCGGTATCCCTTACTGGGAAATATGGGGTTTAAATCCTGTTATTGTCAATCCCTACTTATTTGTAATATGTAGCAAAAAAGAAGGAAAAAAAATAAGGGCTCGTTCAGAATATTAATGCTGAATTGGTGATTTTACAACATGCAAAATTATGAAACGTTCTTTTCAGGATGACACAATGTAGCTCTTGAACAAAGCTTGATGGAGCAATAATCCCACATAAGAATTTTGTATGAAGAAATCAAAAGAAAAAAAGCAGTAACGGCCATTGAAGTTTCTTTCTACAGGCTTACCAGGTTTCTGCGGTCATCTACTTCCAATATCATATAAAATCACAAAAAAATTATATATAGAAGCCAGATTGGAGGCAAAAAACAGCCGATTGATACAAACCTAGCCACTAGCTACGATCTCATGAATCGCATCACTAACAGCTTCATCCTCTGATCTAACAGCGAGTTTCATTGCCACATCTTTTGGACCGTCAAGTCCAAACTGCAGCCGCACAAGCACCTTGACATTGCCGATGTATACTCCAGATAGAAGACAAGTGTGTGATCTTGAATTGTTAGGGACAACCTCTGTGCCCTGGATACCCACCACAAAAAAGATCCATTCAGTTCAATGGAATTGCAGTGAAACACAAGGATGGTGTTTTTAAGTTTGATGCACGGCAATTAAGGGTAAAATGCATATCCATAGCAACAACATAAAGCAAAACAAAGGAGAAAACACTGTAAACTTACCTCACAAGGTTGCATGCCTAGAAGATTGATGACTGCATTAACAGCTTCAGCCAGGCTTTCCCTAGGGCCAAGGCCATATTCATCGACACGCTCACAATCCGCATCCATGGTTTCCCATGCATTCCTGAAATTAGAGACACCCACTTTCAACATATAATCAGCCGCAACAACTTCAAGCTCCTCTAATTGGTATTCGTCCTCTACTCCATCATCCTCTGCCTCACCGGTACTTGGATCAACCTAGCAAAACCAATGCAAGCATGAGATGGTTGAACAATAAAATAAGTACTGGTGGTTAACAGAAACCAAAAACACACTGTCAATAGAATATTAATGTAAGTTAAAAATCACTCAATTCATGTTAAAACAAGTAGTTGCATGTTCTAGTAATGGAGTATCATGAAACGCCTAAGATTCTGCCAGTGCAAAAGGAGGAGAAGCCATACCTCTTTTACAATGAACCTGAGCATATTTGAAAACTTTCCAACAGCTGGGACCCCCTCTGGCTTCTCAAATGCAACAAAGGTCTGTCCAGGTGAATCATATGGGAGTGATCTTAAAGGCTTTGAAGCTACTTCAGCAAACTCCTCAGCCTCTGAAGCATCCACAATAACAGTGACCTGGTAAAATGCAGATTAAGTTGTTGAGATACCTCAAAGATTTTAAGTAATTCTGAGATGCTTTGTGTAATTTGATCATTACGTTCTCCAATAATTGCTCTGGAATGGTATTGGTGCAGTTATACTGAAACACAACATGACCATCAAAAATATGTTTGACAACATTAACTGCATATTCCGTTTCTGCTTCTGTCAGCTCCACAGGTGCAGAGGACTGGCCAATACAAATTGGAACCAAGGCATTAGCAAGTTCAAAATTTGAATAACATCTACATTATTATATGCATGGAACACATAAGGCAAAGTCAATGGAGGTACCTTGAAAAGCTTGCCAAAGTTTGCAAATTCGGGAATTGATGAAAGCAGCTTCTCATAAGCATCAACAGTTGATGGAGGGCCAGCAGGAGAAGCACCAAGACCAGTTGGCTTTTTACCTGGAGCTTTCTTCTCAGCAAGTGGCTGAGTCTTGACTTCTTTTGGCACAGAGTTGATGTCAAAAGACTCTTCTGATGGTTCCTGTAGCCAAATTAAATACATGAGATAATGATCTAAAGAGCAGAAATAGTGCAACAGAAATTTAGAAACTTACATAATTCTTCAAACTGTTCTCCAAGTTAACCAAAGGGATATCTAGTGAACCAAAAAGAAACTCCTTTACATCTTCACCAGTTTCAACAACTGCACCATCACCACCAAGTGTATTAATATAGAGGGTTGCCCTGTCACGAACCTACAACAAGAGATTTAAAAATCCTCATCATCATTCAAGTTCCCAAAGCTTGGGTTTAAGCGCAATAAACACAAATAACAAATGAACAGACAACGATGCATACTTAAGTATATAATACAACACTGTAAACATGACATAATTCATGATAGGCTGACCTCGTCATCATTGTCAAATAGACAGCGTCTTAAGAGAACAAATACGCGGGGCTGCAAAACATTGCAAGATTTTTCAGCTTATATAGGTGAGCAATGTGTACAAGGTTGAGAATACTTCAGAAAAAATGAAAGAATAATTAAGATGTCATACCTTCAGTGTATCAACCATAGCACCGAATTTTGCTAAGGTGCTCACTGCACCAGCCCGGACAGTTGCATTCTCAAGATGGACACGGTTGTAAATGTACCGTATATATTTGCTTGGATCTGAGGTTTTTGGGCCTTCAATCCCCAGAAAATGAAGTATCTGTAATACAATGTTGAGACAAATTTAAATGAAGTCAAAGATGGGACAAAAGAGGATAAAAGAATAAAGAGCACAAAAGATAAGATGAAAATGCTACCTGTGTGGAAAGATAAGTGAATTCACAATCTTCAATGAATTCACATAAATGAAGCAATCCACTCTCCTTTGCTTCTGGGATATCTCTGATTAGAATCACAATTGAATCTACAATGGCCTTTTTGTACTCAAATCCACCTTCTTCCCTCAGAATATTGCTTAAGAAATTCATCCTGAAGATAAAATGAATAAAAAATGCTTTAAAGCACTAGAAAAGATGCATTTGCTGAAGCCAACTTATGAATAATGCAAATCCAAGTATCCCTTACAGAGATCTGTGCTTCAATGGAAACTTTAAGCATAGAGATCTTATGGCTTCCACAACAACAATTTTGAATTCATCAGCAATATCAGACATAAAATTCGTTATCTGCTTCATCAAGCGATCCACACTAGACTCATTTCCAGTCTTAAGAAGGGTAGTGATTGCAAGTGTGGCAATGCTTCTATTTTGGTCAGATATTAAACTCTCCATGTCAATGTTGCAGTTAGTAACAGCCATGGGATGAGTCATTGCAACCTGAAAAGAATGTCACAGTCAGATATCTGCATGAACAGGATAGTACATGCATCTGAATTAGAAAGAAACAACAATCAATTATGATTTAAAAGTAATTATATGTTTGGTAAACAATATGGTAAAAAGAACTTTAAGCAAGCTCCATAAGCATGTTTGAACTTCAGAAAATTGCAGAAGGAACTGCCCTAGGCCCTCTGACTAAAGTTCCAGACTTCCATTTTCCTCTAACCAGCAGCAACATATATGGATTTAATAGCATGATATAGAAATTGAAAATATATCAACCTTGTTCAAAGTCCGAACTGCAGCAAATCTCAGCACTGGCTTAGAAGAGCTTAAAAAGAGCTGAAGAACTGTAATTGCTGGTGTTAATTCTCGGCTTGTCACACCATTGAGCTCAGTGATTGCTCTAGCAGCCTCAAAAATCACCATCTCAGCCTTATGGCGCAGACAGCCCTCAAGAAAATCGTAAAAAGGACGATCCCCTGCTTGATTGTTATTGGCTGACTCACGAATAACCTGCAGATTCTCCAATTACTTCACAATGTTTATGAATAAAAAGGTTGGCAGAAGGGAAAAGATATTAGAGATGGTGTGTACCTGACTAGTATAACGTATCAATAGGCATTGGGCTAATGGAGAGCGAACACTTCCCTTAGTTAAACTACTAACCAGCTTATTTACAGCTAGCCGATCATTTTGCCGTATCTGCAAATACGAAGTCGCATACTTCATCATAGTTGTCACTCAATTTTAAACTGAAAATATCAATTCAATGATCATCAACCCAAATCCTACCATTCGTATACAGTATTAAACACAGATATGCAAGCATGCAAAAGTAAAATTGATTCATACTGCATGAGTTTAGCAAGCACTCACTGCAGATACATCTATAAGTACTGTTCTAACCAGAACAATGAATCAAGCAAGCAAATGTGTTAAAATCAGTAACCATAACACATAAGCTATGAAAATTAGTTGGAAGAAATGAAAAAGCTTGAAAAGCAGTGCCAAAAACTATTTACAAGGAATTATAGACAAAAGGCTGAAATCGATAACAGGTTAGGCTTGAATTGAGCAACCTACTTCAACTACCAAATAAAACCCCAAAACTTTCTGAGCAAGGAAAGTAACTTACCTGATGAAGCAATGCCAAAGCATGAAACTGCACAAGGGCTGCTCTTGATTGAACAGCTTCTTGAACCTCGTTACTCCATCTTTTCACAATCTCAGGGTTTGTCTGCTAAAATATTTATAATATGTTAATAAATCATCAGACTTTTGATATTAATTTGAGAATAATAGATAAGAAAACAAACCTAAAAAAAAGCATTACCTGCAGTAAATGGATACCACTGACTAAGGCTGCACTTGCAACAACTGGATTTTTGTCAACAATTGCTTGTTTCAAGTATCTCTCTATCTGGGTTAGAAGAGTTCCATCTGTTATCCGACAAAGAACACGAATAGCATTTGCTCGATACATATCAGTCTTGCTAGTCATGTCCTTCATTAGCGAGCTAGTGACAATAATAACCTATGGAAAAAAAGAATTAAGAAATAATTAGTATCCACAAACAAACAAACAATAAAATAGAAAGCATAGATGTTAAAAGATTCGAGACATATAACCTCATCTGCTGATGGGGATAGCTCCTTTATCATCACATAGACCATTCTCCTCAAGCCTATATCCTTCGATTGGAAAAGCTTTGTCACAGCAAAGAAGACTTCCGTAGCTTCCACCTATCCATATAACACCAGCAAATAGTCAGTGAACAAGGGAAATTTTCATCACAACAGAGTTTACGTCCTTCAGTGTACATACTAACTGCAGGAGATATCCAAGCAACAGAGGCCAATTGTAATTTAACAACTGAAAAAGAAAATAATAAAGAATCTTATCTTTTCAGGCACAAGTAAAAAGAAATACTGACCTTAGTGAATGTTTCTCCTTGGTTCAGTAGATAAAGAAGTTTTGTGATAACCTACATAAAGAATTTACAAACAAACATTCATATAAAATGTAAAAAGAAAATACATAAATTAGAAAATCAAGATTGCTTAAAAGGTAGAAACCTGAGAGCATCTTCGAGGATCAAGCTGAGGGTCATTGAAAACCCTAGCTTCTTGAAGGACTGCACCCTTCTCAATCCCCAAAAATGGAGAGTAGTCCGCTGTTTTCAAAAAAATTTACAAAATTAACAATTAAAAACCTTTTCCGATCACCTACAAAGCTAAAAAACCTCGATACTATTATATACATATAGTCTCGAGATGTTCATCTCCACATAAATCAACTAAAATTAAACACATCCATCGAAAGTTTGAAACTAGCAAGCTACATTGCCCTTTCAGGAACAGAAAATCTAGCGAAGCAAGAGTAGATATCAGATCAACTAAAATTAAAAGAAATTCCACTAAACCTAAATCGTAATCCTTCAATATTTAGATCTACAAATCACGAAATGCCTCAACAAATCAATTCATATTAATCAAAACTGCACAGATCTAGAAGCTCAAACCTAAGATTCAAGATTAATATAACACAAAATGAACAATTAATTCCAAATAAAACAATTAACAAGAGTGAGGAACAAAAGAAGGACAGAAGGAATCGACGGAAATGAGAAATTTTACCTTCATCATCGCGATCGTCGTCCTTCTTCACCAAAGGTTGTGCCATCGCTAACTGAAACTTTGAATCTAAGAGATCTAAGGCGATATATTTAAAATTTTCCGGTTTTATATATGCAATCAAGTGAGTTTATAATCTCTTCGTCATGTATCTCGCTTGCTCTCTTCTGTGCTCTCTTAACGCATTGGATTTTGAAGACGGTAGAATCAGAAAAGAAAAAAAAAAAGAGTTGAGATCTGGTGGATCCGGTAATATTTGCAATCACCCTTGATAACTTTTCCTAGCAATAAAAGAGGGCCACGTGGAGGAAAGAAGTAAGTGGATGATTAAGATCCACTCTATTATTTTTTTCACTACTAAAATTGAAGGTATGATTTTTCCGATTAATTTCAACAAAAAATCCCCAAACAATGATTTTAGATCTAAAAATTTTAAATTTTAAGTCTTTCAATCATATTAAAGGTAACTTTGAATGGAAAATGTGTTTAGCTTAAGTAAGATTAAAAATAACAATAATTGTAATATTAATTATTATAATTATGAAGTAAAAGATTTTATCACACCATAGTCACGCCGATCTAAAAGATTTTTAAGTTTAGGCATTAGATACCATTTTGAACATAAGCAAATCATATTTAAAATAAGTGATCAAATTTTAATAATATATATACAAGATTTTAAGTTGTTTATGTGAAAGTACATATAAACTTAAAATTTAATTCACCTATTTTAAATACTAAAATACATTCTACAATATATTTGAGCTTACATTTAAAGCTTAAGTTAACCACTAGGTTAATAAAAATTTTAATTAACATGATATTGATAATTTGAGAACTCAATTAGATAATTTTAAAATTTGGAATTAATTTAAAATATAAAACATAGCTTGAAAACATTTGTGTAATTAACCTTTTCAATTTTAATATTTAAAAGGACTCTCGTTTAATGAGATCAGGTACTACTTAAAATTTTATCAAAAAAATTAATAGTTGAGGGATCATAATAGAATCAAAGTTATAGTTGGGTGACTTTTTTGTAGTTTACCTTTTAAAATTTTTTTTGTTGATACAATAGAATCTCAAACTTAAACATCCGTGCATGCACCCATTCAAACAACCACACAGGCACAGCCTGCGGATTGGTCAAAAGTGTTCATCATATCACCAAGGTTATGGGATCGATTTGTAGTTGCGCCTATGTGGTTGTTTAAATGTGTGTATAGATGTGTAAGTTTGAGATTCTATTTTATAAAAAAATTAAAGGTAAACTATAAAAATAATCATCTAACTATACCTTTGGTTTTATTTTGGTCACTCAATTATTAATTTTTTTTCTATTTAATCACTCAAGTTTTTTGAAATTAAATATTTTAGTCACTCTCTAGTTAGTTGCTGTCAGATTAGTGACAGAATACTAACGTGTCCTCTAATGTTTACACATTCTATAAATTTGATGTAACTCAAAAACCCACTAAACAAGAAACACCATTTGTATCATGCTTATTTTAAACTAATTTCACTTTTGTGAATATGGTAAAAATTCAACTAAGTGTCATATTTTAAATTAATATCATATTATTTAATTAAATTATTCTTAAAAAATAACAATTTTAAAGTGAAACAAAATAATTATTTTGATTTTTTCTTATTTTAAAATATACAAAAATTAATCTTGAGTAAAAAATAATGTAATTTGAAATCTTTCATGTAATGAAAAATCTTGAATTTTTTTTTGAGCTTGCTTTTTGTGGACTTGAACATGTCATCAATTTCCAAACTTGGGTAGTCCAAGAACGTCGATTAAACAACTAAAGTCTCGAAAAATTTAGTCAAAAAATTGAAAATACAAGCTAAACTGAACCAAGAGAATCCATACCCCATGGGGATGTCCAACTTTATCTCTCTCTAATATTCATCAATATATTTCATGTCCATTTCTTTTTGAATCTTTTGATATATTTTTCTTGTTTTTGTATTTTTAATACATATGTTTTGGTTTTTGTTTATACTTTTAAAATTTTCAATCACTTTTATAAATTTTTATTCAAAACAATTTTTAATATTTCCTTTTTAAACTTTTAAAAACAAAGCTAAATTAACAAATTTTATAAATGTTGAGGACTAAATCTATTGATTTTTAGAATTAGAATTAAATTGATAAATTTTATAAATATTGAGGGCTAAATTTTTAAAAATTTTAAATTTAGGATCAAATTAATAGAATATGTAAATATTAAAAGATTAAATTCATTATTAGACAAATAAAAAAAAGTGCCACGCCAACTTTTCTTCACTCGATAACATTAGTAAAATAGCATATAATTAAATTAATTTATATAAAATACAAAACTAACTATTATTTAAAACAAATCTAATTTACACCAATTTATTTTAATGACTTTTGAGAGTTGGAAAAATAGATTATATATAAGCAAGCAACAATAGAAATACATATACATATCTTAACTTGAATGAAACCGTGATTAAAATTTTTGTTAAACATCATATTGCTTCTATCCCTACCTCTAATATTATATCGAAAAAATTGAAAACAGTTATACATCAATCCACCATTACTCTTCCCAATATTACAAGGATATGATCAAAAAGTGGAAACTTCTCAAAAACTAGGATATAATACAAATATACACAATCTAACAAGGAAAAATGCTAGAAAATAATATTACAGCAAATACTGCGGTACTCGATAGTCACATTAGACTTGTATTAAATTTGGAGTCAAATCACTTGATTAGTGTTGGCCGGGGTTTAAGTTAGGGATCGGGTAGAGGTTATGTGATCACTTGAGCTACTACTAGAGGAAGAAGGATTATGGCCGTACTCACTAGTGTTACTGTAGTTATTGCTTGCATGTTCTTGGCTGTCCGTCATCGCCATTTGCCTGAATCTTCTCATGTCTGCACTGTATGAACTTGAATTGTTCTCGCTGGTGTCGTTGGTCGTGCTGAACCTTGAGCTCTGGCCTGCTGCCGCCACCCCATTTATTTCATCCAATGGAACGTCATCCTCCAATGCACGCACAATCTGTTTCACATATAAATTAAATCTTCTCAGTTGAGTGGGTCGAATTGGTGTAGAACCAAGTCAACGTGAATTGGGTTTCAAAATTTTTGGATTATATTTCCAATCGAGTTAATTTCGAGTTTGAGGTTTAAATTCTTTAAGTTAAATTATTACAAATTCTAGCTATTTCGAGTTAGTTTCAATTTAATTTGGGTTAATTAGGATTTAAATAGATTCAAGTTTGAATTGTTACTCAAAATAAATTTTGAAATTTGAATCAAAATCAATAGATACACAAAAGAAAAAAAGAGAGTAAAGGGATTGAAACCTGTCGCATTTTGGGTCTTCTTCTAGCAGAATGCCTAATAGAAGCAGAAGCACATGCAACCATACGGACCATCTCATGGTGAACAAAATTGTTTCCTAGGCGCCGATCCACCAATTCACCAAAATTCCCATTCTCCATTGCTCTCTCACATAATGGTCTAGCCTGTTAATGCATATACAATTGAAAATTTCTTTGTCAAAATCTACTCTACCAACATTTTTTTTTCTTTCCTTTGGAAGGGTAGAATACTTCTTGTGGTTATATTAGGTCTCGATTAAATTTAGAATTGAAACGAATCAAAATTATAAATAGGGGATAAAGTCTCCCAGATCTGTTTTCTCCATTAATAAGACTCAAACTTAAGATTTTGTTTAAGAAACATCAAACTCTTTATTATCTGACCCAACAAACTTAGATAGTTATTATATATAAAAAAACATTACTTACCCAATCCACTAAACTATCATCCATATTGGAGTTCAAATCTAAAGGTCTACGCCCAGTTATGAGTTCCAAGAGCACAACACCGAAGGAGAAAACATCGGATTTTTCCGTCAGCTTACCACTTGATGCATAT